>NC_133774.1:86085663-86225689 GCF_003597395.2 Chelonoidis abingdonii | reverse complement strand
GACTTAATATTGTGCCCCATCCTCCACAGAGGATAGGGAAGCAAAAGAGGAAGACAGAGCTCCCACAATGGAGCAGGTGCCCTTATCATCAGACTAGTGTTTGCGGGCAAGATCATTCCCTCACTAGCTTCTAGCAGGAATAGTGCGGTGGGAAAAGAAGCCTTCACACAGTGGTATATTTTTAAAAAAATTCAGAGCCCTGTGGAAGGGAGGAGACTTTCCTTTTCTTCATACTCACCTGGGCTTGCTGGGGAGGGGAGGGGAGTTCATCAAACAGTCCTGGGTGTGGAGAGGTTCATTTAGGTTTCAAAGACAGCTGTGGAGGTTTGGCCACAGGAAGTGTGCCTTGCATACTAGAACTGACATTCTCCTGATTAGTTGTGCTGTGTATATAAACTCCAGAAGGCCCACATTCTGTATTCCTGTTGAGCTGGATTAGGTCCTATGGAACAGTACCAGTTAAAATGGTCATTATTTAAATTCTGTTAGTTAGAAAAATGACTGGAGCACTGGCAGAGTTTTTTCATTTGTTTTCTCTGGGTTATGAGAAGAAGAGACGGCAAACGGACCGTACTCGAAACCAGTCATTGGGAAAGGGCTACATTTTAAATCAGGCCAACATGAACTTTATGCTAGAATACTTGTCAATTTTGTTTTTCTTGAGAGAGCTGCCTTAAGTCCTGGAATTCAGGAATTTTTTTCTTCCACTGCAACAGCTGACAGCATCATAATCACTTCAGACAGGGCAGAGATCAATTTAAGGATTGCCATCACCATTAAAATGGAAAAAAATTTCATGAACTCAGGAGTGTGGCTGTCTCCATATTTAAATGTATTAGAAGGTTCCAGTCTACATGTACATTATCAGTGAGTGAGGATAAATGTTAGCAAGATTTTCATAACAGCTTTGTAGTTCAGCTTTGAATTGCGGTGGCAAAAGAGACTCTAATAAGGTAACAATTGGAAAAGTGTGCAGACATAGCTTACTGTAGATGGAATTGAAAATAAAATCTGACTAGAGTTTATAGAAATTGTTTTAACAGATACTAACTTTTTGAAAAAATACCTCTACTTTTTTTAAACCAGGCAGTTTATTATTATATTTTTTTCCTGTTTTGAAAAAGAGACAACTAAGCATTTGCTTCAAATCAAACTTAATGACATGTCAAGACTGAGCTCCTCAGGTGCACAAGACCAGTTTTTGAATGGAAAATGCGAGAAAAGTAATGCAACTATTAAACCAGCTCAAGTCTGCAAATAATGGCATGCTTATTATAGTATGAGAAAAACAATTATGTAACTACCAGCAAAAACACACCAAACTCTTTGTTTAGTTTTTAGAAGGATTCCAAGAGAAGATATTTTAGGCAGATTTTTTTCTACAAAGGTTTTTTTTCTTAAGACACATGCAATCTGGCAAAAACCCTCTGGAGCCCAAAGTCCAAAACATGCTAGGAACATGTCTATTTCTCACATATCTTCAGATCACTAAAACCAATTGGCAGCATGAATCCACTTATGCTGAAATTCATAATGGACGTTCATTAGGTGCTTGGACTTACATCTCTTAGATCAATGAAAGGAAAAGATTTGTTTGAAGTTTCATTCACTTTTCACCATTTTGTATTTCATTCAGGTTCAGATGTGTCTTCAGGATCTAATCCCAGCAACCATCAAAGTCAATAAAATGTCTTTCCATTGATTTAATGGGCAGTTGCCTCAGGCACTTAAGGTAGAGGCACCACATTGGGGCAGTGCAGAGACATGCACCCCCAGGGGAAGCTATTGAACGAACACAAGCTGCTGCAGCCGATTCCCTATTGTTGCCAGCCAACCCTACTGATTGTGTGATAGGTGGGGTGTGTTTGATGACCCCACCTCCTCTCTAACCTTTGTTGGAGTGCCTTGCACCCTGGGAATGCAAGGAAGGAACAGACCCTGAACTCCAGGGAAGTACAGATTGTTCAGAAGCTCCAAAAAACAGGCCAGGAGTGCAATTTGCTATCTCTCCACCGTCTTCTGTGCAACCACGGAGTAAAAACAGAGCACAATCTGCTCTTAGTAAGGGCACTGAAATCAGATTGTTTGTATTGTGATCTGAGACACTGTGGTACCAAACCCCACACTATTCAGTTTATTGTTTTTTTATGATCATGTTCCTTCTCTGATCTCAGGGACCATTTGCAACGGTTCTGTGTTTGGGTTGCCTCTGTTCAATTCCCAACAAAAACACTGATTTCACTGTATGTTTTTTAAGTCATTTTTAAAAAGTTCTCTATTCTGCTAAACTTTATTAAAATCTACAAACAAAAAATAACTTAATTTTGTGGCCCTAATTTACCACCCTTTCCTTTCAAACCCTAGTTTCTCAGTGCCGGGCATGTTAAGATGACTCATTTTATAGTTTAATTACCTCCTCCAAAATATAGGTAAGTAAAAAGTTCAGCTATCAAGTCACATTCATAACATCTAAACTAAAAAACTTAAAGAGTAGAATATGTATCACTTCTCCTTTCATAGCCTGAATCTGTCTTTATAAATTAGCAGGAATCGTCCGCAGTTCTGTTCTTTGTCCATATAATTTCAATCACTTGTGAGCACCTGAGTGTTTTAACTTTTCAGTTCTTACAGAGATGGCATTATAGTTTTGGTTTCTTTGTCTGCACTGTTCCAAAAAGGAAACATTGTCATATTTTGGTTCATCAGTTTGCCACAAGGGATATTTCTATGCTTCTGAGATTGTTGCTCCTATTTTTTCACTTGCAACTCCTGGATGAGATGATGAATCAGAAATATTGCTGTTGTAATTTCTACATACTTAATTAGCTGAAGTTTCACTCCGCTCACAATGGGGGAGGGGAGCGGAAAGAAGAGGAAAGCATTGTTTATTTTAAATTATTACCTGCATGACTGTATTCTTAGTTCCAACTGCTCTTCACCCATTTCTTGACTGACATGTCTCCAGTTAATGACCACAAACATCCATCAAAGATGTGTTACACATCATATTTGTCCCAGATTTTACATTATACTGTGATGGTATCTGAAATGAAAACTGCAATCCACAAATGCCAGTTTCGTACATGCAAAAAGCAATGTCATATGTGACTCTTTAACGTTAAGTGAGGTTACTTCTGCGGATTTTTTCTCCTTTTGCTTCCAGGATAGCGAAAAAAGAAGATTGATATAAGTTGACGTGGGGATAATATTCCTAGGTTCACTGTTATCCAGAGAAGTAATGTCTACATATTACACACAACCACTACCATTAAGACGCTGTCTTATCTATAAATTTAGTTATTGATTCCCTAGGTCTTAAATAACACCTGTTGCAGCAGTAGAAATGCAACGCAAGTATTTGTGCTGGAAAGCTGGTTTAGCCACATTCAATTTTTTACCACACCTACAGGTGATTTTATAAAATGATTTTGGTGCTTAGGAAGTTGTCAAAGTGACAACACTGACAATAATCCCCAGGCCCCTGATCTAGCAAAGTGCTTAAATACATGCCTAACTCTAAGCTCATGAGTAGACTCAGTTATCTAATTCAGAAGACTGCTTAAGTTATGTTTAATGCTTTGCCAGACTCAGGTCCTAATTATTGACAGGTAAAGCACAGACAATAGTAGTACAAGTTCCCCCTCATCATCTGCCAATATTCCCAACCCTGACACAAAGGGACCGTGACCACAAGAAAATGGGAGATCATTTTCATGCCAAAAACTGCTAGCAATAGTGCCTGTTATACCAACTGTCACTGCTGTTTGGATGTGAATGCGTTTCCCCCGGGAGATCAGAGAAAACAAAAGACATGCATGGAAATTTCTCATAACACATCGAGATAACACATGCACAAGTACTAACATTGCAGCATTGACTATCTTGTACTAGACACAGACAGGCAATTTGACTTGAATAACAGCAGCTAATGTGCCTTTTCAAGTTTTCAGTTCAGATTGACCTGAGATCTCCTTGCTGTTATTTCTAGGAAACAGTTGACGCTGTACTTGCAGGCAAGCTCTAGAAGTGATTTTAAAGGGCTTGTTGATTTGTTCAAGGTGGTATAAAGAACTTGTCTGATCTGGTTCAAGTCAGGACTATTATTTTATTTTATTATTTTTACAGTAGCACCCAGGGGCCAGCCAGGTTCAGAGCCCCATTGTGCTTAAGTGCTGCACAAAACCTCCCTTATTCAGTACACAGTTATCCATATACTTACATGTGGGAGATTTTCAGAAGACAAAGAGCAGCTAGAGCCCCACTCACTGGAAGTTGCTACACATATCATTGTCCTTGCTGAGCAGTTAGACAATATTCAAGGTTTGCCCCTGTTTTTTCCAAATAGAGGAGTTAATTATATGATCAGGTATATTGTTGGTATAATCCGTGTTTGTTTACACAGAACATTCATAAGCTTCATTTCCCAACACAATTAAAGACAGACAACAGGAGACAGTTTCCTTGCTCCACAGTTTCCAAGCTGTCTTTCCAGTGTATCTCCCACCACACTAACAACTGTTTCTCTGCTTTCTACCCAATGTTTGCCTTTCCTGCCTCATGTACTAGACACAGCCAAACAATCCCTTAGTCCCTGCATTTGCAACCAGTCCCAGGGAAACTCCTCGTAGTTTCCTAGGTTAGTTTTCCCATGCAGGCCAGACATCTGTCAAGGACTGAGACGGACAGTCGGGCGACGGGGAAGCCCTTTTGCAAACCAGGCCCATAAAAAAAAAAGGGGCTAAACAAGGGACTTAATTACTTCTTCCCTTTTTTAGCCCCCCGCTGGGGAAGAATAAAAAAAAAAAGAATTTGGTTGATAATGAGAATTTATTAAATTACAAAGGGGGAAAGGGACACTGGAGGAAAGGGAGGATGGGGAAATAAAAATTGAATGAAAAATTGAATTATGATGGTTGAATCGTAATATGAAAGGGTCGTGCTTTGGGTGAGGGTTGGTACGTTTTGCTTTAGCCCCAAAAACCTGTCAACATTTTTTAACAAAACCAACCCAGGGTCCCTATGTGTGATTTTTCTCTAAAAGGAATCCCAAAAGACTCAGGCGTATGTGCTACACTTGCACGATTTATTTCGAAGGTAGTTTTTTTTTTTTTTTTAAACTCAACCAAACACCCACATTTATTTAGAATGTTAGTAAAAGTATGTTATTTTAAACCGTATGTTAACAATACCGGAAGAAAAAATATGTTACTTTAAAAAATCTGGATTTTTGCGCGTCCACCAGTGCGATTCAAAAACGATTGTTATGTCATGGTTCGTTCCAAGGCTTACATCGGATTTCATGGAAGCGGGTTTGCCACTTGTGGGTAAGCTGTTTCCTCAGCTAATTCCCATAGTTTCCCACTTCCGGTTCTGTCTTTGAGGGAAGGCCGAGACAGAGAGAGCCAACAGCTGGCCTGATGCAGGGGCCCAAGGAAAACATTGACCCCGCGTGGTGCTGCTGTACAGCCATTCACCCTCCCTTTTGTGAAGGCACAGCAGACAACCTTTGGCGCCTTTTTTTCGCGAGAGTTTGCCATTGAAAGCCAAACGCATAGCACAGCCAATCATGGACCCTGAGATCACAAACGTAATTCTTGACCGGTTGTCACACCTCACGTACTCTCGTGCTGCCTTGAACTTATACGAAAACAAATTTGGGAAACCAAAGACAGGAGGAGAGGAGGAGGCAATCTATTGCTGTAGCGGCGGAGGGACAGCGATGACGAGAGATGGAGGCAGAATCTCCATTAACCGCTGGCCCCAGCGTTTTGGGAGGCTACTGCTATTAACGGGCATCTTACTAACCCATTGAACGCCGAATTTGTGGGCACTTCGGGGAAACCAAGCACCAGGAACTGGTTGTGGACCGCATTGTTTTGACGGTGTGGGGGACGATTCGGCCAAAAAAGTGATGGCTTGCTGAAAAAACTTTCGCATGCTGGGTAAAAGAGCAACTTTTCTAGAACTTTTGTGACATGCTTTTCCTGCCTTTTGAAGAAACGGCCCGTTTAATAACAAAACATGAGAAAGTCAGCCCTCACAGTGGAGTGGGGAAAAATAAAAAGAGGAGTGGCAAATAGATGGGCCCTCTGGGAGCTTGCAACGGCGACTGCCAGACAGCTTTTTAAGCGGTTTCTTCGAAGTCGGAAATCAAATTTTTTGGGAGAAGTGGGTGCAAACTCTACCGCTGTGGGGGGCCTGCTAGTGATTTTGCAAGTAGCCAAAAGCAATCGTTGTTAAGCAGCTGACTGCCTACGAAAAGCGAAAAAGAAAAAAATAAGAAATAGGGGAAAAAAGGAAAAAAGGGCACAAAAGGTTGTGGACTTGTGAGAAACGTGCATGGTTGTAGTGGGGATGGCCTTTTGCTGCCCACATTGGGGTTTTTTCTGAACATTGTAAGGTTAATAGGTTGGCCATAAGAATGGGAACCCATAATACCCTACCCTATTCTTGGTCCCAGAAACACAACCCACCAGGGCACCCAAATACCGTTGAAACCCGCAAAGGAAGAGAGTACTTAATCAATGGGATGCACATACTACCTGAAATCTTGACCTTTTGCTGACAAAAGCAAACTGATTGGAAACCACAAGGAGAACGTTTTTCACCCCAACACTTCCACGTGGGAGTGCCAGGAAAGGGATTTCAAATGCGCTCGCGTCTATCAGGAGCACTATGGCCAGTCTGTACTTTTTTTACCCATCTATCAAATTACAACCTGTTATTTTTATATAAGGCATTGCAGCAACGGGGAGGAAAGAAAAAAAATAAATTAAAACTTTCACACAAAGAACAGGAAGAAAATAAACACGATTGGGAAATGTTCAAATATAGCTAATAAGTTATCCACATGGAAGGACCCAGAAAAGGCACCCTAGAACCTACCCCTTGGATTCCCAATGGCTCAATTGAGCCATAACACTTGACAGCCTGAAGACGAACAAGTGAGGTATTCAAAGGCACGGCGTTCAAACTAAACAGAAAACTGAGCAAAAAAGATCCTGTGCAAGTGCCGGAAAATAAGGATGGGTAGATGGTTTATTTTAGCGAAATGTATATCATTCCTTAATCTCTTTTCCTCCTCCCTCCGTAGAAGTATTGGTATTGTATGTTTATATATAGAGAGAAGAACATTAATACTACCACACAAAAACAGAAACAATTCATTTTAAAAATTTGCGTTTTCTTTAAATTTTGTAATAATACATATGTCCGGGCGTGCTGAGGTTAGCGGACACTGTTTACCTGTGCGATTTGGTTGTCCGGCTCAGCCTGTATGGTCTATACATAAGATTTTATAGTAATATTAATAGATATAGATACTTAGATTGTTGAAACAGCGCTGACCACTGTTCACGGCTGCCACGTGATGCTTCATGAGCCATGGCATCAAGGGGTAGGGCGTTGTCCCCAGGATAACTATAGCTTTGAACATTCCCACGGTATTTTCTGGTCTGGACGTAAGTAATCCCTTGTGCAGCCGTTTAAACAGACTATGCTCCTGAAGACGCGAGTTCATGAACCCTTTCCTGGGGCCATCCCCACCATTGGATGTGGGTTGAAACGTCCCTATGTGGTCACCAGTGCTTGCAGCACCATGAAAGTACCCCCTTGCGGTTCACGTACTGGTGCCCTGGGTTCTGGGGCGCAAGGTAGGGATATGGGTTCCATCTATGGCCCCATCCACAGTTCAGAAAACCCATTGCAGCAAAGCATCCACTTATCACCTGCACGTTTTCCATGAGTCACAACCTTTCGTCAGCAGCAGCTAACGATTGCTTATGGCACTTGCATCACTTGCACCCCCACAGTAGATTTGCCACTCCAAATTGATTTCCGAGCTGACCGGTAGACTGTCTGGCGGTTGCAAGTCTCATAGGGCTATTTGCCACTCGCTTCTCCACTGTGAGGGTCTGCTCTCAGTTTGTATTACGGCGTTTCAGGGCAGGGGAAGCATGTCACAAAGTTCTAGAAAGTAGCTCTTATCGCAAATGCGAAAGTTTCTCGCCACTGCGAAATGTCCCCACACCGTCAAAACAATGCCATTGGTCCCACCAGTCTGTGCGTGGTTTCCCGTGCCCAAATTCGCGTCGTGCAATGGGTAGTAGATGCCCCGGTTAATAGCGTCCTCAGCTCCAAAACGCGTGGGGGCCAGCGGTTGACGGGAATTTCTGCTCATACTCGTGTCCATCGCTGGTCTCGTCCGGCTTCAGCAATAGGCTGCCTCCTCCTCTCCTCCTGTCTTTGCAGTTCATTGTCGAGTATAGTCAGCCGAGAGTACGTGAGGTGTTGACAGGATCGGTCAGTCATAGCGTTTGTGATCTCAGGGTCCATGATTGCTGTGCTATGGGCGTTTGCTCAATGCACTCCGTCGGAAAAAGGCGCCCCAAAGGGTTGTCTGCTGCCTTCACAAGGAGGGGTGAGGCTGTATCCAGCACCACGCAGAGGGCTGTTTTTCTGCCCCATAGGCACTGTGCTCTCAACACGGAAGTGGGAACTATGGGATAGCTGAGGAACAGCTACCCACAGTGCACCGCTCCTGAAATCGATGGTAGCCTTGGACCATGGACATAAGCAATCGATTTTTTGATCGCACTGTGGACGCGCAAAACCGATTTTATAACATCGGTTTTGTAACATCGGTTTAAACTACTTCGAAATAATCGTGCAGTGTAGACATACCCTGAGTCTTTGATCCTTAGAGAATCACAGACCTGGTTAATGTTGACAGGTGGGCTAAGCACCCTTCATTCAGGCTAAAGGGAAGAAGTAATTAAGTCCCTTTTTATGCAAAGGCTCTGGCCTGCATGGGAAGAACTAACCTAGGAAGACTACGAGGAGTTTCCCTGGGACTGGTTGCAAATGCAGGGACTAAGGGATTGTTTGGCTGTGTCTAGGTACATGAGGCAGAAAGCAAAACATGGGTAGAAAGCAAGAGAAACAGTTGTTAGTGTGGTGGGGAGATACACTGGAAAGACAAGCTTGGAAACTGTGAGCAAGGAAACTGTCTGCTGTTGTCTGTCTTTATTGTGTTCAGGGAAACTGAACTTTATGAATGTTCTGTGTAAACAAACAGGATTATACCAAACAATATACCTGATACATATAATTAACTCCTCTTATTGGAAATAACAGGGCAAAACCTTGAATATTGTCTAACTGCTCAGCCAAGGGACAATGATATGTGTAGTGCAACTTCCAGTGAGTGGGGCTTCTAGCTGCTCTTTGTCTTCTGAAAATCTCCCACATGTAAGTATATGGATAACCTGTGTACTGAATAAGGGAGGGTTTTGTGCAGCACTTAGCACAATGGGGCTCTGAACCTGGCTGGGCCCCTGGGTGCTACTGTAATAAAAATATTAAATAATAGTCCTGACTTGAACCAGATCTAGACAAGTGTCTTGTATATACCACCTTGAACAATCAACAAGCCCTTTAAAATCACTTCTAGAGCTTGCTGCAAGTACAGCGTCAACTGTTCCTAGAAATAACAGCAAGGAGATCTCAGGTCAATCTGAACTGAAAACTTGAAAAGGCACATTAGCTTGCTGTTTATCAAAGTCAAATCCTGCTGGATCTGGTTGTTCTGAGTGAAGCAAGAATAGGTTTCCAGCAGCTGACAACTGTTTAGTGACTTATGTGCAAATGTGTTTGTGATCTCCATGGTTCCTAGTGGAAACGCATTCACATCCCAAACACAGTGACAGTTGGTATCAACAGGCACTATTGCTAGCAGTTTTGGCATGAAAAATGTACTCCCATTTTTCTTGTGGTCACGGTCCCTTTGTGTCAGGGTTGGGGAATATTGGCAGATGATGAGGGGGGAACTTGTACTACTATTGTCTGTGCTTTACCTGTCAATAATTAGGACCTGAGTCTGGCAAAGCACTTAAACATAACTTTAAGCAGTCTTCTGAATTAGATAACTGAGTCTACTCATGAGCTTAGAGTTAGGCATGTATTTAAGCACTTTGCTAGATCAGGGCCTGGGGGAATTTATTTGTCAGTGTTGTCACTTTGACAACTTTCTCAAGCACCAAAATCATTTTATAAAAATCACCTGTAGGTGTGGTAAAAATTGAATGTGGCCTAAACCAGCTTTCCAGCAACAAATACTTGCGTTGCATTTCTACTGCTGCAACAGGTGTTATTTTAAGACCTAGGGATCAATAACTAAATTTATAGATAAGACAGCGTCTTAATGGTTAGTGGTTGTGTGTAATATGTAGAACATTACTTCTCTGGGTATACAGTGAACCTATGGAATATTATCCCCCACGTCAACTTATATCAATCTTCTTTTTCTGCTATCCTGGAAGCAAAAGGGAGAAAAATCCGCAAAGTAACCTCACTAACGTTAAAGAGTCAAATATGACATGCTTTTTGCATGTACGAAAACTGGCATTTGTGGATTGCAGTTTTCATTTCAGATACCATCACAGTATAATGTAAAATCTGGGACAAATATGATGTGTAACACATCTTTGCATGATGTTGTGGTCATTACTGGAGACATGTCAGTCAAGAATGGGTGAAGAGCAGTTGGAACTAAGAATACAGTCATGCAGGTATAAATTTAAAATAAACAATGCTTTCCTCTTCTTTCCGCTCCCCTCCCCCATTGTGAGCGGAGTGAAAACTTCAGCTAAATTAAGTTATGTAGAAATTACAACAGCAATATTTCTGATCATCATCTCATCCAGGAGTTGCAAGTGGAAAAAATAGGATGCAACAAATCTCAGAAGCATAGAAATATCCCTTGTGGCAAACTGATGAACAAAAATATGACAATGTTTCCTTTTTGGACAATGCAGACAAAGAAACCAAAACTTCATAATGCATCTCTGTAAGAACTGAAAAGTTAAAACACTCAGGTGCTCACAAGTGATTGAAATATATGGACAAAGAACAGAACTGCGGACGATTCCTGCTAAATTTATAAAGACAGATTCAGGCTATGAAAGGAGAACGTGATACATATTCTACTCTTTTAAGTTGTTTTAAGTTTAGATGTTATGAATGTGACTTGATAGCTGAACTTTTTTACTTACCTATATTTTGGAGGAGGGTATTAACTATAAAATGAGTCATCTTAACATGCCCGGCACTGAGAAACTAGGGTTTGAAAGGAAAGGGTGGTAAATTAGGCCCAAAATAGTTATTTTTTGTTTGTAGATTTAATAAAGTTTAGCAGAATAGAGAACTTTTTAAAAAATGACTTAAAAAACATACAGTGAAATCAGTGTTTTTGTTGGGAATTGAACAGAGGCAACCCAAACACAGAACCGTTGCACTGGTCCCATGAGAATCAGAGAAGGAAACTGAGTCATAAAAAACAATTAAAACTGAATAGTGTGGGGTTGGTACCACAGTGTCTCAGATCACAATACAAACAATCTGATTTCAGTGCCCTTACTAAGAGGCAGATTGTGCTCTGTTACTCCGTGGTTGCACAGAAGAGGTGGAGAGATAGCAAATTGCACTCCTGGCCTGTTTTTTGGAGCTTCTGAACAATCTGTACTTCCCTGGAGTTCAGGGTCTGTTCCTTCCTTGCATCTCCCAGGGTGCAAGGCACTCCAAAAAGGTTAGAGGGAGGTGGGGTCATCAACACACCCCACCCTACACACAAGTCAGTAGGGTTGGCTGGCAACAATAGGGAATCGGCTGCAGCAGCTTGTGTTCTGTCATAGCTTCCCCTGGGGTGGCATGTCTCTGCACTGCCCCAATGTGGTGCTCTACCTTAAGTGCCTGAGGCAATGCCCATTAAAATCAATGGAAAGACATTTATTGACTTTGATGGTTGCTGGATTAGATCCTGAAGACACATCTGAACCCTGAATGAAATACAAAATGGTGAAAAGTGAATGAAACTTCAAACAAATCTTTTCCTTTCATTGATCTAAGAGATGTAAGTCAAGCACCTAATGAACGTCCATTATGAATTTCAGCATAAGTGGATTCATGCTGCCAATTGGTTTAGTGATCTGAAGATATGTGAGAAATGACATGTTCCTAGCATGTTTTGGACTTTGGGCTCCAGAGGGTTTTTGCCAGATTGCATGTGTCTTAAGAAAAAAACCTTTGTAGAAAAAAAAATCCTGCCTAAAATATCTTCTCTTGGAATCCTTCCTAAAAACTAACAAAGAGTTTGGGTGTTTTTTGCTGGTAGTTACATAATGTTGTTTTCTCAATACTATAATAACATGCCATTATTTGCAGACTTGAGCTGGTTTAATAGTTGCATTACTTTTCTTCATTTTCCATTCAAAAACCTTGTGCACCTGAGGAGCTCAGTCTTGACATGTCATTAAGTTTGATGAGCAAATGCTTAGTTGTCTCTTTTTCAAACAGGAAAAAATATAATAAAACTGCCTGGTTTAAAAAGTAGAGGTATTTTTTCAAAGTTAGTATCTGTTAAAACAATTTCTATAAACTCTAGTCATGATTTATTCATTCCATCTACAGTAGCTAGTTCTGCACACTTTTCCCAATTGTTACCTTATTAGAGGCTCTTTTGCCACCGCAATTCAAAGCTGAACTACAAAGCTGTTATGAAAATCTTGCTAACATTTAAATCCTCACTCACTGATAATGTACATGTAGACTGGAACCTTCTAAATACATTTAAATATGGAACAGCCCACTCCTGAGTTCAGAAATTTTTTTCCATTTTAATGGTTGATGGCAAATCCTTAAATTGAATCTCTTGCCCTGTCTGAAGTGATTATGATGCTGTCAGCTGTTGCAGTGGAAGAAAAAAATTCCTGAATTCAGGACTTAAGGCAGCTCTCTCAAGAAAAACAAAATTGACAAGTATTCTAGCATAAAGTTCATGTGGCCCTGATTTAAAATGTAGCCCTTTCCCAATGACTGGTTTCAGTACGGTCCGTTTGCCGTCTCTTCTCATAACCCAGAGAAAACAAATGGAAAAACTCTGCCAGTGCTCCAGTCATTTCTAACTACAGAATTTAATAATGACCATTTTAACTGGTACTGTCATAGGACCTTATCCAGCTCACAGGATACAGAATGTGGCCTTCTGGAGTTTTATATATCAAGCCAAACTAATCAGGAGAATGTCAGTTCAGTATGCAAGGCCACTTCCTGTGCCAAACTCCACAGCTGCTTGACCTAAATGACCTCTCCACACCCTAGGACTGTTTGAACTCCCCTCCCCTCCCCAGCAGCCCCAGGTGAGTATGAAGAAAAGGAAAGTCTCCCTTCCACAGGGCTCTGATTTTTAAAAATATACACTGTGTGAAGGCTTCTTTCTCCCCCACTATTCCTGCTAGAGCTAGTGGGAGGATGATCTTGCCCGCAAACACTAGTCTGATGATAAGGGCACCTGCTCCATTGTGGGAGCTCTGTCTTCCTCTTTGCTTCCCTATCTCTGTGGAGGAGGGGCACAATCATTAGTCTAATGGGCCTTTCCTCTACTGGATGATAACTTTCCAGACAGTAAAATTTTCATGGCCTCTTTAAGAACTTTCCTCAGCTGCCTGAACACTGAGCTTGTTCCTCTGAAACCACTGCTTAGGGCTAAGTAGGAGAGAGTTACAAACTTATTGTCTGGGAAGAGGAAGTCATGACTGGTCACATTAAGTCTTATGTGGCTGCTTCAGAATGGGAATTTTCCACTTGGAATTGGAAGCTGAAACCTGTATTGCAGAAAAGAGGAAGGTCATGGAGCCAGAGGCTCTGTGGCCATCTGTTTAGGATGACACATTTTAAGAGGTGTGCCATGGTTATGGGAGCAGTATTAAGAAGAGAGTCATGACGATTCTGTCAGAAGAAGCCAACTGGCCAAAACACCCCATATTCTGGAGTCCTATTCCTAGTACACAAGTGTCAGAAGAGAGTATCCTAGAGAGAAGGCAAGTTCCTTGCCTAGAAAAGAGAAACCAAACAGGAGCTTGGAGGAAGGGCAGAGCAATGTAAGATGACTTAGGGAAAGGGGATCCTCTTTGATTTATGGGTGGAACACAAAATAATCTGTTGCTTGAAGTGCTAAACATCTAGTGCTGACCATACCAAAAATCTCTGCAGAGTTGCAGACACAGAGTATGCAAAATAGGTCCCTCGGTTCAGAAGGGCAGCTATCATACCTTAAACCACACCTCCTAAAGCAGTCTTTCAGCTTCGATGACACCAGAACACTACAGTAAGTTCAGCTATACAAAACTTGTGTACTTCATCACCCAAGCTTGATGTCTCTCCTAGATTTCTCTAATTCCTGACATGCTAGGAACTGCATGCACTTCCTTTTTGTATAAAATGACTTAGATTGCTTTATACTCTCTCCACTATTTTAACCAAGGCAAGTTCAAACAACAAAGGACAAGTTTATTAGTTAAGCTCCAGTGAGAAGTCAGTCACAGTTCATGACAGACCTCGGAATCTGCTGGAAATTAATATGAACATTCTGCATATATTTATATCCTATGCATGAATTTTATGACCACCTATTTTTCAAGGAAGGGATGGGTCGTGGGTTTAAAAAGAATCAAGCATCTATAAATGAATATAACACTCCATCTTGTAGTGCTAACAGTTATATTGCCAGCTCTAAATGTGGTTTCTGAGTGTTTGGAATCTGGTAGATAAGTGACATCCGCAGTGCAGAATGCAAAATTTTTGGGCCTGGAGTACAGCTGTGTCATCATGAGGCTGGAATGTACAGTATATGCTGTCCATGAGCATAACTCTGAGCAGAGAAATGTGTATATGATCAACAGCACCTGCCTCCTGATGGAACAGTTCAGCTGTTGTGATAGCTGATGATCTAAATTTAAGGTTTGCACATGCTTGATTCTATTTAATAGCAAGCAAAATAACTGTACAGGAAAAAAAGAACAGCTCTGGGGCTTGCACTTTGTAAATGAAGTATACACAAAAGATTAAAATATTTTTTCTCCTTTATGCTTACATTTTTAATTGGCATTATCTGAAGACGAACCTTTTCTTTTAAGAGTATATCATGCTGTGGGGTGCCCTAACTCTCCTGAGATATTGCCAGAGAAGTCACACTTAATAGTAATAGCTGGGTCTATTCTGTTCTCCTTGGAATTCACAAGATCTCCTGTCACCCCTACAGAATTCCTCAAACTGCTCCCTCCAATGCAGAATGCAGCTCATTCTCATTCTTGTTGAATTTAAGATGTACAGTAGGAGGGGTTTTGCTGGCATTAATTTCTTCGTTACTTCCAAAGGGGAAGAGAGGAGGAGGGGGAGCATTATGGCTGCTTCTTCACAAGAGATATTCAAAGCAGCAGAGACCTGTGCTAAATGTAGTTTGTTAATCATGGAGAGAATTGAGACACTGCATATAAGCAACATGCTTTCAACCTGAATATGGGCCAAAAAAGCCTTCTTTGCATTCTTCTCTGGCTCTGGCAGAGCACAGCAAACTCTCCCACCACAGACATTTCATGGGCATTTGTTGAGTACTGATTGCAATCACAGAACTTGAAGGAGCTTTAAAGGTGAAGTACACACATTTTTTTGAAGTTGCTAACAGAATAAATGCTATCCTCCACATACAGAAATATGAAAATATGCCATGGTGCTGTCCACCCACAAATACTGAAGGACATTTGGATTACAAGAAAATCATGCTTCATATTACAAGCCATATTGCCAAATTTTTCATATCTTTCTGGTATGTATATTGTGACAAAATCAGGCTGGATAGCGATCAAAGGTTACCTCAGGTCAACTAGAGACACCTGAGTCCAATTAAGTGCTGCTTGTGACCTTTAAAAACCCCTCTTCTGATGTGAGAGAGAAAGAAGAGATGAGACAGAGATTGTAGTAGAGAGAAAAGGCTTCTCCTAGGTGGAAGGCTTCTCTCCATCCCATAGGGGAAGCGAGCAAGGTAACTGTGTTTGGGTAAGGGCTGGCACTCAGAAGCCAGCATAATAAGGCAACACCCTGGAGAGGAGGCAGGGAAAGTTATTCCTTTTTTGTTTTAGGAGTTTGTGTCTTTGTTTGGCTGAAGATTATTACCCCAAGGCCCACTTTGAAAATACCAAAAAATAAAGCAGACAGAGAGAAAAAAAAAAACCCTCTGGAGTAGGTCTGATTTACTACAGGCCCCCCACCCACTAAAGGGGGAGATGCTGAGGCTGAAAAGTTGAAAGGGATGCCTTGCCATAATATAATATCCTTTAGAGACTATTGTTCAGAAGTGAAATTCTGGCCTGTTGAAATCCATGGCAGAATGCCAGTAGAATTCAATATAGCCAAGATTTCACTGAAGTATTTGAGTTACTTTAAGTTCTCTTCACCCTCTGGTGTATATATATGTTTGTGTGTGTGTGTGCGCACAAACATATACATGTGTTCTCAGATCACTAAAAAGAGGCCAGCAAAGGGAAATTGAAGTAAAATGTACATGTCTTGTTTTATCTATATGCAGAGCAGAATGCAGAAGATGATAGATGGAAAGGTCCCTGAACTCTTAACAGCTCACAATAAAAACCTTAAGATGCAAAATTTGCCACTACTTTTAAAAATAAAATAAAACTGACATTTATTTTCAATTCACATAGTAATTATGTTCTGAAAATGGTACAATGTATATCACTCTTGGCATGCATCTCCTGAGAAACTGATTCTAGAGGGATTTTTGTTTTTTATAAACAAGAAGATAGAGAGAGAGAAGAAAACGCTGCACAGCAGCGTCTTTGGGCAAGCAAATGTTTGCAGCAGGCTGAATCCTGTCCTGCATTTATAGTAAACAAGCAGGAGAATGGATGGTGCCATGATGACTAGCTGTTTTATGGGATCAGGTATTGTATGTCAACAGCACTGCAGTGTCAGAGCCAAGTTACAGTTGCAAGAATTTAGCACCTTGCAAACTTGTGACCCTGAAAAGGCCACGCCTGCATGTCACAAATGTATCACAATTGATTTTGTGGGGTGAGCAAGAGTAAAAGCCCCTATATGTTCTGGGGATCATTTCATCATAGATATGTGGTTATAGGTCTCCGCCTTTATGCTCTTAGGACTGGATTACTCAGAGTTATCAATGATTTTGTGTTTTGAATCGAATAGCTAGATTGCTTTTCTATTTACTTGATTTAGAGAGATTTAGAGTGAACAGCTCTTCCTCTAAAGCTCAAGAAAAAAGGGTGTAAACAAAATTATATGTGCTGATCTGAGACAGGTAATGAGTCTTTTGTGTTTTGTAAGCAAAAATTATGAGAATTTTACAGGGCTATACAAATTGATTATTTTCTAGGAGTAATTGTTTAGCACAATACAAAGTGAATTATTCATAATTAATATGTTATAATACAAGTCACAATGTTAGTGGTGATTTTTTAATGCAAAATGGAGTTGCCTGTTTAATCTGGCATGGATGCTACTGAAAGGTTAGCTGGTTCTTTAACATACATTTCTGCTCATTTCAGTGGGAATTTTTTTTAATAAGGTTTGGGTAAGTAAACTTAAACCAGCACTCTTCTGCTTCTTAGGTGTTTTAAATTATCTGCATGTATTTTGGTGACTCCTCGAGAGAAGGAAGAAGTTTGCATGTAGTTTGATTATAACTACATCATCATCAGTCTATTGCGTGTCACAGAACAATATGAAGTTTTATACAAGTTGTCACTGTCAACCTCCAATCACATTTCAGAAGTTATCTGAACACCATTTCACATAGTCAGTCTTACCAACATGATACACAATGTACAAGGACTGGTCAGACAGTTTAAATGAATGCACTGTTTTTGTTGTTATATGTGCCTCAAGCCTTAGTTAGTGGGCGAGGCTATCAAGAAGGCCAGGGCTTTATAAAGCAGTGCATAAGCAACCAGGGAGCTTTGCAACCAGGGGCTGCTAACAGGGAGTTTCACAAGGGAGTGTGGGAAGGGGGCAAGGTTCACTCACTGTTGTTTAAAACCTGTAAACTAAACTACATTTTAAACTTATTGATTTAAACAAAACCCTTTCATTAACTAGGTAGCTGCAGGAGACAATGAAGGCAGAAGCCCAGCAGCAGAGTGGAGGCTATCCAGTTTATTGCGCTGAGTGCAGCATGTATGATTACCTGCCCTGTGGGCGGGTGGCATATGTGTGCATTTGGTGCAAGGAGCTCCTGGCCCTCAGAGACCACATACAGGCTTTGGAGGCCAGAGTAACACTTAAACAGCACTCTATGCTTCTTAGGTTGTTTTCCCTCACACTAATGTAATACGATGAAGGAAATGTGAAGTTTGTTCGGATGTTAGGGTTCCTGATAAGGAAAGGAAATGAATCATAATTTTGGCATAGTAAGGTCTATTGAAGATTTATAAATCAATCAGAATCATTATAGATACAGTTCCTTTATACATTAGCTGCTACGTAACCAAGAACACCATCATCATGAAGTCAATTTACACAATCAAGTTTTTTGTCTAAGAAGTGATTCTCCTGAAACCACCATTTCACAAACACTACCCGATTCACCAATGTTCCGAAGTTACTACATATGACAGACATCATTCACATGGTCCACATATGGGACTTCAGGTCAGACATGTTCACGAGAATCATGTATAACAACACCATTGAATGCAGGACTGTCTTGTGTGAGGATTCGCGATATATGTTTAGAAGTCGCAATCGACGCCCATAAGCTTGATGTTTATATGTTGTTGGTGTGATTGAGACTAAATCAATAGGAATGGGCCGCAGGGCTTTATATTTCAAGACACTGTAGTTAGTCAGGGAGAGACAGACCAGGGCTAGGCATGCTTCGAGGAGGAGGCAGGGGCTGCATACCTAGGAGGAACGTGCTAATGAGGAAGTAGTAATTCACAACGGAAGAGCCTGGTGGAGAGGGGCAAGGTCACTCGAACTGTTGTTTATAAACCTGTATTGAACTCTACATTTTTGAGGAATCGCCTTATTGATTTTAACAACAAGAAGCGCACGTTTCTCTCACGGGAGACTAGGGTGAGCTGGGAGGAGACAAGAGCAGAAGCGGCGGCGACACGCGAGTGGATCGGCCTATCCAGTTTTATTGTCGCTGAGTTGCAGCATGTTAGTATTTATACCCCTTGGTTCATCATTGCCCTGGGCGGTTGTGGCAAATATGTGTGCATTTGGCCGCAAGGTAGCACTCACTGGCTCTGCAGAGACCACATACAGGATTGTGGACGGCAAGGTGGCAGCGAAATGGAGGGCTAAGTGAGGCAGAGAGTATTGTTGAGATCTGGGGCTTCCGAAGGATCACTGTAATTATTGGCCCACTCTGTCAGACCAGCCTCTGCGCTATTGAGGAGTGAGATAATTTCCAGGGAGTAGAGCAGCTCATGGGAGGCAGAGGGAATACCGTCCCATGAGTGTGGGATCCGCCTTCTCAGTGTGCTGGGGTTGCCCTTCTCGCACTGAGGTTCACCTCTCCGGTGGAGGGACTCCAGTTCAGAAAGCAGGTGTTAGTATGAGAGATTGGATCATTAGATAACGTAAGATAGAGTCCTGGTTGTGATGACCAGGAGAAAATGTAATGGTGACTTAACTTGCCTGGTTGCGAATGAGTTGAGGGATCTCTCGATCGGCAGTCTGGGATTAGACTATATGTAAGTGCGCTGGGGAGGTAGCCACGGTCGTACTGGTACATGTATAGGTCCAACGACATGGAAGGGTGGAGTAGACCTGCCCTGGAAGCCAATTTAGCTGCCTAGTGGAAGAGACTTAGAAAGTCCAGGACCTCTTATGGTGGATCTCTCGAAATGAATATTTGCCGTTCCCCATGTGCCAGGGCCGAGGTAGAGGCAGGGCAGAAGCTTCCGCCACAACGTCTCAAGCGTGAAGAGACCCATGGTGTAGAGAGGTGGGAGTTGGGTTAGGTGGTATGCAAGTTGCTGTTTGGATGTGTTTTGTGGTAGTCGGACTGGGGGAAACTTTTGGGATGAGGTGGACTCTATATCGAGTGAGGGTGAATGGGGCGTGAGGCCACCCTAAGGCTAATACGAGCAGGAGCCATGAACAGACTGGCTGGCAGAAGATCCTAAAAGGGGTTGCAGGTTTTGCTGAGGAGATGCGGAAAGGGCGAGCGCTTTTGGCATGAGAGTCATGTGGATTCGGACAGCAGACTTCCGTAGTAGAAAGGTCTATGGATACGAGGACTTCACTCAGGTTATTGAGTCCAGGAGCAAGGATTGGAAGAAGATAAATAAGGGCGAATCAACGGAATCATTGTCACCGATACAACAGGAATCGGAATCACAACTCAGAAAGCGAGCGCGCCTGCACGAAGGAGCAGCAAAAAACACGTGGTACGACAAAGACCTAGCTTTATGTCAAAGTAGTCTTAGTAAAAATGCTATTACAATAATAGTGCTACCGATAATCAGATAGAGAGGGATTGAAACTTAGCGTAGCCTACATGGATACGATATCGGAGAGCAGTATTTTACAGATATAATAAGGAAATGGAGGACCCACAGAAACCTGGTGGCACCTACATGACGAGACAAAAATGAGCCAGCGACAGAACTATCGTGAGGGTAGCTATTATGTTGTAGAGGACCATTGAACAGGTGACATGTCATTACGTTCTACGCGGATTTGGGGAGGGGGGGGCGGAGATGCACTATAAGTGTGCGAATGCAATGGAAAGGGACGATTTGATGAAAATGTATATAGAAGGGTCCAATGAGTGTAAAAATTTAAGTGATAGTCCACAAATTTCGTAGAAATCTTAACTATGGATAGTATTTCATGCTATAATAACAGAATATAAACATTCATGGTGTCTATATATCCGCTACCAGACTGCATCAAAGGACAGTGATAAGTGATCGATGATGCTAAGGGAATATTAGGCTATTGCAAAATTAAGAATCAATAATAGTGGGACAAATTTCAATTTCAACTCCATATTGACTTGGGAACATTCACCATCAGGAACCGAAATGAGAGGACCTAATAATTTCTCAATACTTTAATATGACCGCGCCATTTTCTTGCAGAGAGCTGGTATGGAACTGGACCAAGGGGTGAGAGGCAACTTTGGACTTTAGTGGTGGTTTGAGTCGAAGACGGCAGGAGCTGGTCCAAGGGTAACTGTACAGGACTTGGAAATTAGTGACCATACAATATAAATAACATTTTAACATCCCTGTGGTGGGAAGAAAACATCTCAACTGCCCAACGCATGGTGGCTATTTGATTTCAAAAAGAGGAACTATGCAAAATGAGGGGTTTAGTTAAACAGAAATTAAAAGTAATAGGTCAATGACTGAAGTGAAATCCCTGCAAGCTGCATGGACGCTTTTTGAAGACACATAATAGAGGTTCTAACTTAAACTGTATACCCCACATTCAAAAAACACAGTAAGAAACTAAAAAAGAGCCACCATGGCTTAACAACATGTAAAAGAAGCAGTGAGAGATAAAAAGGCATCTTTTAAAAGTGGAAGTCAATCCTAGTGAGGTAAATAGAAAGGAGCATAAACACTGCCAAATTAAGTGCAAGAGTGTAATAAGAAAAAGCCAAAAAGAGTTGAAGAACGGCTAGCCAAAACTCAAGGTAAAAAAAAACAAAAATGTTTTTTAAGTACAATCAGAAGCAGGAGGCCTGCTAAACAACCAGTGGGGCCCATGGATGATCAAGATAACAAAGCAGCACTTAAGATGAATAAGTCATTGGCGGAGACTAAATGGATTCTTTGTTCAATCTCACAGCTGAGAATGTTAGGGGATTCCCAAACCTGAGCCAGCTTTGTAGGTGACAAATCTGGAGACCTCGCATAAGATTTGAAGTGTCACTAGAGAAGTGTTTGGAATTAATTGATAAACTTAACATTAACAAGTCACTGGGACCAGAATGGCATCACCGAGAAGTTCTGAAAGTACTCAAATGATGTGAAGTTGGCGATACTATTAACTATGGTTTGTACCTGTGTTTTAAATCGGCTTCTGTAACCCAATGACTGGAAGATAGCTAATGTAGCGCCAATATTTAAAAAAGGCTCTAGAGGAGTCCAGCAATTACAGACCGGATAGTCTATAAACATCAGTACTGGGCAAATTTAGTTGAAAACAATAGTAAAGAATAAAATTGTCAGGCACATAGAAGAACAATAATTGTTGGCAAAGTCACATGGTTTCTGTAAGGGGAAATCGTTGTCACTAATCTATTAGAGTTTCTTTGAAGGGTTAACAAATATGTGGACAAGGGGATCCAGTGGACAATAGTATACTTAGATTTCCAGAAAGCCTTTGACAAGGTCCCCTCACCAAAGGCTCTTATGTAATTAAGTTGTCATGGGATAAAAGGGAAGGTCCTTTCATGGATTGAGAATGGTTAAAAGCCAGAAAAGAACAAAGGGTAGATTAAATGGTAAATTTCTCAGAATGGAGAGGGGTAACTAGTGGTGTTCCCCAAGGGTCAGTCTAGGACCAATCCCTATTCAACTTTTTCATAAATGATCTGGAGAAAGGGGTAAAAAGTGAAGATAGCAAAGTTTGCAGATGATACTAAAATGCTCAAGGTAGTTAAGACCAAAGCAACTGTGAAGAACTTCAAAAGAAGATCTCACAAAACTAAGTGATTGGACAACAAAATGGTAAATGAAATTTAATGTGGATAAAAATGTAAGGAAATGCACATTGGAAAAAATAACTCCAACTATACATTCAATATGATGGGGGCTAATTTAGGCTACAACGAATCAGGAAAAATCTTGGAATCATCATGGATAGTTCTCTGAACACATCCATGCAGTGTGCCCAAAGGAGTCAAAAAGGGCAAACAGGATGTTAGGAATCATTATAAGAGGATAGAGAATAAGACAGAGAATATATTATTGCCCTTATATAAATTGATGGTACACCCACATCTTGAATACGAGTACAGATGTGGTCTCCTCATCACAAAAAAGATATTCTAGCACTAGAAAATGTTCAGAGAAGGGCAACTAAAAGATTTAGGGGTTTGGAACGGGTCCCAATATGAGAAGAGATTAAAGAGGCTAGGACTTTCAGATTGAAAAGAGGAGACAGGGGGGATATGATACAGTTATAAAATCATGAGTGATGTGGAGAAAGTAGATAAGGAAAAATTATTTACTTATTCCCATAATACAAGAACTAGGGGCCACCAATGAAATTAATGGGCAGCAGGTTTAAAACAAATAAAAGGAAGTTCTTCTCACAAAGTGCAGCAGTCAACTTGTGGAATCCTGGCCCAAGGAGTTGTTGAAGGCTAGGACTAAATAATGGGTTAAAAGAGAACTAGATAAAGTCATGGAGGTTAAGGTGGCAGAACTGGAGGGCTAAGTGAGGCAGAGAGGTATGTTGATGAGGCTTCCGACGACAGTAGAATTGTCCCACTCTGTCAGACAGCCTCTGCGCTATTGAGGAGGGGATGAAGGCCAGGAAGTAGAGCAGTCAATGGGAGCAGAGGAAACCTTCCAATAGTTGGGACCCTCCTTCCAATGGTGCTGGGTGCCTTCGCACTGAGGTTACCTCTCCGGGGGAGGGAACTCCAGTTGCTAGGAAAAGGCGGTGTTAGATGAGAGATTGGATCATTAGAAACGTAGATAGCCTGGTTGTGATGACCAGGAGCATGTTATGGTACTTAACTGCCTGGTGTGCGAAGGTTGAGGATCTCTCGAGGCAGTCTGGATAGACTTATATGTAATGCGGGGAGGAGCCGGTCGGTCGTTGGTAACATGTAGGTACCAACGACATAGGAAGGGTAGGAGAGACATCTGGGAGCCAATTTAGGCTGCTAGGGAAGAGACTGAAATCCAGGACCTCTTATGGTGCATTCTCAGAAATGACAGCAGTTCCATGTGCAGGGCCAGGTAGGCAGGCAGAGCTTCAAGAGTCTCAATGCGTGGATGAGACGATGGTGTAGAGAGGAGGGGTTACGTTCATTAGGAACTGGGTAAACTTTTGGATAGGGGACCTAATACAGGGAGATGGGCTACACATAAGACAAAAGTGGACCAGATGCTGGCACTAAAGATAAAAATGGTTGCAGAAACAGTTTTTTAACTAGGAGATGGCGGAAAGCCGACTGTGCAAAGGAAGCATATGTGGATCGGACAGAGACTTTGTGTAGAAAGGTATGATAGAGATCTCAAGGTTAGATCCAGGAGCAGAGGATGGAAGAAGATAATAAGGGCCAGATCAGACGAGAAACATTCACATAAAGAATCGGACACATCAGAAAAGGGCAGACAAACAAAACAGTGACACAGTTTTAAAAGTTGCTTGTACACAAGCTAGACAGTCTAAATAATAAGAGGGTGAAACTAAGAGTGCCTCAATGATAAAGGAGATATTGATATATGGCACCACGAAACCTGGTGGACTGAGGACAATCAATGGGACCAATCATTCTGGTACAAAATATATTGGGAAGGACAGAACAGGTCCAATGCGGGGGAGGGGGAGGGCGAGTGATACTATATGTGAAAGAAATGGACATCAAATGAAGTAAAAAAATTTAAGTGAATCCACAAAATTTCGTAGAATCTCTATGGATAGTATTTCATGCTCTAATAGAATATAACATTATGGGTCTATTATCAGCCACTGACAGGACAGTGATAGTGATGATGAAATGCTAAGGGAAATTAGGCTATACAAAATTAAGAATTCAATAATAGTGGGAAAGATTTCAATTATCCATATTGATTGGGAACATTCACCATCAGACGAAATGCAGAGACAAAATTTCTCAATACTTTAAATGACGCCGCGCTTTCTTAGCAGCTGGTATGGGAACCCACAAGGGGAGAGGCAACTCTTGATTTAGTCTGAGTGAGGAGCGCAGGAGCTGGTCCAGAAGTTAACTGTAAGGACTAGGGAAATTAGACACATAATACTCATAACTTATATAAAACTAACATCCCTGGTGGTGGAAAGAACATCTCAACTGCACCTGTATGGGTAGTTCAAAAGAGAGGAACTATGCAAAATGAGGGGTTTAGTTAAACAGAAATTAAAAGTTACATGACTGAAGTGAAATCCCTGCAAGCTGCATGGACGCTTTTGAAGACACAATAATAGAGGTTCAACTTAAATTATACCCCACATTCAAAACAGTAAAAGAACTAAAAAAGAGCCACCATGGCTTACAAACATGTAAAAGAAGCAGTGAGAGATAAAAAGGCATCTTTTAAAAGTGGAAGTCAATCTAGTGAGGTAAATAGAAGGAGCATAAACACTGCCAAATTAAGTGCAAGAGTGTAATAAGAAAAAGCCAAAAGAGTTGAAGAACGGCTAGCCAAACTCAAAAGGTAAAAACAAAAATGTTTTTTAAGTACATCAGAAGCAGAAGCCTGCTAAACAACCAGTGGGGCCCATGGATGATCAAGATTACACAAAGCAGCACTTAAAGATGAATAAAGTCATTGCGGAGACACTAAATGGATTTGTTCAATCTCACAGCTGAGAATGTTAGGGGAGATTCCCAAACCTGAGCCAGCTTTGTAGGTGACAAATCTGAGGACTGCCATAAGATTTGAAGTGTCACTAGAGGAGTGTTTGGAATTAAGTTGATAAACTTAACATTAACAGATCACGGGGGACCAGAAGGCATTCACCCGGAGAGTCTGAAAGTACTCAAGATGTGAAGTTGCGGAACTATTAACTATGGTTTGTAACTGTGTTTTAAATCGGTCTGCAACAATGACTGGAAGATAGCTAATGTAGCGCAATATTTAAAAAAGGCTCTAGAGGAGTCCAGGCAATTACAGACCGGTAAGTTTAAACATCAGTACTGGGCAAATTTAGTGCCTGCAATACATTGTTCACTTTGTGTCTAAAACCTATAGACAGATAAGATCATACTACTCTATGTCATGTATTGAGCACATACACAAATCATATAACTACCAACATTTGGCCTTTGCGCATTCGAGCACTTTAGCTCAGATTACATGCAGCATGCTGTTTTTACTGTGCCGGAATATTTCGAGTTGTTGCGACAGTGTCTTCCTGCTTATAAATTAATTATTGAGCGTTTGCTGTCTTAGAGAACAGTGGGAGAAGTTAAAAGTATCTATTTCCGTTTTCATCATAAGGGGCGTGTACATTCACCCAGCATGGATCAGAGTAGGTCTATTATTTATTGATAACGGACAACCTAGTTCAGCATCAGTTGCCTCACCACAGGTGCAGTCCATTCCATTCGAAGATAGGTCTCTGCTCTTTCAATGGTAATGCTGTAAGCGGTCATGGTAAAGGATGGTAATGACCTCCTTGATTCTTCCCGTTTACAGTGATAATTCCTTCGCAAAAGGGGAAGGCTTTCATGATTGAGAACTGGTTAATGACGAGACCACAGCAATATGGCGATATGTATGAACAATATGAGTATATTGCGCCATCAGTATTGGAGTAGGAGGTAACTAAGTCACGATGAGTTCCTGGACTCTCAGTCAGGGAGGCGCGAGAATAAGGTCGCTCAGCATGCTGAAAATAGACGCCATATAGTGTGCTCTCACGTTGGTGAAATCTCCAGAAAATATGATCAAGGACCATAATGAGAGTTAGATGAGAGAACTAGGAGAGACGGATAGAGTGAGAGTTTTTGACCACCGCTACGATGAGCCTTTAAGGCAATAACATAAAACTTGCTCCTAAAGGTGCATACGAGGAAGTAAGGAGTATCAAAAGCAGCGACTCTGATGGAGGATCTCCAAGAAGCAACATTCAATTAAGTCCATTAATGGCTATTAGCCAGGATGGGTAAGGAATGGCGTCCCTAGCCTCTGTTTGTCAGAGGGTGGAGATGGATGGCAGGAGAGAGATCACTTGATCATTACCTGTTAGGTTCACTCCTTCTGGGGCGCCTAGCATTGGCCACTGTTGGTAGACAGGATGCTGGGCTGGATGGACCTTTGATCTGACCCAGTACGGCTGTTCTTATGTTCTCAATCCTTTTTGGTGAGTTAGGTATTTGAGAGAAACAAACTCTTAACAACAATTAAATAAACATAGTATGTTTACTCACATACAAGTGTTAGAGTGATGCAGCAATTATGGAACTATTGCAAATGTTAATTGGGCCACTGGCAGGAGTTTTGAACTGTGTAACAAATATTCTGATGACTGGCCAAGTCTTCCCTTCCATAATGTGCTTTTTGTCTTTTCACTCTTTGCTCTTCTACTTTTCACATTCATCTACTGAAGATTATAGACGGAAACATAGGAAATATACTATATGTAACAAATAACTGCAGGTTTATGAGTATGAAAAAGACACTTCTCATTAATCTGCCTCACTCAATATTATATATTTATGCCTCTGCTATGTAAGAAGGGTGAATGGTCCTAACGTGATTTGAAAACTGTTTTCCAAGAACTATGCTGGGAAGAAGAAAAAGCATTGGACTTGGTGGCTCTTGAGATAGTGTGGAACATTGCTAATGTGATAACTTCACTTCTTGCTTGCTGATTAAAATATGGCCTAATATTCAGTTCTACTGTGGGCCCAGCCCAGCAAATTGAGGCGCATCCTCAACTGCCCTTTAATTCAGGAAGAGTTGCAGGAGAGGGTGCATTGTTCCTCTTTGATAGCTGTACTGTGGCCTCTGTGAAATGAGTTGATGATCTCAGTTCCGTTGGACAGCTGCCCACATAACTATAATACCACCCTTTTTCGTAGTATCAGCAAAGAGATCAAAGACAGAATGGGCATAGGGAATAAACTGTTTTCCTCCCAAAATCTGGTGCATCCAGTAGAAGGGTATGGAGGATGGTGACACAAACTTATTAAACCAACTTCTATGCACCTCCTACAAAGCGATGCTGTGGAATTTTATGACAAATCCAGAATTTCCCATAGTCTTCAGCTGAACAGTGCTTAGGTATGGACTTTGGTCAGAACTGTGGAGCTCAGAACCATTCCTTGTTACTGTACTGCCTGGCACATCGTCTCATAATAAGCAGAGTGATTGAGTAGATGGCATAGGGAAGAAGGCAGAAGAAACACACCACTGTGATGGGCCTTCAACAAACAGAGAAGTAGAATGTCATCACTGGAAACAGAGTAAAGTGCCTCGCATCCAGAAACTAAAAGATGGTAGGGGAAGGCACACGGAAAAAGGGTTTGCCCAAATGAGAAATAGTTAAATAAAGCTATTTTCCTTAAATAAAAGGAAACGTGTCCCACTCTGTCTTGGCAGGTTTAGAATTCATTGGATGCTACAGTATAGCAATGTGCCTAGGAATAAATATTATGTAATTAAATATGTACCAGTAAAATTATATACTGCTGGCAGGGTCATTCTTTTATCTCTAAATGTGGAAATTGCTTTGGGTACTTGAGTTAAGTGAAGGAAACATTAATTTGGTCCTGTCAGCTTGGTGTTTGTTATGTTTCCACTCTGTTGCATTATTTGCGCCATGTTCCTTAACTTGAATGACCCAAAACCTCACCTAATCTAACCTAGGAGATGGACAGTCCTATTGTCACCAATTTAAAGAGATTCCAGTTTTTAAAAGCAGTGCAGAACCTGTATTTATCTCTGCAGTTGCTTCTGAGTATTTTGCTATTACCTGGGAATAAAATCAGTCATTTATCCTAATAATTGCTATTTGGTGACTCAAAATGAGAGGTGTTTCTCCTCCCTTTCCCCTTGGCCCCAGGAAGCAAGTTGGCTTAAAACACATAACTACTTAAAAAATCCCACAGAATATAAACTCTATTTTCAAATAGCCCCTAATTATTATTATATCATAGTACCCTCCAGAGCGCTAATCAAGGCCTTATTATTAGCTTTGCGAACAGGGGCTGCTAACAGGGAGTTTCGCAAGGGAGTTCTCCAGGTGAAGGAGAAGCAAGTACAGCATCTGTGGGGTAAGTGACCGTCTGGAGTGTGTGTGTGTTTGTGTTTGGAGGTTACTTGCTGTGTGCTGAGCTTGTGCTTATCAGTCTGTTTGTTTGTTTTGGTTGTTTGAAGGACCGGGTGCTGTAGCTGGCAGTTGGAGGCTGAGCTACAAAGGAAGGTTTGAAAGCTAGAAGCCTCTGGTAATTGGCTGAGCCTTAACCAGTGGGCGGGGCTTTCACTCAGGCCAGGGCCTGATAAAGCCGCGCACAAGCAACCAGGGGCTGCTAACAGGGAGTTTCGCAAGGGAGTTTGGAAGGGGAGTAGGAAGGGAGTGGGGGTCCCTTGTCGGTCCTATCTGTGACCCGTTAGTCCCTTGAAAACCTATAAACCAAACTACATCCAAAGCCTTTCTCTTTAAAGCAGAGCAGAGTGGACAGGGAGCTGCAGACAGGGGAGTTTGAGAGGGAGTTTGACAGAGGGAGGCTTACGATGGTTAGGAAGACCCGCAACACGTGCCAGCACTGTTTCTGTCTCCTCCACCTGTGCCTGTAGCCAGACAGAGCACCAGAGCATGGATGCTTCTCCCCAGATTCTGGTGTGGTTTTGCAAAGACTGTAACTTGCAATTTCCACTTACTGATATCCAGGCTCGGGGGCGGGGGCATCCAATGTAAAGTGCCTACTGGTGGAATCTCTCAGGCAGCAGTGGAGAACTACAGAGGAAGTGGTAGGTTGAGGAGATCCATTATCCACGAGCAATTCCTGGAACAGTGTCCAGTGGAGACAACTGAGGACAGGCGCCAGTTCAACGGAACTGCTGGAACACCACTGGTGGAGGAGGTAGGCTTCAGGGTGGACACTGGCAACAACTGGTGACTTTGGCAGCGGGGCAGTGCTCACCTGTGCGAACCTTCCCACCTTGGTATATGTAACGTTATGCTCTTCTTGATCCGGAGGAAGGAGAATCACCCCCTACAGAAGGAGGAAGAGCCTTGTGCCCCTAAGCTGGGAGGTTCTGCTCACCACTGAAAATAGGAAACGTAGGGTATGGTGTCGGAGACTCTCTGCTGAGGGGACGGAGGTGCCCCATCTGTCACCCTGCATGTCATCAGGCAGGTTGCTGCCGCCGGGCCTGTATTCACGGAAATGTTAACAGAGGCATGTTGGGATTATCTGGCCTCTGAGTTATACCCCATGCTACTCATCCATGTGGCGACAAATGATAACTGCTGAGGTGTGATGGTGAGCGGATCAAGAATGACACAGGGCTCCTATGACTATCGGGAATGGTTTGGAGGCAGGTGGTATGGCTTCGATCTTCCTGTTAAGGTAGGGCCTCGGGCAGAGACAGATGCTCATGGAGGTGAATGCCTGCTGCGAAGATGGGTGCGCCAGGAGGGCTTTGGCTTCCCTCGACCATGGGATGCATCGAGGCAAGGGCACCTGCTAGGGCAGAGCCGACATCTCGTGTTTCACCTTTTCTGCAGCAGAGTGGGAAAGACCCTATTTAGCACACAGGACTGCTACCTAGGGGGGGCTTAAACTGATGGTGTCGGGCCGGGACACAGGTTGCAGCAAGCCCAGCAGCTAAGTGGGAACATACGCGCTGGGAGGGGTCGGAAACAAGCAGGGAGCTCGCTGGTCTAGTAAGTTGGCGAGGAGGAGAAAGGGGGCAGGGCCCATAAGAACTGGAGGCAACGATCAAACTCCCGTGATCTTAAGTGCTTTATAACTAATTGCGAGACCATGAGTTCGAAATTAAGGCAGGGAAGAACTGGAAGTGCTAATAATAGTACAACCTATGAATTGTTCGGCATCACTGATCTTGTTGGGATATACACATGATGGAATGTGGGTGGTCGGATGGATATAGTTTGTTTCAGGAAACAACAGGGGAAAGGGAGAGGTGTTGCCTATATATAAAAATGTACAGACTGCTAGAGGTGGCAGATGGAGATAGGAGAGGAAGTGTTGAGGATCTCTGGGTTAGATAAAAGGGTAAAACAAGGGTGATGTCTGCTAGACACTACAGGCCACCTAACAGGTGAAGGTGGATCATATAAAAATGAAATCTAGTCAGAGTACAAAGGATGAATATAGGGAATATACACAGGAATGCAGGCAAGATCTAGAAGGCAAAGACAAAAATGATGGCTCAAACTAGCTATTGGAATAAAGGGAAAACAAGAAGACTTTTATCAATACATTAGAAGCAAGAGGAAGCCAAGGACAGGAGGCCATGCTCAGTGAGGAGGAGACAGTAACAAGAAACTTGGAAATGGCAAAGAATGCCGTAATGACTTCTTTGTTCTCGGTCTTTACGAGAAGTCTGAAGGGAATGTCTAACAAAGTGAATGCTTATGGAAGGGGTAGTTTAGAAGATAGAATTTAAAAAAGAGCAAGTTTAAGTCATTTAGAAAAGTTAATGCTGCAGTCACCAGGCCTGGAGAAGATCCTAGAATACTCCACTAGACAGTTAACTTGAAGCGGGTTCTGAGTAGCCTATCTATTATCTTGGAAAAGTCGTATGGTGGAGATGAGAGCAGATTCCCGAGAACGATCACGGAAAGAGGCCAAAATTAGTGCCCTGATAAAAGGGGAATAAATACCCAGGAAACTTCAGAACAGTTAGTTAAACTCTGCTGCCAGGAGATAGCATAGGGCACAGTAATTTAAACCTGTTAGATATCTGTCTGTTCAAACACTATTGGAAAGGTGGTAAGGTGATAGGGAATAGCCGCATGGATTTGTAAAGACAAATCGTGGTCAAACGCATTGATTGCTTTCTTTGATAGGTAACGAGTATTGGGATAAGGGAGAGCGGTGGATATGGATACCTAGACTTTAGTAAGGCGTGATACGGTCTCGCATATATCCTTTCGATAAACAGGCAATCATTTAGATGGGGCTAGATAAGGGGGGTGCATAACGGTGGATAAACCAACTCAGAGCATAGTTATTAATGGACCTTCCAGATCCTGCTTGAGAAGGTAACAAGTGGGTTCTCGCCAGGGTCTGTTTGTGGACCGCGCTTGTCATAATCTTCATCACGACTTAGATGTTGGCATTGAAAGCCGTTACGGCTTGAAGTTGCAGTATTACCAAACTCTGGAGGATTGCAACTGCTGTTGGAGGAACTGGGTCAAAATTCAAATGATCTGGACAAATTGGAGAATGGTATGAGTAACCGGATGAATTCAATAAGCAAATGGCAAATGCTCCACTTAGAAGGAACATCAGCTTTCAACAATACCAGAATGGGAAGGACTGTCTAGGAAGAGTATGGCAAAAGAGACTTGTCAGGGTAGTTAAACACTGGAATAAATTGCCTAGGGAGGTTGTGGAATCTCCATCTCTGGAGATATTTAAGAGTAGGTTAGATAAATGTCTATCAGGGAATGTCTAGACAGTATTTGGTCCTGCCATGAGGGCAGGGGACTGGACTCGATGACCTCTCAAGGTCCCTTCCAGTCCTAGAGTCTATGAATCTATGTGTTTGGGGCTATGTAAACTTAAAGATAGACATGGTCCCTGCCTCAAAGAGCATACAGGCTAACACTTATCATACAGAACAGACAAAAAAGGTTAATAATTGACAGTGATAATGGTTTTAAGCAGTTGATCCCTAGTAAAAGCCATGATCCATTATCTGCTGTTTAAATATACCAGGTTTGTTTAGGTGCAATCGAATCAGGCATGTCTTAACTTTCTAATGATTTATTTCACTCTTCCCATTTGATTCCTGACACTTTTTTATGTTTCATATTTACAATCAAAAGACATAACCTGATTGCCATTTTCTTTTATGTATGTATGTGCTGTATAAGATGAAGAAATTTTTTTTTTACCTTGATTTTTCCCTCTGTCATTGTGCAGTGTACAAGCCCATGTGTCGAGTGATACATCAATGCCCTCAGCTGGATGGATTATCAGATCAATTCAAGTGCTGATCATTTTGCTAAACTATATGATGATAGAGCCCTGAGAAGAGGTTTAAGCCCTAATATTACTGACAAGTAATGGAGAGTCATCTTTCTTATTTTATTTTATTTTTCATTTTTTAGTACTTGAGAACAGTACTGGATACACAACATTGGTGATATTGAAGTCTTAATTATCTGCAGAACAGATACAGAAGATAGAAAGCTCCATTACACCACCCCACCAATGCTAAGTGGAGGTTGAAGGGAAAATTAAATCTCCATGCCCTCTGTTCAGACTTTGGCTGGTCTTCTGAGTTTGAAAATGAGGATGCTAATATCAATGCTAAGTTTTGTGATATGGATATCTGTCTCCTGGAAACTGGACTGAACCCCCAAAATAATTTCAGGTAGGTGTTTAAATAGCCAATGGAAAAGTAACAATTCTTGTCACTAGTGTTCTGGGCTGGATTACAGCTGGCAATATACGTGTTGTTTTATCATTCCTTTTTAATATTCACCTAACTCAAATTATGTCTTGTCTTGTTATAGCTAAAGTCATTAGTTTAATTTATGCACCCTGGAGGGAGGGAACATGTCTACTTCTCTGTCTGCACATCACTTGGCACAACAGGCTCCTGATGCTGACTATAGATAAATAATTTAGTAATATTAATAATTAATGGAGAAGAGCTTTCTATTGCCCCAACCCTGCAAAAATGCGTGCCCCCCAAACTCTTGGTCCCAAGTATAGTTTCACTGACTTCAGTGGAACGCCGCAGATGCAACCCCATAGCATGAAATGTTGTTACATTTTTAACTTTAATTTTCACAATCCCTTATGAAAACTGCAGTTAAGAAATGAAACCCAGCTAGGCATGAATCCTGCTGGGACAACAGCCATGCCTCGTATGTTTGTATAAGACAAAAAGATGCAGACAAGGTATCACAACCAGCTAAGACTATATCAGGGGAACACACCCACACCTGAGTGCATTGATTATTTCAGGATGACATGTGAAAAGATATTTATTAATGTGATTATAAAATAGCCCTAAATGATTTAATGATTTTGTTTTATTTTTTTAAAAATATAAGGGATTGGGGGTGAGTGAGAAGGCTAATTTTATTAAGTGTTCCCATTGATCTTTTAAAAAAAAAACAAAAACATTGCATAGCAGCTCCTCCCATTCCATCTTACATTCTCCCTCCTCTCTCTTTATTTATAATTTCCCAGGCTTTTAATACACTTCCTAGTAAGGTTCCAGTAATGGTGGTGGAATGTCAGCACTCTATCAAAATGGCAAAACAGGGTTTATTAACTCCATTTGATAATTCAGTTCAAATAAGGAGACACTGGGTAAAATCTTGACCTCACTGAAGTAATTTGCGTTCTCTTCAATAAAGGCAAGATTTTATCCTTTATTTGTAACAATTATATATTTTATAAAATACCTTGTTTGAATGAACTTAGGACAGAAGAATCTCATGCACTGTTACAGACTAGGGACCGAGTGGCTAGGCAGCAGTTCTGCAGAAAAGGACCTAGGGGTTACAGTGGATGAGAAGCTGGATATGAGTCAGCAGTGTGCCCTTGTTGCCAAGAAAGCTAACGGCATTTTGGGCTGTATAAGTAGGGGCATTGCCAGCAGATCGAAGGATATGATCATTCCCCTGTATTCGACATTGATTGGTTCTCATCTGGAGTAATGTGTCCAGTTTTGGGCCCCACACTACAAGAAGGATGTGGAAAAATTAGAAAGAATTCAGCGAAGGGCAACAAAAATGATTAGGGGGCTGGAACACATGACTTATGAGGAGAGGCTAAGGGAGCTGGGATTGTTTAGTTTGCAGAAGAGAAGAATGAGGGGGGATTTGATAGCTGCTTTCAACTTCCTGAAAGGGGGTTCCAAAGAGGATGGCTCTAGATTGCTGTCAGTGGTAGTAGATGACAGAACAAGGAGTAATAGTTTCCAGTTGCAGTGGGGGAGGTTTAGGTTGGATATTAGGAAAAACTTTTTCACTAGGAGAGTGATGAAGCACTGGAATGGGTTACCTAGGGAGGTGGTGGAATCTCCTTTCTTAGAGGTTTTTAAGGTCAGGCTTGACAATGCCCTGGCTGGGATGATTTAGTTGGGAATTGGTCCTGCTTTGAGCAGGGGGTTGGACTAGATGACCTCCTGAGGTCCCTTCCAACCCTAATATTCTATGATTCTATGAACCTTCTACCATATTGGTGCTACTCCACACCATACCTGTTAGCATTTAAAATAGTTTTAAAATGAAAGTTATACTAATAACAATATAGCATTAATAATCGGCTAGATCCTCGATACAGTTTTATTGACTTTCAATGTAGCTACACCAATTTACACCTATGGCATAGTGTATGTAATACTACATTTTTGTGGACTAATACGTGACTTTGAAGAACAGTTCTGTTTCAAAATATCAGCTTGGTTCCAATGAGATGTTAGCTGAAATTTAAGGCTCAGTTTAGATCATAAAAATAATTTTGTTAATTCTAGAAGTAAATGTTTTAGTTTTGCAGGCAAGGGTTTTTTTTGTTGTTTTTTTAGTATCTAAATATTAAGATCGGTGAAAATTTTTTGTCCAAGTCTTTTTTTCACCGAAAAATGCAGAATCAAGTTGATTCAAATTGATTTCAACAAATGGTTTCAGTCTGAAAAAACCCAAAATGGAAATGGTGAAACAGTTAATTTTAGCATTTCCAAAATGCAAAAATGTGACTTCTCATGTCCGAACAAAGTTTTGTTTTGGAATTTCCCTTTTGTTTTCCTCAGAAAATTAAAACAATGTCTATTCTTAAAAAAACAAAAAACCACCAGCCCTCAAAATCCAAATTAAACATTTTGTTTCCAGTTTACCAAAAAACAGTTTTTGGGATGTGAGAAGTGGGGAAAGGGGTTTGAATCCAAACTGAATATTTAGTTGTTCACATTGCATTGTTGGAGAGGTCTACGTGGCTGATGTGTATAGCTGAATTCTGAGCCAACTGCCTCCATCTATCCCCTGGGCCTAGATTACCTTTCCCTACTAAGAAGTTGATGCTAGGGGTCGGTTTGTTTGTTTTCTACTAACCTTATTCTGTTTTTTTTAAATAGTTCCATATTTAGCAAGGAAAATTAATATGCAGTCATGAAAAATATCCTGTTTAATTATTTATGATTATGGCTTCAGAGTGTGTTTGGTCTGTTTCCGAAACAAGTAGTGAAGTTTTATTCATTGTGAGTAAAAATGTATTAGTAGCTTCCACAAGTCTGAGTCATCCACGTTTCAGCTTGCACCAGGAATTTGTGATCGATCCTCTTAAAGTTATGTTAAAGTTGTCATCTTAATGAGCCATATTGTATGTCCAATATATTACTAAGCACCACCAAGTTCATTTTCCATCTTTTGAGAAGATTCTTTGCTATTTACAAATAAAATCTTAACTAACAATTTCCTTGAGTTTGAGGCACTTTTTTTAGTTTGAAAATAATCCACTGTGACTAACAAATGATATCATTACTCATTTTACTAAAACTGTAAAAATAAATAAATAAATCAAACATGGGAACCAGACACTACATTAATAGCAATAAACATTTAACTTGTCTTCACTGAACACCAAACAAAAATATTAAAATACAAAGTGTCCAGTATAATGTTGGCTTTACATAATTTAAAAACATAAAGTGAACAAGGAATTTGATCCTGACTTCATCTTTCCTTACCTGCCTGCCTCTATTTCAGATAATTGAATTGGATTTAATTCAGGATTTCCACTAAGGATGGCATCAGTGCTGTTCCACAAATTGCCCAGCTAGAAATGCTGAAGAGCAGTGCTGTCTGCATGTCACCTTCTCAAGTTGGACCAAATATATTACCCCTGGGATAAGTTTTATCTCTACCAGGATGAGAAGGGAAGTCCCCAGCTGGCTGCCAGACCCAGGCACATGTGACCCAGTGCTGTCAAGCCACCTAATAAAGCAATGCCTTTGTTTTCTTCCCAAATCTCTACCAGCCTTTGTTCCTGTCTCAGATGTCCTTCTGCAGCTGCCCAATCCCACCCAATTTCTGTTTGCAATGCTCTCAATTAAAAAATTAGTAATTAAAATGAAGTATTCTTTGCCCATATTACCACCAGCCTTTACAGTGTTCCATCTGCCCGTTCCCAGTCCTATCCTTATTTTGAGAAGGCTCATTTGTATGTGACCTTATCTTTGCCAGGAATTCCCTAGGCCCATCTGCTCCCTTTCTCAGTGATCAGTCCCACCCAGACAACCATTTACCCTGTTCTCAGCTCCAACTAATAATTTTTAAAAAATGTTTTGGTTTTTTTTGGCGAATTATTTTATAATTCTCTACCAACTCCCATCAATCCCTTTCCACATCATCTAGAGGGCACATCGATGACAATATGTCACAGATGGGCCAATATATATATCAGTTTTTCAGATTGTGCAGTTGCATTCTACCCACTAATTTGGCTAGGGATAGAGAGTTTTCCAAATTCAGTATCCTGCTTTTGGGAACACAGTTATGGTCACCATTAAGCTTCACTCCCAGCCAACATTTGAATTAAAACAGTTAGGATTTTAAATAATGCTGTGTAAAAATGAAACAAAGCAGATTCTCCATTTAAAGATACATAAATAAATTATTTTACATTTTCTTTTAAATTTGGAAGTTATTGTCTCTTCCATCTTTCAGGCTTCCCATTGTCTCATTGATTTCTTCTTCAGCTGTAGATGTACATTTTAGAAAAGAATGATCTATCCTGATGCTACGGCACTTAGATACTGGGCTAGAAAATTAGGTTGTGTTAAAACACAGCCTAGAGGAGTTGTGTCAATTACACAGTGTTAAACATGACTTAACAGTCGGTGTACACAGGGCAAGATGTGTTTAACATTGTTAGCTAGTCATGGTTAACCCTATGGTTCCAGGCAATTGGGATGTTTGTCTGTTGAAGGAGCCAATCTCTTCTTCCTGATCAGAGAAAAATCTTCCTAATCTGAGGACTGGACATTCAATGGAAAAATCCAGTCCCTTAGGAGATGATTTGACAGTTTATATTTTTGCACATTCTCATCCATGTGCTAAATATCCTTGGTATTAAAACCAGGACCATGACCCAATTCAGGTAGATATTATTGTGCCTTAGTGGAACTGCAAACTCCTGTACTTGTTTATCCTTTCAACTCTACCCCATTGTGTGTTCTACATCAGGGGTTCTCAGACTTTTGTACTGGTGACCCCTTTCACACAGCAAGCCTCTGAGTGCAACCCCCCATTAATTGAAAACACTTTTTATTATATTTAATACCATTATAAATGCTGGAGGCAACGCAGGGTTTGTGGTGGAGGGTGACAGCTTGCGACCCCCCATTTAATAACCTTGCAACCCCCTGAGGGGTCCTGACCCCCAGTTTGAGAACCCCTGTTCTACATAAATACCGTTCTTTAATGTATGCAGTGTTCTACATAAATCCTGATTTAATGTATGCAGTGTTCTACATAAATACAGTGACTTGATGGACAGTCTCATCTTTTCTCCATGAACTGACTTCCTAGTTAATTAATGAGGCCTTTTTAATCAGTATTTCTTTGGAAGGCATGCTCTGGATGTTAAAGAGCTGTATACTTCTGAGAAAGAGTAATTGTTTTTGGTCTTCTGATCAGTTAGCCTCTTCCTTATAGGAAAGGTCAAGAAGGGCAGTCATTGGGTGAATTCCTGCCGTCTATCGTGGCACAGCTCCCATTTACTTTGGTGGAGCCAACATTTCACCCAAAACCTTTGACGTTACAATTGTTTGCTGAACTAAAGCATTTATTGGGCTGAGGTGGCACCAAGTCCTCTCTAGTGTTAGGGACCACTCCACTCTAGACATAGCCATGTGCTTGCTGACAAGAGTTGAAGGCTTGGTGAAAGATACATAAAGTTACGGTTTGTTACCTTCTGTGTTCTTTTACCAGGAACACAGGATTGAGATGTACAGTAGAACTTCAGCATTATGAACACCTTAGGAATGGGGGTTGTTTGTAATGCTGAACAAAACATTGTGGTTGTTCTTTCAACAATTTACAACTGAACGTTGACTTAATACAGCTTTGAAACTTTACCATGCAGAAGAAAAATTTGCTTTGAACTATCTTAACTAAAATGAAACAAGCACAGAAACAGTTTCCTTACCATGTCAAAACTTTTTTATATACTTTCCCTTTTTTTAGTAGTTTACATTTAACACAGTACTGTACTGTATTTGCTTTCTCTTTTTTTTTTTTGTCTTTTTTGTCTTTGCTGCTACCTGATTGCGTATGTCCAGTTTCAAATGAGGTGCGTGGTTGACTGGTCAGTTTGTAACTCTGATGTTCATAATTCTGAGGTTCTACTGTACACACAGTGACCATACAATGATATTCCAGTGTCTCAGTGCCTTCTTCTGGGGTTTTTAAAATATCCTATTTTTCATTTAATCAGTCAGACTGTCTAGTTTTCTTTTATAACAGTACAGTCATTCAAGACGCTAAAGTAGAATTTGCCAAGAACAAACAGACCAGTAGGGACAAGTGTTCAGTGTGAAGAACCATACTTGGAGTGAAGAGAGACTTCTAATAGGATGTAGTCTCTCTCAAAGCTGCTTTTTTGCTCAAAGTGAATACTAGTAACACCTGTTCACTATTTCATGCTAAACTCCCTCAGAACACTAAAGTTACTGGAATAGCTCTTCCACTTCAAGAAATGTTGAGTGAGAAGTTGTTAGTAACATCAGCACAGATTTTTTTAAAAGGTGTACTTTTGCTTTTTATATGACTCCTTAGTGACTGTAAAATACATCACCACAAAAGTGTCTAGTTTTTAATTTTGAAACTGTTTGCTTTACCTCAGTAGATGCAGCCTTTGACCCTGCAGAAACTGGGAGTTTGTTTTCCCTGAAACCCTCCCTCCCCACAAATGATTCTTAAGAGTCTATAAGACCAATATCAACTGAAGAAATCTTACCTCGGATTTGAGTATCTTCACTGCAGCCATCACTTGTTAGCCTCCTTGATATTGCTGCTATTGACAGTAATACATAGTTCATAGTGTTCATGTTACTGTTAAACCTTATTGAACTTGGTAAATATTGTCCCTTCTGCTCTCTAATCAAACCTAATTTATATTTCTCTTAGAATTAAATATTTTTAAACCATTGTCACAAAATAATTCAGGCAGATTAGTAACATAAATCTGTCACATCATCCCCTACCCTTCTTCAATATTCTTTGCTATTATTGAACTTGTACTCTTTTTACTAGTTTGAACTGAAAGGAGAGGTTGTGTCATTGACATGTAATCCTTCTTCTCCTACTATGTTTCAGGAAGAGAATTCACAACTGTAAATTGCCACGTATTCGCAGGGGCGAAAGGAAATGCAGGCCTGTTATTTACTAGGCTGCACGTGGCAATGGACTGTATTGGTAAGGGATGCAAGGAGAGTGTGGGCCACGATGTCAAAACTGGCGACACACACATAACTAAAAAATCAATTTAAAGTTTTATTGGGATAGTTACAAGGGGTAGGGGAGCAGCGTATGATTAGCTAATAGAGTTAATAAAACTTAAAACACACAATGACTAAAATATCTATTAACAGTATTTATAAACAAAGATGCAGCATTTAGTACAAATGATCTTACAAATACAAACCAACACATAACGACCGGCAAACATAGAAACCCTGTTTGAAACACGTGAGCGAGAGAGAGGCTTCGAGGTGATCAGGCTCGGTTACGGGTGTACACAGGATACACAGGATTCATTTTCTTTCTCCTCTCCCTGCCTGCACATGGCAGGGCGGCCTAAAGACCTACTATGACATCATAGAAGTGTCATAGGGGACAGGGCCCAAAACCTGTGTGTGTTTGTTTCTGATTGGCACAAGCAAAGTTTACACAAGTAGGGGACAGGTTCCTAAAAGTCTGGCTTTGCCCTAAAGGGTGAGGAAATGCAATTGTTTTAGAATGCGTTCAACACTGAATGACAAAAGAAGAGGCCAGGGCAATACCAGTATGAGCAAGTTCTACAGGATGCAGACAGGAACTCATCTTAACAACAACCATTTCCCATCCTGGAAACCAAAACCACACTATTTTTTTTCTTCTGGGATCCTCAAATTCATTTGAGTCTGTGCCACACAGTCTTCTGCACTGTTTCAGAAGAAGTGATAGTACTTTAATGTATAATAGGCTGTTGAGTTTTCTAAAGGTCATTGCACCATATCAAGTATGAGAGGAGTAGCCATGTTAGTCTGGATATGTAAAAGCAGCAAAGAATCCTGTGGCAACTCATAGACTAACAGACGTTTTGGAGCATGAGCTTTCGTGGGTGAATACCCACTTCGTCAGTGCCTAGTTCTGCATTTCAGCTCCAAAACATACATAACTTAGTGCCAACTTCTGCATTTCAGCACTCAAAACGTCTGTTAGTCTATAAGGTGCCACAGGATTTGTTGCTGCTATTGCACCTTATAGGCCAAAGTAGGCATTAGATTCAATGCATATAAATTTAGTAATTTAACATTTAAGTAATATCATGCATTCTTGCAAGAAAAGTCCATACAGTGCATATTCCCCAAAGAATATACTAAATTAGGCTAATTATTGCAGAAATTTATACGTGGAAGATTATCGCTGCAACCATAAAACCTAGGAACATAAAAAAAAAAAAAAAAGAAATCTTAAATTCAGAAAATGCATTTGTGATTGACCTTGGAGTTATGATGCAGAAAATAACTTTGTGATTGACCTTGGAGTTATGATGTCAAAGCTGAAAACCACTGCTATGCAGTGATTCAGAAGGGAGTTACTTTTTTTAACATACTTTTTTTTTTTGTAAACATTTCGAAAACAAGTGGTTGTGATGCCTTTTAAAAAAGTTTTACATACATCTCCAGAGTTAATGATGAGGAATCTGATGTAGCATCTTATCTGAAGTACAGTGTATAGCTGCATTAAAAAAAAACAGATAGACAAATAACCTTTATTCCTCTGTTTTTCTTTAAAGACAGATAGACAAATAAGTCACTTATCACTGCGCAGGTGATGCCTACAAAGCAATGCCACCCTGACAACTGCAGATGGGAGAGGTCTCATCTCACCTTAATATAAGAGAACTTGCTCACTTTACTGTTTCCACCTCATCCCCCTCCCCTTTGCCTATCTGTTTGTCTCTTCCACCTGTTGTATTTTGTCATAATCTAGTTTATGTCGTATTTTGTCATAATCTAGTTTATGTCGTATTTTGTCATAATCTAGATTGTGAACTTTCTGTGGCTGGGATTGACTTTATACTATGTGGCTGTACAGTGACCTTTACACCATGTGGATCAGTTAAGTTATGCTTCCTATAATGACACAGCTTTCAGTCTTTGCCCATCTCAACAAAGGAGACTTGCACTCCTATTCTGTTACACAGTGACACAAATGGAGCTATCTAATATTGCAGAAGTCTGTTTCCTTATCTGACCTAAGAATGCTACCTGCACCAGCTGTTGCACATACATGTCTATATATCACATTCCTTACGGTTAAATGTGAGCTAGCCTGGTTTTGGAAGGCCTGCATACTTGGTCTAATGGCTTACAAACCTCATAGAATGTGATCTTATAGAAAAATGTGGTATTATGGCTCACAAGGTGAGGTTGCAATCTTTCAGTTCATACAAAACCCTTGCTATCAATATTACAAAAAAACACTCAGAAAATGGCAACTCTTTCATTATCCCATTTGTCTAAAGCTCATGTGAGATATGCATTTCTCTCATATACAGACTACATCCCCTAATGAAATGAAGAGACTTGCACCCTTCTTTTTTTCCTCTTTTGTATCATCTCCTTAGAAACATTGTGAGCCCGTTTTTTAAAGATACGTACATAACTTAGTGCCTAGTTCTGCATTTCAGCACTCAAATCAGCGTTTAAGCGCTTAGAAAAGATATTTCGGTGCCTAAACACTGATCCGTGTGCCCAAATGCAGATCTGAGCACTGATACTTTAACTTGGCTCCCAAGGTTGAAAACTTAGTCCTACATTTCTAATACTGTGTTTAGTATTGACCATTAATAGTGTGAACATATTGGGCAGATTGACTCTCTGGAGTAACTCCATCTATTTCAATTATGTCAATGTTATATGATAGGCCTGTTTCTGCTCCCATTGAGGTCAGTGGAAATCTTGCATAAGGCCATGTGGTTAAAAACCTAGACTACTTTAAGGTTAGCTAGTATAGAGGCAGAGGGTCAAATTCACTCCTGGGCAGAGGTACAGCATTCAAACTCTCAAAAGAGATTTTTTAAATTTATATGCAACGCTATCTTACTTTTCACTATGGACTGGACTAGTTCTGATACTTTGCCTTCACACTGTATTATTTCATTATGAGCATGTTGCAACATTGTCTCCTTCAGCTGCTTACAGTAACAATCCTTTATCCACAGCCGTGATTCTTGGTGACGAGATGTTCTGTATCTGCACAAGGTCACTGCACTGAGTCCTCTGCTCAGTTAAACTTTAATTGATAGCTCAGCAGCAAAAGCTGAAAGTTCAGTTGGGAAGTGCTGCAGTGTATTACAAAATCAATAGTCACCGCATAGTGTTTGCCTGTATTGAAGGACCATATAAGAGTGTCTTGCATTTCTCTGCAATATCATTTGGATTATTTGCACCCTTTGATAACTGATATTTTTAAAGTTTTGTGGATTTATTCTCCTAATCTAGTGGTTTTTAACTTTTTGGGGGCAACTGCACTGGTTCTAAGACTCTTCCAGGGCCACGGCCATATTAGCCAGTGTCAGCTAGCTCCCATTTATTTGAGTATGCTGCCACCTGCCCTGGATCCTGGGTTGCTCTGAATCCTAGGTTGGAGTTTGTATCCTAGGATGCATCCTGGTAAAGGTATCTACATGGTAGCTGATCAGTATAGAAGGAAAAAGGAGGCTAGAATTCTAAGTAGTCCATCGCAGGAGAGTAATGTACCAATGTATGAAGCAATTTCTGGGAACCGTGGTCCTAATTCATTGATATGGTTAATTCACCAGCATAACTGCTGGCAAATGAAAATTAAAAGCATAGTGTCACCTCCCAATATATGGAAGACTAGGATCATTTAAGGTTATTTGGTATAAACAGAAATGTATAAGTAGCTAAACACAAAAATCTAGTGCAAATTACAGTTTCATCATTAGTATAATAATGAAAAGAAGAGAAAGTGATGGAAATGACGGAAAAAGGAGTGAAAGCTTCTAAAAAGAGGGGTAAATTGAAACCCAGAGAATATGCAATACAATGAAAGAGAGACAGTAACTGCAGGGAACATTAATGTACTTGCCAGCTCTGCACACTGGTGACTAACTGTACTGTGATTTACTGTGCAGCCTCGAGCATGAAGGGCAAATTGAATTCATCACCTACCTGCTGCTGTCATAATCATTTCTCGGTGTCTCAGAGAAAGGCGGGAAAGTGATTCATCAGGAAACTGCTCAGTATGCTGTGGGAGTGCACAAGTAACTTCATTGACCACAGAGGCAGCGTTATCAAAATAAATTACAAAAACAATAATAAAGATGTACTCCACTAAAGAAAAAATACATTAGGAGAACAGTAAGGCTTTGTCAGACCCAATTCACAATTAAAATATCAGCACCCTGTACTTTGGCACAACAGACGCAATAGGTGTGTATTAAGGTTACCCATTTTGCGTACTTTTAAAGCCATTTTATGCTGAATACCTCTGTTTTTCTTTAAAGACAGAAACTTCATGAGCTTTCAGTGAAGTTTTCATGGACTTTCTGTAGGTCATTTAGGTTATTAAAATCAAAAGTGAATTTAATGCTTGTGGAGTGAATATAGGGGAGACTGAAGTCCTCTGCTTGTCCACAGAGCAGGCACTATATAGGTAGCTGCTCTACAAGCTTTTTTACACTGTGTCATCAATGTGCCTCAGCCCTCTCTCTGCGAGAATTGTTTTAGGGGTAATGGGACAGTTCAACCTTCAGCCACCACACTTGACAGCAAACTGCCATCACATAGTAAGAGCTTTTGAAAACCCAACCATTGTTAGAAATAGATGATCTGGAACTATTTCAACTGAAGATGGTTGTGCTCATTCAGGTCTGAAGAAAAAGCTTTGTACCACATGTATCAAACCCCATACATCTACATAGCTGTACAGTGAGGACTTATCCATAAATATTTCCACCACCAGCAGCAAATGGGGGGATTGTGTATAGGATGTGTGAGCAAATATCAAACTTTTGTGCTAAAATCAATATGCTCAGTGCCCATTTGGGCACTGAGTTGAGTAACAGCAGAATTTGCTGCTTTGATTTGAAGGCTCAAATTTAAAAAATTAGGCTGTGTAAGCTTGGATTCTGTAGATGCAGATGTTTATCTTTTAGATTTCTGCGTTGCAACATTGTGATGTTGCATCATACTCTTGTGATTAGAACTCGATGAACTATTTGCAGCGAACAATTTATTCAGTGATTTTAGCCCTTTTTTCTGTTTATGAATTGCCCATGAATAAATGGTGATTTCTTACATTTCGTTTCTGTTTGCCATTGTTCAATGCAAAGGTCAAATTCACTCCTGTGCACAGAGGGCCATCAAAGCCTAAGGCCCACGCACCATTTAAACCCTATTTTGAGGACTTAAGTGGGACTTCAGTAGTGTCTAGACCTTGTGCTGGTCCTCTGCACAGAAGTGAATTTCATCCAAAATGGAGCTCTAGTGTGGCCTGATCAGTAATGAGGCCAGCCAGGCCAGCCTAGTAAAGAGCACAGAGTGTCTTCATAGCCCTTCCATAGTCAGGTCATGTAGGAGCCCAGAGGAGCTCTTTGCCTTCTTCTCAGAGCTCTGCAAATCCCGATCCCCCCAGGCAGGGGCCATGAAATTAAATACTCTCCAGGGGTAGCAGAACTGCCTGTGGACCTACCTATTCAGGAGAAACACATGTGGAGGAGGGGATCCATGTCAGCCCCTAAGAACACATTCAGAAGAGAGGTCCTATGAGTTTCTGATACTGAGCCTGCTACTTCCTGTTTACATCCTCCATCAGTGATGACCCTCCAATTGTCAGCCAGCTCTGGTACTGGGAGTAGAGATGGAGAAGGGCTTTCTTGGCTCCTTACTGTCTCCTTGGCTGTAGATCATCAAGCTACACCCTTCCCCCATCTTTATTGATCTTTACTAGCTGCTAGGTATTTTTAAACTCAATTTTTAATTTTAATAGTTCATCCCATAAATCCTATATATATAAAGTAGACATCTGACTATTTTTGAAACTACTGGCTAACAATCAGCAGTAATAGTCAATTGCAGTACTTATATCTCACATTTATATTATATCATTTTCTTCTATTTATAGATTTTTGTGTCCTTTGAGCTTTTTGGTCACACACACAGACACCAAAACCATCAGGGGAAATTGAATTCGCTTCTATTCTATATAGGTTTTTATACCATGCTCATCAATGTGGTATCCGAGTGCCTTCCATTGGTACATTAAATAACATGACCACACAGCTGTCACATGTTGTTTGCTCTCTTATCTTCTCCACAGATGTCAAAGTGTGTATATTGCAGTGTTTTGTTTGGGTAGGGTGTGGGATTTTTTTAAATATAGATATACCTGTTGCTATGTGTTTCTGTAAGAGAAGGCAAGATCAAAGAAATGTGCCCTGATGCCCTAGTCCCCTCTCTTTCTCTTCTGCACAGGTAGGTCCACAGACAGATCTGCCCCTCTGGGACACAAATTGATTACAGAGGTCCTGCATGCGAGGATCAGGATTTGCAGAATTTGGAGAAAGACAAAACCCAATGCCACTCCTCATGCTGGCAAATAAACGTGCTACTAAGCCAATTTATTCTCAACAGCATCCTAATAATAGAGTTGAGGTAATTGAGGTCTCAAAATGCCACATTTAAAGCATGATCCCATATTGTTTGTGTATTTGAATTTGTGTTGATCTCCATAGGAATACTGTGTGTGCAAGGGATACAGATTAGTGCCCTTATCATAACTGTGTTTGTTTTCAATCAAAGGAATAAATGCTGATAAAGTTAAGGACAAATCCACAATGTAGTAAATAGTTTCCTACATGCACATCTTTGCTTTATATTCCTTTACTCTGAAGGACTTTTAAATGTGTGTGTGGAGGAAGACTGTGTCCAACTTTCTATGGATGTTCAAGAGGGCTTGAAAGGGTGCAAGAAATCTTCCCTCTCCTTATCTTCTTCTTTAGCCCTAGAGCAGTGACTGAGCACAATGACAGTCCTGGTTCTTAGGGAGATAAGTAACAGTACACAGCTAGTGAAGACAGCAATGCTAGACTCTCCAAAGAGAAAAAAGGAGGGGGTAGCATTCAGGTTATGTTCCCACACCCAGTTACTCTGGCCAGGTCATATGGCCTCACGTAGAAGAGACCTCATCCTGTACCCCTTTCCAAGCTACTCCCATCTGCACCCTCCCTAACATAGGGTTGTGCCTGTGTGAATCCTCTGTATCAATGCACTTTTATTTACATTTACCTCCAGGTTTAAACTTGGACAAAGGAATAGTAATTCCTGATTTAACAGGAATAAATGCATGGCTTACCACTGATAAAGTTAGATAGAGACTCTGCATATGTGGATCAGGGCACAAGGGTGAAATATATAACCTGAATAGGAAGGTGAAAAGAGTCAGGTCACTCTTATCCATAACTGAGCACTACAGATAGTAATTGGACTGGGAGAGAGGTTTATATATGTGGATAATGTGCTCTGCTCACAGTTTGAAGAAGGTATCAGGCATTAATGTAACTATAATGCAGGCAGTTCACTAAGAAACTGCCTACACCTGTCTTTTTCTGTCAGCTTTGATAGGACATGTTTCAAATTGCGCAAATGCATAAGAGAGTTTCTCTTTGAATGTACATTCATTGCAAACAACATGTTGGATGCTAGTGCATATGAGTGTAACATACAAATTCCAGTGCATTACTTAGGGATGTTGACTCTTCACCGTTTTCTTGTTACGCCACATCTACACCAGCATATGTTGTCGCCATTATCTAGCTCCACAGCAGCTCTTCACTACAATGCTGCAGTGTAAACTGGCTTTGGTTAGCTATACCACCATAAGCAGGGTTAAATGACACAGTGGTAAAAAATGCCTGAGGCCTGTCTATATTAGAGTTCCCACTACTGCTGCCAGTTAAGGCTCTACTGAAAATCAGAAACCTCATTGCCAGTTTAGTTTGGAATGTACTGTGCCTAACCTTAAATAGTCGCACAAAAGAGAGAAGGTGTGAAGACCCTTCCCTTCCCTGCTGCCATGCACAGGGGTTGAATGCAAGCACAGTCCTTATACTTGGAGACTGAAAGGACTGTGTGAGTGAGGAAAGGTCCTACAGTGGTGCTAGCTCCTGCAATGGCGTGTCTGTTTGAGCTCTAATTCCATGGATTTTTGGAGGTAGCTTGAAATTTTCACCACACAGAAAGGAGACATTTTAAATGAATTTCAGGACTTTTCCATGTAATTAAAGCCCCTAATTAAAGACTGTCAGATAGTATTAAGAATTCAAGGCACTACATCAATAAGGCTCAAGACAAGGGGGAGAATCAGGCCCTTTGTGTATTTGGCAGCACTTGTGAACAATCAGTTCCCCTGTATGATGACCAAGTCTCTTTTCCCCTGTTGTGAGTCTTTTACACACTCACAAAGGGAGACAAAAATATTTTTTAAAAGAAAATCCTAAAACAGTAAAACTTGCTTAGAGAAGGATAAAAATGAGAAGAAAGGAACAAGTTAACTTCAGTAAAACTAAATTGGTTCTTTCTGGTAAAGTTGACCACATTTAAATATATTAGTGCTGTTCTGGCTGTTTCTTACCACATACAAATCACTATCTGATTTCATATGAAATCCCCAAAACTTCCACCCCTGCAGACTAAGCCTACAGCCTGGCACTGAAATAAGTAGTTAATTGGTAGGGTTTTCCAGTAGGCCAGTATTAAAGGCATTCAAGTAGTAGACTACTGGGAAAAACAGAAAACTTGGCAGATCTGCCTGTGAAAAGTGTTGTACTTGTGGTATTTCTGGTCTAACCAGAAGCAGGAAGGAAAAGAAAAAAACACAAAAGAGCTTATATGTATTTTCAAGCTAATTTAGTAAGTCAAAGACATTTGGAAGAGTTTCTGATAAGCACCAGAAGATCATATGCTTATCTGAACTTCACCTCTGACACGTTGGAGGTTCCTCGTCGCTATCATAGTTGTGTAACTCCCATTGCTGAATGAACTTTTTTTTTGTATGGTTAGAGTTCTACTTCACTGATAAGGAGATAGGTCATGAATATGTCACGAAGCTCAAGCTGTGGTGTACAAGCCATATAACCTCTTCACCGCTTGTCGAGTTCTGTTTTACAGAAATAATACTTAGCATGTCTATAGTGTTTTATGTGTTCATAGCTCTGTACAAATATTGACTGATTTTCTAGCTCTGCTGGTTGCCAGGAGAGCTGCAGGCGGCTCCAGTGGACCTCCTGCAGGCGTGCCTACGGATGCTCCACCAGAGCCACGGGACCAGCGGACCCTCCGCAGGGATGCCTGCGGGAGGTACACTGGAGCCACGGGACCGGCGAGTGGCAGAGCCCTCCTCACGGCGTGTCGCCGTGCTTGGGGCGGCAAAATGGCTAGAGCCGGCCCTGTATATAGGACATCTAAGGAGAGATATACAGACACACCTTTTATACTTAGGAAATCTGTTGTACACAGAGAGGTTTTAAAAAAAATGATAATAGAGATTGTTTATCTTAAATGGGGACAACTAGCATGCACATTGGGCTTATGTGTTTATGGTGTGGTGTGTTTATGAGAAGAAGTCCTTCTTAGCAAAAACAGGTTTCACACTCAGTGTAGCTGAGATACAAAGTATGACCTCAGTTCTGCAGACACTTAGTTTTGTGAATATGACTCGCTATGGTCCCACTGAACACAAAGGAACTCCTTCATATGCATAAGGTTACATACATGCCTAGGTGGTTGCAGGATTTGGGTCTAAGTGCAATGCAGGAGAAGAATCAGATCTAGAAGTAGAGAGAAATCTGAGACTTCAGAAAGTGCATTGAGAGAAAGGCCTAACAACCTCATTTCTCCAGTCCTCAGTTGTAACATTATTATTATGCAATAAAAGTTAATGCAACTCAGAGGAATGATGAACAGGCTCTTCCCCTATTTGACTGCCCTGCCAGAAATGATATTGGATGAAAGTTCTGCCCTCTGTGCAATATTAAGAATAACTTTGACACAACATAGCATTGTCTTTCTTTAGATAGAAAGGCAGGTTGCCAGAGTAACATCAATTCAGAGTGTTTCTTAAAAACACTTCCTTCTGTCCCCCAACTGCTGCACGTTAGACTCAACCTCATACTCTGTGCTGCGAAATAACTTCAGTGCGAGGATGTTCTACAGTGCAAGCTATTTTAAAAGTTACTGTGCACAAAGGATTGGAATCAGTTTACTTCCTTAACTGAAATGTCAGGCTTCAATTTGGTATACCACTTTAAAAACAGACTTTCTTGGCTCTTTAAATTAAACAAGACAAGGAGTTTCACTACTCCTTACTCAAATTGCCAAGTTTCACTTTACTGTGTCTTTAGGGCAGGACTGAATGTAGTGTAACAAGGATGCAGTGTAACAAGATGCTCCATCCACACATTTCCCCCTATTATTATCTATGATAAATATGCTATCCCAGGAATTTTGGTGCTATAGAGGAATGAGCTAAGGATCAGAAGAATCTATAGTCATGAAGTGGCCTCTTTGTGTAGAGACAAGACTTTTGCTTAGACTGGTAAAGATTCGGAACTCAAATCCTGGCCCTGCCATACCAGAGGGTATTATCTTTGGATATCTTTAATTGTGGTGGATCGTCTGTCTCTTGAAGTCTTCATATCAAGACTGGATGCCTTTCCACATGTATGCTTTAGTCAACCAAAAGTTATTGGACTCGGTACAAAGAGTACTGAATGAAATTCTATCGCCAGTGCTATTCAAATCCAATGGTCCTTTTTGGTCTCAAAACCTATGGATGTATTCCTTTTTAACTGCCCTGCTTCCACCACTCTCCCTACTCCGCTGCATTTTACTGCAAAAATACTTTATCAGCAGTAAGCAAAGATGAAGGTAATATTATATGGAAAAAAAGGTATATGAATTACACTTTGTTGGAAATGCTTATTCTTTGTTCCTGAAATGAATATTGAGTACAGCATGCTGTTCAGCTTGCATAATTTGAATTGTGTGAGGGAAGGCAGATACCATTAGTCCAAACTTGCAGTGAACTCCATGTGTTAGGAGTTTTGTATCCAGGCAGAGCTCACTGCAGGATCAGGGCCTTTGAATATTGGGGTGGGGATATCCTCTGTGTAATGGAGCAGACAGAGCATGCCTAGGGCATGACAAATAGGAGGTTAACTCCCTTAGGTAAGGAGGATCACAGCTGCTTGCACTGAGTGCAGGGATTTGTGAGGCAGCAGGACTGACCCAGCTGTGGGAAATAAGAGGGATATGCTGAAGGAAGCTGCTGGATGAGTCTGAATCAGAGCAGACAGGCTTATAGGAAGGCTGATGAGGATGAAAATGGAGCTAGTGTTTTCTTCTTCATGAAGTCAAGTAGGTGATCTCTGCTGGATATTGTTGCATTAGGGACTGTAGTTGTATAAATCTGCTCTTTAAAGCTTGCTTTTTGGACTCTGGTTAAGAATGCTTAGGTCTATTTATGTCTGGCTTTTAAAAGGGTAGAATGGCTTTTATTTTACTTGGGGTTCTGTAAATTTCATCTTGCTGATGTCCAGTCTCATGTACAAGCTTTTCAGTGGACTGCTGATGGCCCTTATGGCCTTGTTTCTAGCTTTTTTACTTATTGAGGGCTAGGCAGTGAGGGAACCTTATAAATGTGTGTGCCAGGGGAGGATTTGAGTTTTCCAAGGCTTCCATTTCCCCCCTACAGCCCCTCAAAGGTGTGTTTATGATAGTAGCTTCTGTGCTTGAGGCTTGCAGTGATGGGTATACTATATGTCATGCACAGGAAAGGATTAGATCATTCCCTGAGCTCCCTGTGGGCCAATGTGGGTCTATGCCATTTCCTATTTGGGTCAGTGGCTAAATGCTTACCTTGTAGGCTCTTTAAAGTGGCTCAGTTGCCTTGCTTTGTGTCTGTGCAACCTCCTGGTGGATGTGTGTTTATAAGTCCTCCTTTATGTCAATCTACAGAGGGTATGAGTCTATTAATAACTCTAAGATACAGAGCTTTAGCTTAAACTGTAGTAGCTTGTGCCATTAGTTATGGAGACCTAGTTCAATCCTTAGTGTGTCAGCCAAAAGTCAGACTTGTACAGTGCCTGCCATAATGAGGCCCTGACCCACTGGACCCTTATTATGCTACTGTAATATAACTAGTAAAAGCTACACTTCAACCTTTAGCATTTAAGGGACAAGGTAGGTAAGATAGTATCTACTATAGGGCCAGCTTCCATTGGTGGAAGGTACAAGCTTTGGAACTACAGTGTTCTGTGCAGTTCAAAGCTTGTATCTTTCACCAACAGAAGCTGGTCCTGTAAAAGATATTACTGCACCTACCTGGTCTTTCTCTCATCCCGGGACCAACATGGCTGCAACAGTACTTCAAACAACTTTTAGAACATAATGCATGGAGAAAGAACTGTTGGCTTGAAAACCCTGGCAATGGAAGTTCTATACCTTCAGAATATGAATAGGATTTGATCAAGAACCTTGGAAAAGATACTGCTCTGTTTAAAATAACACAAAGCTGACACTTCTTAATGCAATTGGTTTTCATGGCATTGAGAAGTCCTAGTTCAGTCTCCCATTTTCCCAATAAAGAGAGATTTGAATTTCCTTATCTGTTCCCAACCCCCAGGAAATCTCCTAAAACTTTTTCAAGTAGCTAGCTCAAAGTCTAGTCTCTTGGAATGTTTCACTGGTCCAAACTGCTTTATGAGCCAAAATCTTTGTCCAGATTAAACACTTACTAAACATATATAAAATATCAGACAGTGAATATCCCAAGGTGGATAATATGAGCTCTGTTAGAGCAGAAAAAAAGTCTTAGTTCATGCCATTGGAAACATCATATCTCATTCTTAAACCTGTCCTAATTATTAAAAAATGGTAACCGGGTGTATCTTGCAGATAAAGTAGTACATTTCTGCTAAAATCAGTGAGTAGAGTATTTATCTTCACCAAAACACTCATAAAATCTAAAGCATGGACCTGGTGATGCTACTGTAAATTGCTATACTAAGCATCCTTTTAATAGCATATTTCTCATTGTTTAGAACACTTATAGCTATCTGAGTTGAATATACACAAGCACAGACCAGTTGGATTTGGCCTGTAGTTGAGTCATGATTCTGTGTAATGCTGGGTGCCCCAGATTTAAGGGGGAGGGGGCTTACTATTCTTACATTGATGATTAGGGGAATTGAAAATGCTCAGCAATTCACAGCAGTGAAACATTATCTGGAAAATCCAATGTCTATCCTCCTCCACTAAGGCTATATAGGAGAGCATGCTACATCCAAAGGATAGCAAATTGGTCATGTCTTCTCCTTTTCACCAAACATACACTTCTGGGGGTTTTCAGGGTTGTTGTGGGTTATTTTCAAATTGCTCAACAACTCAAACTGTGACAATCATGATCAGATTTTTTTTTTTTCTCCAAAGTAGCCTGATATGCAATATGCTGAACTACTCTGAAAGTCTGCTTTGCAATTCCCTTAATACAGGACTGTTCCTTTAAGTCACACTTGAGCCCTTAATCAAAGCAAAACAAAACCCTGAAATAAAACCCCTTTCTCTTTTTTCCTGCAGAACTTTATATGGGAAGCATATCGTGACCTTGTTGCATCAAAAACAAGATTTTATTTATTTTAGTTCTGTTTCTCTCAGTGAAGTATTGATGAGATATACATGCTTTGGATTATTTCCTCCTTCCCACAGCTGTACTGGCTTGAATTTTTTTCAAGCAAAATCTCGTTTTATTTTCTGCCCATTTCTGTCTTGTTTCGGTTCCTCTGTGATATTTTTCTAGTCATGCTAGTGTTTTCAACTCTTCCCTGTTTAGTATCCTCAGCTAATGTCATTAGTGTGGTGTTCACTCTCTCTTTCAGACCACTAAGTGGTGAACTTGCTAAAGAATGAAGATGGGGACAATGCGGTGGTCACCTCAAAAATATCTTGAAGGGAGAGCAGTTGAAACAGTGGTGGGCAACTTGCAGCCCATAAGGGAAATCCACTGGTGGCCTGCAAGACACTTTTTCATTGATCGTCTGCAGGTCTGGCCACCTGCAGCTCCCAGTGGCTGTGATTCACTGTTCCCGGCCAATGGGAGCTGCGGGAAGTGGTGGCCAGCACATCCCTGCTTCTTGCAGCTCCCATTGGCCGGGAACAGCAAACCGCGGCCACTGGGAGCTGCAGGTGGCCAGGCCTGCAGACGATCAATGAAAAAGTGTCTTGCAGGCCGCCAGTGGATTACTTTGATAGGCCGCATGTTGCCCACCACTGAGTTGAAAGTATCCAGATCTTTCACAAAGACTTACATTTAAGTCACAATGGGGAAGACTTTGAAGAGCCTCGTGGTGAGCAAACTGAGGATTGGGACCATGGGCATCTTGGGTGCTCCTCCAGCCTCTCTCTGGGTAATTCCCCCTCTCCCCCAACAGACACTTCCAATGGAGGAGGCCTTTCTACTTTACTCCATGCCCCCTACCTGGGAGATGGATTCCTGACACCCACTTTGTCTAGACTCGTCTTCCCATCAATGCTAGAGCATTAGTACGCGGACAGAAGAGGTAATTCCTGCTTGGATCCCTTCATCTCTTCCCTTGATTTCCCAGGGAAAGAGTTACTGCATGGTGTTCTTTCCTCCTTCAATCCAGGACATGAGGTCTGACACTGGGTACTGCCATCTATCCAAGAAGTTGACAATGGACAGGGATCCTTTGCTTATGGGTGCTTTTTATACATAGTGTTGCAATGTCAATGGTGGGTTGTGGCATGCTGTTATGTGAATTTTTGCCGCAGTATGTTGGTGCTGGTTTACTTTTGAGCATCATTTTTTCCTGTGTCTAGGCAGTTTTCTTGCATACCTTTAGATGTATCTACATGGTGGATTGGTTTCCTTTGTGCTGGTACAAAGTCTGTATATTGACAATGCTGGGGGATGGCTTTCAGAAGTTTGCTCCTATGTTTATTTTGGAAGTCTATAAAGATGGGCTGATTTTGCTGTATTTTGTATATCTGTATTTATTGAATTTAGGCCACTGAGGGGGAGACTTGCAATGCTACCAATGTCATGTGTTTAGAAACTGAATCAGGCCCCAGATATTGACTTCTATTTATTTGCCTTCTGGTGTCAGAACATTTATGGATCATGTTCTCAAGCTGGGCTCCACAAAACTGAGACATAGATACTTAACTCTTTTTAATGAAAGCTGAGTTTTTTCACATAATCCCATGACTCCAGGAACTGGAGCTTTTAGGAAAATGCCATATTGTGAGTTTCTCCATGAAATCACATGAGCTGGGAACACTAAATTGTTGTAGACCCATAGACTCTAGGACTGGAAGGGACCTCGAGAGGTCATCAAGTCCAGTCCCCTGCCCTCATGGCAGGACCAAATACTGTCTAGACCATCCCTGATAGACATTTATCTAACCTACTCTTAAATATCTCCAGAGATGGAGATTCCACAACCTCCCTAGGCAATTTATTCCATTATACTACCCTGACAGTTAATAACTGTTTTTCCTAAGTCCAAACCTAAATCTCGCCCTGCTGCAGTTTAAGCCCCTTGACTCTCTGTTCTAATCATAGAGGCTAAGGTGAAACAAGTTTTCTCCCTCCTCGATGAGACACCCTTTTAGATACCTGAAATGGCTCTATCAGTCACCTCATCAGCTTCTCTCTTCCAAACTAATATAAACCCAATTCTTTCAGCCCTTCCCTTGCAGAAGGTCATGTCTCCAAGACCTTAATCATTCTTGTTGCGCTTCTCTGACCCTCTCCAATTTCTCCAACATCTTTCTTGAAAATGCGATGCCCAGAACTGGACACAACATACTCCAGCTGAAGGCCTAAACAAGCCGCAGAGTAGAGCGGTAAGAATGACTGTCTCAATGTCTTGTTTACACACACCCTGTTAATTGCATCCCACAATCACGTTTGCTTTTTTGCAAACAGTACACACTGTTGAACGTCATATTAGCTTGTGGTCCACTATGACCCCTGACTCCTTTCTGCCATACTCCTTCCTAGACAGTCTCTCCCCATTCTGTATGCGGTGAAACTGACTGTCCTTCCTACAAAAAATGGACACTTTGCATTTGTCTTTATTGAAACTTCACCAATGACCTCAGACCATGTCTCCAATTTGTCTAGACATTGATCTTTGACCCTGTCCCTCCAAAGCATGCAATCCCTCCCAGAGTTTAGTAACTGCAACTAATAAGGACTTCTATGCAACACAAGTGATGAAGAATGAACAGAGCCGGTCCCAAAACAGACCGCCCTGCGGAACCCACTGTAATAACTACTCTCTGAGTACGGTTATCCAGCCAGTTATGCACCCACCTTATAGTAGCCCCATCTAAATTGTATTTGCCTAGTTTATCGATAAGGATATCATGCGAGACCGTATCAAATGCCTTACTAAAGTCTAGGTATACCACATCCATTGCTTCTCCCTTATCCACAAGACTCGTTATGGATAAGCTATCAAAGAAAGCAATCAGATTGGTTTGACACAATTTGTTCTTTACTTCTGCACAAAAACAAAGTCAGGCTTTCTTGAACTGTTAATCTGGCACCGTTGGTGAGGGGCAAAGAGGCTGATATTTGGATTAGATGATATTCAGATCTCTGATTCAACACACCAGCCCACCATATGTTGCCCACAGCAGGTTTCAGGTACCCCTTCACTTATTAGCTGTGTACACATGTGCGTGGGCCTGTTGATCTTGTATCCATCCCTTATGGAGTGGCCCTTTCACTCATCTCCAGTATTTAGGGCATGGCAATGAACCACTCTGTCCTGACCCCAAGGAAGTTGTCTGCTTTTGCCACTACTTGAAGGACCTTACATTTCCTCACAGAAAGAGATTAATGTTAGATACAACAATGCTCACACTGTGCAGCAATTTCCTTCCCCTTGTTGAACTTCAATAAGCAGAGTTCACATGAACCAACACTGCAATTTACCTAAGGAAACAACTTGTCATTTTACTTGACTGTAAGAGTTTCTGGGTTCATCTCTTGACTTGCAGCAGTAATTTTTACAGTTCATTCTTCATTTCAATCTATTTTAGCTTCTTTGGCTGCACCCTCAAGTTCATGTAGATATAAAAACTTATCACACTACTTGCCATATGTATGTTGAGAGAGTGGTAAAGCACTTGAACTTGGCATCGAACTCAAACTGAGTTCACGGGTTAAAAAGGTAGTAATTACACTAACTATTTATAATTGTATAACAAGAAAGTATAACCCTTCAAGACCATGACTGTGCAGGTGGAGCTCTTTAGCCCAGGACGAAATGGAAGAGACCCTTAAAACCTGTTCTTAGTTGTATCTCAGATATCTGTGTTTGATGCTGAAGTTTTAAAAATTCCCAAGATTGTCCAAAACTTGAAATAGTCATGGAAGGGTCTTCCTTGCTTTCTGGGAACATGGTGCTAACCCAGGGGTGGGCAAACTTTTTGGGCCAAGGGCCACATCTGGGTGGGGAAATTATATGCAGGGCAGGAGTTTGGGGTGCGTGAGGGAGTGCAGGGTGTAGGAGGGGGTGTGGTGTGCAGGAAGGGGCTCAGGAAAGGGGGTTGGGGTGCAGGAGGGGTGCGGAGTGCAGGAGGGGGCTCAGGGCAGTGGTGCAGGAGGGGTGCGGACTGCAGGAGGGGGCTCAGGGCAGGGGGATGGGGTGCACAGAGGTGTAGTAGGGAGCTCAGGGCAGGTGGGGTGTGGGGCATACAAGGGGGCTCAGGGCAGGGAGTTGGGGTGCAGGAAGGGTGCGAGGTGCAGGCAGGGGGGCTTAGGGCAGGGAGTTGGGGGCGGGGTGGCAGCGGTGCCAGGGCAGGCTCCCTGCATGCCTGCCCTGGCCCGACACTATACCATGCTGCTCCAGGAAGCGCTGCGGCCCCTGGGGGAGTAGGGGTGGAGGGATCCTCATGCGCTGTCCTTGCCACACCTCCAGGTACCTCCCCCAAAGCTCCCAATGGCCGTGTCTCCCCGTTCCCGGCCAATGGAAGCTGTAGGGCAAGCTGCATGGAGGCTGTCATAACTATAAAAGGAAAAGTCACAGGTCTCCTGTGTACAGTACTATAAAATCCCTCCTGGCCAGAGACACCAAAATCCTTTTACCTGTAAAGGGTTAAGAAGCTCAGGTAACCTGGCTGACACCTGACCCAAAGGACCAATAAGGGGACAAGAGACTTTCAAATCTTGGTGGGAGGAAGTCTTTTGTTTGTGTGCTCTTTGTTTTGGGAGGTGTTCGCTCTTGGGACTGAGAGGGACCAGACATCAATCCATACTCTCCAAATCTTTCTGAACAAGTCTCTCATATTTCAAACTTGTAAGTAACAGCCAGGCAAGGAGTGTTAGTTTTATCTTTGTTTCCTCAACTTGTAAATGTTCCTTTTGATAGAGGGTTTACCTCTGTTTGCTGTAACTTTGAACCTAAGACTAGAAGGAGTTCCTCTGGGCTCTTTGAATCTGATTACTGTATAAAGTTATTTTCCATCCTGATTTAACAGAGATGATTTTTACCTTTCTTCTTTAATTAAAAGCTGTCTTTTTAAGAACCTGATTGATTTTTCCTTGTTTTAAGATCCAAGGGGGTTGGATCTGGACTCACCAGGAATTTGGTGCGGGGAAAGGAGGGGGAATGGTTAATTTCTCCTTGTTTTAAGATCCAAGGGTTTGGATCGGTGTTCACCAGGAACTCGGTGGAGAAGTCTTTCCAGGCTACCCAGGGAAGGGTTATAGTACTTGGGAGGGAGATATTCTGGGGGTTGGGGGAGGTAGATAGAGTTTCTCAAATGACTCATGAATAATTTGGGTGGTGGCAACAAAACCAGATCTAAGCTGGTAGTTAAGCTTAGAGGTCGCACATCTGTACCCTAGAGTTCAGAGTGGGGAAGGAACCTTGACAGAGGCCAAGGCAATGCACAGAGCCCTCTGGCCCCCCACCCAGAGGCCACAGGGAAGTGATGCCGGCCACTTCTGCAGAGTGGCACAGGGTCCTTGGCACCATGGAGGGCAATCCTGAGGGATCAGATACGGCCCGTGGACTGTAGTTTGCCCACCCCTGTGCTAACCCCATTGCCATCTGCAGCTTTTTGCTTTCTGCTGCTGAAAGTTTTTAATATAGGGTTAGTTCCCCACTCACCCCATACCTACTTTGCGAAAGAAATACTGTTCTTTACTTGGGACAACAGTACCTTCACATGACAGAGAAGTGAGATGTTAAATCACTTACTTAACACACTAGTCATCACAGTAGATTATTCTTATAACCAGGTATATACTGTATGAAATACACAGATTTTGAGAGCTTACACCAGATACATCTATGACTTCTGCTGTTTTTGTTTACAGTATTCAGGAGGTAAGTTCGATAGTGATTACATATCTTTGCATTTCTCTGGCACATAGGCATTTACCAGATCCATCTTTGGAGCATTAGTTCTTTTGTTTAAGAGAACTGGTAAAGTCTAGTGCCAAATTTTCTCTTGTACCACTTGTTCATTTTGGGGATCTTCCTTGGAAAAAAAGATGGGTGAGGGAGGCAATCAGAAGCCACATTGATAATTAAAAAAACATCCTGGGATAGTTTATCCTGAGCAACACCACTGTAAAAATGGAGTGTTTCCAAATGAATATTGGCTCTCCTGTTTCTTAAGATTTGCACTGAACATGGAATAAATAATTGATGGAGCACATGCAGCAAAGCAGGAGAGACTCTTAATTTTCTGTATAGTTAAAAAATAATTCTCATTAATAGCACTAAAGCTAAAAGTTGAGTCCATCATTTCTCTACCTCCTTCTTAGAATGGCTGTACTGTTAGTCTGAGAAAAATCAATTAACTCTCAGAAACTGTGGTGCAGTGCCATCTGTTTCTCCCGCTTTGTGTCTAAACACAGCATCTATATCTAGATATCTCTTCATGGTAGGACAGAATGTTTAGATAATGCTTTAATTGAGATGTTTTATGCTAAACAGTCTGGGCCTAACCATGCATTCCAACCCAGGCACTATGTGCTTAACATCTGCTAGCATCCACTTAAGTTATTATTGTCCATATGGTATGGGCATGAAAGAATGACATATCAGTGATGTAAGTGCCTGCAATAGCTGCTGATGCTTGCAGACTGCTTGGTAACTGAATGCAAGAGATAAGTGATTATTCAGAATCATGTTACCGAGAAGAAATCTCTTCAGTGAGCACTAGGTTAATTAATTTTCAAGTGTATTAATTATGTAGCTTTGCATGTGGTATCGCTGTAATTCAGTGCAGGCTGTCTCTTGAATGTTGTAGGCAAAGAGAATTCAGTAAGGGATCAAACCATTTTTATAACAGCGTGGAACTCCAATTTGTGAGGCAGGAAGAATGCTCAAATTACAAACCTCTGATACCACACTGCTCAATAAAGACATGTTAGGATTGCAGCTCTCTTTGGTGTGTAGTAGAGAGGAAGAGGAAAAATCAGTAGCAGCTTCACATATTCTGGGACCTAAATAGTTTACAATCTAAAGATGTTATCTCTTGCTTTCTCGTAATCTACAAAACATTAAGACACTTTACATTTTAGGACTTGCTTATAATGTGGGATTTTCCATCGGTTCCACCCTGCACAGTGTAGATGTTCTGTGCTGGTGTAAAGCAGGGCAGGTATTGATGCAATTTTTTCTGGTACAAATGTTGTTTTACATTGGCATAGCTACCTCAAGAGGAAGAAGGCCCATTTTAGGTCAGCCCTGAGTTTTGATTTCTTTACATGTGTTATTCTTTCTCCTAGATGGAGAGGCACTCACTTTTCTTCCCAGGGATGGTATTCTCTTCTCCACTCTCACCTTACATATACTTCTTGGATTAGGGGCTCAACTTCTCAAAATGTTGTTAGTGGCCTCAAACTAATAATGTGGTGTAATCAGATGATTTTGGTTGCAGTTATTTGGGCCTATAAAAACTAAATGCACAACAACAGGGCCTGGTTAAGGCTAGGCTGGTGTTAACACTGTGGTCAGCACTGGAAAATGGAGCATGCTTGTGAGATTAATGGTTATTTTGTAAACCCAGTTCCTGAGCCTGGGAACACTTAGGCATGTTCTTAATTTGACTTCTGTGAGTAATCCCATTTATTAAAGTTAAACATATAAATTTGAAGGACAAAGTCAATGTGAATTGTCATCCTGGTTGATATCAGTAATTTGTTCAGCTCAGTATCCTGTATAACCATTCTCCTGTTTCTACTCTGAAAAACTTAGGGTGTGTCTACACAAGTGGGGGAGGTATTAATTCAAAACTTTTTAATACACTTCAGATAACTTGCAGTATGCTAGCTGCACCAACAGTGTGCACAAAAACACCTGTTTTTCAGTTTTCTATAATGTGAACACATGGCAGCAGTTCGTTGCAGATTCGGGGCATAACATTCTCTGGGGGGTATCCCATTGTCCCTCATTGCACTGCTGAGCAATGTGTATCCAGGGAATATTTGAGCTGTGAATTGGGGGAAGGCAGGTGGCTCTCAATTTTTTTTGTTGATTCCTATGTTTCTGCTGTCTCTGCCCCAGGCTTTTCTGGGCTAGCTCACATCACTTCCAAACTGCTGTCAGCCAGCATGACCCAACCGTGTTCCATGCTGCTATGGTGACAAGTGAAAATATGTACAGGGTGCTTGGACTGTGTTACAGCACTGAGCTGGATGAATTTGGCACTAGATTTTGCCCATTGCACCACTGAGCAAATGTTACTGATCTATAGTCAACCAGTTCAACATGGGGAGAGCTATTCGGGCCATTCCCAGGCGGATCTACTAGGTCATTGATACAGTGCTGTCTAACTGGGTCATAAAGCTGAGTAATGCTCAGAGAGTATTGAAGACTCTGTACACACAGCATTCCCAAAATGTATTGGGGCAATTCATGGAACTCATCTGCTTATTGTTTGTGCTCTCCCTGCTGTTGCCAGGGCACAGAATTTATATACAAAAGGTTTTTTCTCCACTGTGCTCCAAGGATTGGTGGCCCCCTCTGTTGCAGGTTTACTGACACAATTGTGTGTGTGTGTTGGGGGGAGGGTCCCCAATGCTAGGATCTTTGGGAACTTGGTGCTATTTAAATGAATGGCTTGAACAAAACTTAAATGGTATGGAGGTTGGTCCAATTATTCTGGGAGACCCAGCTTATCTGCTAGTGCCCTGATTAATGAAGCCACACACAGGCTGCTTGGACAGAAGGAAAGAGCATTTTAACGATCACCTGAGCAGTTGCAAAATGGTAGCTGAGTGCGTTTGGCTGTTTGAAAGCCACATGGTGCTGTTTGTGGACTAGGTTGGAAGCAGCAGAAAAAAATGTTCCAACCATTTTAACTGCAGGTTATCTTGCACAACATTTGGGAGAGCAAGGGGGAAAGCCTTGCCAATAGGTGGAAGGCCAAAGTGCAGAGACTTGCTTGAAGCGTTTGAACAGCCAGCAAGATGTTCCACAGAAAAAACAAACAGCTGGGGGAATGCTGTCAGGGATGTCTACTGTTCACATTTTGAGTTGAATGCCTGAACATGTTAGCCTGTGGGGAGGATTTGGGATCCAGACAATGAGAGCACTGGTGCGTTGTGTGGGTGGTTGAAGTTTAATGTTCCCTATGTGCTTTTGTTAAAACCCTATGAATTATTTTAGTTTTAACACAGAGAATCCTTTAAATAAATGCAATGAAGACCCATAGTGGAAGTATTGTAAACAGTTTTATTATGAACAACAATAAAAAATGAGGTGTCTCTAAAAGCATTGGAAAAATGTCTTTGATTCATTACATGTATTTCCAAATACAATCTTCTTAAGTAACCAGCTATAGACAAACGTTTAATTACTGCAACAATGCAAACAAAACTCAAAGTGCAACAGTAACAACATTGCAAGTACAACAAAATGAGAGTGGGGGGAGCAGGACGTTGGCCATTCTGTCAGCAGCACATAGAGGCCCTGTCCTTGATGGTCTGGCTGTTACAGGTGCTGTGGCTGTAAGAGTATGGGGAGAAAGGGGGGGATTTGCTTATTATTCATATCATGGGCAAGCCATGATAGCTTTTTTTTTTTTTTTTTTTTTACTGTGTACATGGGTATGTCTACACTGCAATTAGACCCTTGAGGCTGGCTTGGGCTGCGGGGCTGTTTAATTGCCCTGGCTATAATACTTTCCTGAATCAACATTTCTTCCCAGATGGCAATGAGATGCAGTATGACTCCATGCAGCTGCACAAGGTATGCTGTGGGGTTTCTGGAGCGCTATTGCAGTTGTATTGCCAAACTAGTGATACACTGGGATCCGTGAACAAATGGGCAATTTCTGTCTCTGTGCACCTTTTAAAGAGGAGAAGGATCATCCTGAAAACTTGATGCCAGGACAGAGAGAGAGGGCACACAGGTAAATGGACAAGTCAGTAATTGTCAACCTGCAAAGCCTTATGGGATAGTCATTGGCAGAATGCAAAAAGTGGCATGCAGCAATTGTGTGCACATGAACAAAAGACCAAACGTAGCCCACTTTTCAAGAGGACTCCAGAGTTCCTGATAAAATGTGGAGTTGGTGCACAGTGATGAGTTGCACTGTGCATCCACAAGCATTTTCAAAATGGATTAACTCATGGGGATCTAGTTTGAAAACACCCATATAGATAAGCCCTTAGAAAGGTTCCTCTTCCCACATCTCTCTGCCTCTCACTTATATAGAGCAACAGTGTAACTTGTATTTACTTACATAGAATCATAGATCTTCTTCACCTCTGCATCCTGTCAGGTCACTTAGGCCCTGGCAGTGATAGATTGTTGCCTATGGCATATTTAACAGGGCTAGTTTAAAATGTCTCAAGCCGTGGCACTTATGCTCTTTAGAAGGCCTATAAAATTTATGAAATAGACTATAAGGAGAGTTTCTGATGAACCATCCATCATAACATTTCATTTTAATATCATCCTATTACCACTACTTACACTCCTTTGTACTTAAATAGTTTCCCCCCACCACTGCCCCAGACTGAGTGTTTACATCCTTCTGATGTTTTCTAGTTTGACTCCTGCGTGTCTTATTTTGTACAGTTTATTGGGTTTTATTTGTGCCTAACAAATTGTGCCTAACAAAGGTGCTTTCTCATTAATACATACTGTGAGAGTTTACAATGTGCTTCTGAGTGTCTGTTGGTGTTGGCATGGCATGGCATGCCTACTGTCACCTCAGAAGAGGGCTTGTAGCAAGCCTGGATTATGACATTCTGAGGCCCTAAGCTATGTCAAGTGTGAGAAGCCCCATACCAGAAAGGACATTGCATATATAAACACGAAAGCTTTAAGTTGTAAAAATAAACCAAACTACATCCAAAACCTTTCTCTTTAAAGCAGAGCGGAGTGGACAGGGAGCTAAAGACAGGGGAGTTTGAGAGGGAGTGTCATGGTATAAATCCCCACTTTGAACCTTAGTGTCCAAAGATGGGGTACCAGCATGAATTCCCCTAAGCTTAATTACCAGCTTAGATCTGATAAGCTGCCACCAGCCAGGACTTTCAGTGCCTGGTATACTCTGGTTCCCCCAAAACCTTCCCAGGGGACCCCCAAGACCCAGATCCCCTGGATCTTAACACAAGGAAAGTAAACCCTTTCCCCCACTGTTGTCTCCCCCAGGCTTCCCCTCCCTGGGGTTACCCTGTAGGATCACTGTGATTTTCAAACTTCCATTGGGGAATCTTAACAAACCAGAGAGCGTAATTGCACCGTGGTCGGGCCGCCTCTTTTCCACTCTCACGCAAGAGGCAATACAGATTCAGGCTTCTGCTGATCTTCACAACAAAAGAGAGGAAAAAATTACACCGCCTTTTCCCAAATCGCTCGGCCTTACTCTCATCGTCGAAGATGGAGTAGGAGAGACAGTGATAATAAACAGATGAGCAGTTTTTCTCGCCCTCTTTCCTCTCCTTTCTACCCACCAATTCCCTTGGTGAGTGCAGACTCCTCCCCTGGTTGTTACACAGATAACCAAAATAATTATTAGATTTCTAAAAAAGAAAAAGCTTTTAATTAAAGAAAGAAAGAAAAAGTTAAAGTTGTCTCTGTACTCAAGATGGTAAATGTGTACAGGGTCTTTTCAGCTTATAGACACTAGAGAGAATCCTCCCCCACCAGCATACATACCAAATTAGAATCCTTTCGCCAAATACACGTTTGCATAATAAAGAAACAATCAAAAAGACTAACCGCCTTCTACTTGTACTTACTACTTGAACAGAAAATGAGAAGTCTGTAGGTACGTCTGGTCACTCTCAGATCCCAGAGGAACAACGGACAAAGAACAACACAAAACAAAGACTTCTCTCAGCCGAATTTGAAGTATCTTGTTCCTGATTGGTCCTCTGTCAGGTGTTCCAGTTCATGTTTTTACCCTCTACATAAAAGAGATTAAGCCATGCTTTAGTTGTTTAGAAAGGAAAAACCAAACTACATCAAAACCTTTCTCTTTAAAGCAGGCAGAGCGGACAGGAGCTGCGACAGGGGAGTTTGAGGGGAGTTTGACAGAGGGAGGCTTACAATGGTTAGGAAGACCCACAACACCTGTGGCAGCACTGTTTCTGTCTCCTCCACCTGCGCCTGTTAGCCAGACAGAGCACCAGAGCATGAGTGCTTTCTACCCAGATTCTTGTGTGGTTTTGCAAAAATGTAACTTGCGAATTTCCCACTTACTATATCCAGGCTGAGGGGGCGGGCGGCATCCAGTGTGAAAGGTGTCCTACTGGTGAATTCTCTCAGGCAGCAGGTGGGTGAGAGCTTAGGAGTAGGTGGCAGGTTGAGAGCATCCATATCCACAAGCAATTCCTGGCAATGTTCCATGAATGTTTTGGGAGGACAGCTGAGATAGCTGTCGTTTCACAGGACTGCTGAACACATCCACTGGTGGAGGAGGAGATGGCTCAGGGTGGACAGCTGGCCAGGCTGTGGTTATTTCTCGGCAGCGACAGGTTGTGGTGCGGGATCCTCTTGCTGAGGGGGACGGAGAGCGCCCTCTGTCACCCTGACATTTCATCGTGGGATGGTATGCTGCCTGCTGGGGGCCCATATCTGAAATGTTACAGAGGCATTGTTTGAGGATTATCTGGCCTTCTGACTACTACCCATGCTACTCATCGCTTGTTGGCACAAATGATACAATACGAATACGAGGGTGCTGACGCTGAGCGATCAAGAGTGACTACAGGGTCTGGGATATTGGGTGAATGAGTTTGGAGCGCTAGGTGTATCTCTTAGATTCTCCTGCCAAAGGTGGGGGCGCGGGCAAGGACGAGTGCATCATGGAGTGTGAATGCCTGGCTGGAAGATGGTGTCGGCAGAGGGCTTTGGCTCCTCGACCATGGGATGCTATTTGAGGAAGGACTGCTAGGCGAGATGGCGTTCACCTTTGAGGAGGGGAAAGACCTATTTGCACACAGACTGGCTAACCGAGTGAGGAGGGCTAAACTTGGTTCGACGGGGACAGGGTGAGCAAACAGCCCACAGCACTAAGTGGGAACATGAACCTGGGAGATGGGTTGGAAACAAGAGGGAGCGTGGGCTATAATGGCAGAGAGAAAGGAGGGTCAGGGCAAAACTGGGAGACAAGATCAAACAGTATCTTAGATGCCTATATACAAATGCGAGAGTAGTGGGGTATATAAGCAGAAGAACTGAAGTGCTAATAATAAGTACAACTATGACATTGTTGGCATCACTGAAACTTGGTGGATAATACACATGATTGGAATGTTGGTGTAGATGGGGGTGGTATAGTTGTCCAGAAGGATAGACAGGAGAAAAAGGGAGGAGTGTTGCGCTTTATAATTAAAGAAAATTACAGACTTGGACTGAGATGGAGATGGACATAGGAGACGAAGTTAGTATGGAGTCTCTGGGTTAGGATAAAGGGGTAAAAAACAAGGGTGATGTCATGCTAGGAGTCTACTACAGGCCACCTAACAGGTGGAAGAGTGGATTGAGGCTTTTTTTAAACAACTAACAAAAATCAATTAAAGCCAAAATGTGTGTGGTGGTGTATGAGGGACTTCAACTAATCCAGATTATGTGTGATAACTAACCGCGGGGCACAGTATTATATAAGATTCCTGGACTGCATATGGCAGACAATTTTTATTCAGAAGGTTGTGGGAAGCTACATAGGGGGGAAGCTGTTTAGATACGATTTAACAAATAGGGGGGGACATCGTTGAGAATTTGAGAAAGTGGATAGGAAATTGGGTGAAGTTGGTCGGGTGGAATCATAGAGTTTTGCAATTCTAAGGAGGGTAGAAGGGAGTACAGCCAAATTGAGACAAGTGGTTTCAGGGAGGCTAATTTTGTAAGCTCAGAGAGCGTATAGTTGAGCAGGTACCATGAATCAGACTGAAGGGAAAAACAACTGAGGAGAGTTGAGAGTTTTTCAAAGGAGCATATCTATACGGGGCCAAAAGCAAGCAAATTCCGCTGCGCAGAGAAAGATAAAATGGAATGTGCAAAAGACACATTTGGCTTAACCACGAAATCTTGATGACTGCAAATATAAAGGAGTCATATATAAAAAAGTGGAAACTAGGTCAGATTACAAAGGATGAATATAGGCAGCAACACAGGAACCAGGGGCAAGATATAGAAAGGCAAAGGCAAAAAATGAGTTCAAAATATAGCTTGGAATAGGAAAAAGAACTTTTATCTAATACTTAGAAGCCAGAGGAAGACACAAGGACAGGGTAGGCCCACTGCTCTAGTGGGAGGGAGAAACCAGTAACAGGGTAATTGGAAATGGCAGAGATGCTTAATGACTTCTTTGTTTCGGTTCTTCACTGAGAATTCTGAAGGAATGTCTAACAAAGTGAATGCTTATGGGAAGGGGGTAGGTTTAGAAGATAAAATAAAAAAAGAGCAAGTTAAAATACGCTTAGAAAAGTTAGATGCCTGCAAGTCATCAGGGCCTGATGAAATGATCTAGAATACTCAGGAGTAATAGAGGAGGATTATCTGAGCCTCTCTCTATTATCTTTGGAAAGTCATGGGAGATGAGAGGAATTCCAGAAGACTGGAAAAGGCGCAAAATATGTTGGCCCATCTATAAAAAGATGGAAATAAAACTAACCAGGAAACTACAGACCAGTTAGTTTAACTTCTGTTGCCAGGGAAGATAATGGAGCAAGTAATTAGAAATATCTGCAAACACTTGGAAGTGATAGTGTGATAGGAATAGCCAGCATGGATTTGTAAGAAACAATTGTGTCAAACCAATCTGATAGCTTTCTTTGATAGCTTATCCACCAACGAGTTGTGGATAAGGAGAAGCGGTGGATGTGGGTATACCTAGACTTTAGTAAGGCATTTGATACGGTCTCGCATGAATATCCTTATCGATAAACTAGGCAAATACAATTAGATGGGGGGTTAAATATAAGTGGGTGCATAACTGGCTGGGATAACCATACTCAGAGAGTAGTTATTAATGGCTCCCAATCCTGCTGGAAAGGTATAACAAGTGTGGGTTCTGCAGGGGGTTGTTTTGGGACCGGCTCTGTTCAATATCTTCATCAACAACTTAGATGTTGGCATAGAAGTACGCTTATTAAGTTTTGCGGACGATACAAACTTGGAGGGATTGCAACTGCTGTGGAGGACTGGGTCAAAATCAAAATGATCTAGACAATTGGAGAAATGGTCTGAGGTAATCGGATGAAGTTCAATAAAGCAAATGCAAAGTGCTCACTTAGGAAGGAACAATCAGTTTCACCATACAGAATGGGAAGAGACTGTCTAGGAAGGAGTATGCAGAAAAAGATCTAGGGGTCTAGTGGACCACAAAGCTAAACATGAGTCAACAGTGTGATACTGTTGCAAAAAAGCAACGTGATTTTGGGATGCATTAACAGGTGTGTTGTAAACAAGACATGAGAATCATTTCTTCCGCTCTACTCTGCGCTGGTTTAGGCCTCAGCTGGGAGTATTGTGTCCAGTTCTGGGCACCGCATTTTCAAGAAAGATGTGGAGAAATTGGAGAGGGTCCAGAGAAGAGCAACAAGAATGATTAAAGGTCTTGTGAACGTGACCTATGAAGGGAGGCTGAAAGAATTGGGTTTCTTTAGTTTGGAAAGGAAGACTGAGAGGGGACATGATAGCAATTTTCAGTATCTAAAAGGTTGTATCAGGGGGAGGGAGAAACTTGTTTCACTTAACCTCTAATGATAGAACAAGAAGCAATGGGCTTAAACTGCAGCAAGGAGATTTAGGTTGGCCATTAGGAAAAGTTCCTAACTGTCAGGGTAGTTAAACACTGGAATAAATTGCTTTAGGGAGGTTGTGGGATCTCCATCTCTGGAGATATTTAAAAGTAGGTTAGATAAATGTCTATCAGGGATGGTCTAGACAGTATTTGGTCCTGCCATGAGGGCAGGGGACTGGACTCGATGACCTCTCGAGGTCCTTCCAGTCCTAGAGTCTATGACTCTATGAATATATATATGAAGATTATTCTATTTTTATATATGGCAAAGTTGTAAAAATAGAATAATCTTCATTTTCAGCAGCTTTCTTTTTAACAATGACATCATACAAATGAATTTTAGACAAATTCTTTGAACTAATTGTGTATATAAGTAAAGTAGAAGTAAACAATACAATAGAAAATAAAAAAAGACAGTAAATATAATTTACTAGAAGAGTTCTCAGGAAATTTTTCTTCTGTGTTGGGGCATCTAAATTCATTTTCGGAATACACAATGAGACTCTTAGAGGATATAAGATGGCAATAGAGGATATAAAATGGCAATAGAGGATATAGACTGTGGATAACCCACAAGTTTAAAGCTCAGGTATTAGTTATATTGATATGAATTACAGCCAGGTAATGAGCCAACTGTCAGAAAATTGTATGTGGGTTGTATTTTTCCAATAAATTGTTTTGTTTTGTAGAAAGTTATGCTGAATTACCTAATATTAGTACTAAAATGAGTATCAGAAAGCTTTTATCGAAACAAGTAAAAAAAATTATATTATAAATATTTAGATTTATATATCTATGCAACAACAAATATATATATAATCGAAAGCGAGCAAGAGACAGAACCTTTGTAATTTTACCAGAATATTTCTGTGAAAGTTAGTGCCATTTTATCTATGTTCTCACAGGAGAACAAGAGTATATATAATCTTTTTTTACACCATGAATAAAGATGAAAAAAATGTTTCATTTTGTTAGGGAAATACAAAGTTTATCTGGACTACATATAAAATATATTTACAAATGTTTATTCTGATTTAATTTTCGCTATAAAACAATGAATTGTTGGGACTTTTATTTTGCTATACTGTAAAATACAATGTATTATGCATATGATATGTGATTTATAAATCTTATCTATGAATTTTTTTTCATAGCATATTACCTATAATAACATATTGCACACTCCTAACACTGTGAGCAAAAAATCTCGGTCTTTTTTCTAGGCAGACATCTCTTTGTGTTCACTTCTCTATCTTCTGTCTCCCCCAGAACTGCCAATTAATCCTGAGTAAACCTCTCGGACACACAGAGTGACAACAAGCTATATGTGCAAAAGAGAGAATTTACCAGAAAAAAGATGAGTAATCTCTAGACAGGTATTGAGAAAGTGAGGAAAAACTAGCCTATATTCAAGCAAATATAATGAATATTATAGGCTTTAATAGCCTATAAATCATATATGCACATAGTCTGAAATAACTTGCTCACCAAATACTCAGAATATTTTGATATATATGTACATCTGCTTTCACTTCTCTCAAAATCCTCTATTTATCCTTTCATCAGCACTCTTTGATATTTACTGTGAAGGTTCCCGAAACTGACAGAGGGAAGCCAACAAAAATTTATCCTCTTCAAGATCCACTCGACGCAAGTCCATAAGATGATCACCTGCAAACTCAATCATATAAAGCATGGATAGCCCATGAAGCAGAAAGTGGCATGCACACTAAAATACATAATTGTATGTATGTACCAATCAAAAGAAGAAAGAACACATTAACATATAAATATGAGCTTGGCAGGATTGCTTCATGACACTGCTGTCTCCAACCTCACATTTTTCCCAATTTTCTTCGCAATAAGATCTTTCTTTCTTGTTATGAAGGCATGGTCAGAATTTTACCAGTATGAGCTGGCCAGCAAAACGCTGCCTTAGGAGACTGATAGCAGACTTACTCATAGAAATACTAATTTTACAAGTGCAATTATCATTTTTTTTCTCAGCCCTGGCCTCCTGCCTGTCAATAATGAACAATTAGTGAAGCGTAACGGTAGAGAAAGAGTATTTGGTAGCCAGAAGTTTATATTTTTGTTATATTTGAACAAAAATGTCTATATTTAGAGAGAATCGTCTTTTTCCCATATCTCTTTTTTAAACCGATTTTGATAAAATGTGAAATGGAGTCATTTTACTTTTTTAGAGGCCCCTCATATTACGAGGCCATAAGCTGTAGCTTAGTTATCTTATACTTTAATCCGGCACCAGTTTGTAACATGAGGGGAGTGCACCACATAGCTGAAGTTTCAGCCACTGCTAATAGTATGTTGTTCTCTGGCCAATATTACTTAGGTGGTTCTTGCTCTGTAGGGTGGCAGATCAAATAACTTAGCAACACATAATTCAGAGAGACACTGAGTACTTGCTGATCAGGTGTACAATAATTAACTGAAATCCAGGATAAAGTTATGTAGCATGGTCTAGTGGCTTGTGTGTAATACCAGGAGCCAGGAATTCTTACCCTGGTTCTGACATTGTTGTGCCTTTGCCTCTAGCTACTGACTGACCTCCTCTGACTCTTGCCCTATCTGTATAGTGGAGGATAACAACTTAACTACCTTTTGAATGTTGTGAAGAATATTTACAAACATTAACTAAGGTGTCTTAAAGAAGAGAAGCATGCAGGAAAAACCAATCTCTAGTTTTACATGCAACAGTATGCTTTTCCGGTATCTGTGAAAGAACATTCAAAAAGAGGCAGAAGCAATGGGTATAATAGGATGGAGAGGCTAAGCTTCCCTTCATGCAGCTATTGCCGAATGCCAGGGCCACCCCAGCCCAAGTGTCCAGCCTGTGGTCTGCCTCTTCCCATACCTGCTCAGAACCTTCCTTGAGGCCCACGCTGTCTGCTGCTGCCTGGTGAGTCTCTTGTCTTGTATCATCTCATCTTCTCCACTCCACCCCCCTCTACCCTGTCCCTCCACTTCTCCCCACCCCTTCCCCCAGAGGTTGCTCGCCACGTCCCTGCAAGTGATGGAGGCCTCGTGGGGAGGGCGGGCGAAGACGAGGGACATGAGGATCGGGCCTGGGATGGAGCAGGGATGGAGTGTGGGAGAGGCCATGGGTGGAAGAGATGGGACAGGGAGCTAGCCTGCCCCTGGGAAAGCTTCACCTGCCACCCATGAAAAGAGGCCCCAAAGCTTAGGGCCTTTCATTTTATCAAAATACACTAAGTTATTCTTTTGGCCATTATTGTAACATGATATAACAGGAATTGGAAATATTTTTTTTCAAAACAAAATTATGAAAAGTTTCAGCAGATACACAACAATCTCCAGAAGCAGTTCTCTTCCTTGTTCTGAACGCTAGTTTTCCATTACAGCAGTCAAAATCAATCTGACCCTACATGTGACAATTAACTTAAATATAAAATATGAAAACTTTGAAAAATTGATCTTTTTACCTCTAACATCTCCTCAGTGGCTTGAAATGATAACCAATGTATTTGTACACCTCTATTTCTTATTAAAGACAAGCTCATGTTGAAATATTTATGAACCAAAGGGGCTAGAAAAATGCCCACAGACGAGTTAGATAACAGACTAGTTTAGTAGCAGTAATAGTTACTAGTATGTAGACCTTTGCCTTCAGAATGCTTTACAAAAAGAAATAGGCCCAAACCAGACCTTCAGTTGAACTTTAGCATTTTGGATAAAAGGAAACCTGGAGCTGAACTACTCCTGGATTTTCTGTTTTGTTTTCACAAAATCAAGTTTAAGTCTTGCAGGACCATGACATGGTCAATGCGTACTGACAACTTTTTGTCCTGGCTCATATTATGCAAATACTCATTTAAACTTAAGCTGTCAGTCATGATAAGAGCTGGTCAGAAAGCAAGAATTCTGTTTTGTGAAAAATTGAGGTTTTGAAACTCTTTCATTCCCCACTGAGAATTTTTCAAGAAAGTACATGACACGCTCTCACTCTAGAATAACCAACAGTCAGTAGCTAGGCCACTCGCCTATGATGTAGGAGACTCAAGTCCCTGCTGTGCCTGATTGAGGGTATGTCTACACTATGGGATTATTCCAATTTTACATAAACCGTTTTTGTAAAACAGATTGTATAAAGTTGAGTGCACGCGGCCATACTAAGCACATTAATTCGGTGGTGTGCGTCCATGTACCGGAGCGTTGCACTGTGGGTAGCTGTCCTGTAGCTTTCCCATAGTTCCCGCAGTCTCACCCACCCCTTGGAATTCTGGGTTGAGATCTCAGTGCCTGATGGGGCAAAAAACATTGTCGCAGGTGGTTCTGGCTACAGCCTCACCCCTCCTTCTGTGAAAGCAGCAGACAACCATTTCGCGCCTTTTTCCCTGGGTGAACTTTGCAGACGTCATAGCACAGCAAGCATGGACCCTGCTCAGATCAAGACCACAATCGTGGACATTGTAAACATCTCGTGCATGCTTGTGCAGTCTATGCTGAACCAGGACCTGCAAAGCCAGGTGAGGAGGAGGTGGCTACGGCAGCGCAGCGACGAGAGTAATGAGCACATGGACACAGAATTCTCTCAAACCACGGGCCCCTGCGCTTTGGAGATCCTGCTGGTAATGGGACAGGTTCTAGCCATTGAATGCCGATTTTGGGCCTGTGAAACAAGCACAGACTGGTGGGACTGCATAGTTTTGCAGATTTGGGACGATTTGCAGTGGCTGCAAAACTTTCGCAAGCATAAGGGCACTTTCATAGAACTTTGTGACTTGCTTTCCCCTGCCCTGAAATGTCAGAATACCAAGATGAGAGCAGCCCTCACAGTTGAGAAGCAAATGGCAATAGCCCTCGGGAAGCTTGCAACACCAGAGAGCTACCAGTCAGTTAGGAATCTATTTGGAGTGGGAAAATCTACTGTGGGGGCTGCTGTGATGCAAGTAGCCAAAGTAATCATTAAGCTGCTGCTACGAAAGGTTGTGACTCTGGGACACACGTAGCAGGTCATAGTGGAAATGGATTTGCTGCACATGAGATCCCTACGTGGGGGGCGAGTAGCATGGTAACCGTATCCCTATCGGTGCCACGAAGCACCAGGGCACCCAAGTACATAAACTGCAGAGTGTACTATTCAATAGGATGCTGCAGATAGCACTCGTGAATAACAAGGGACGTTTCACCAACATCCACGTGGATGGCCAGAAGGGTCATTGACGCTTGCATCTTCAGGAACACTCCTCTGTTTAAATGGCTGCAGCAAGGGAATTACTTCCCAGACTAGAAAATAACAGTTGGGGATGTTGAAATGCCTTAGTTATCCTGGCGGGACCCAGCCTACCCCGTTATGCCATGGCTCATGAAGCCATACACAGGCAGCCTAGACAGTAGTCAGGAGCTGTTCAACTACAGAGGCGAGCAAGTGCAGGATGTGGTAGAATGTGCATTGGCCATTTAAAGGGGTGTGCTGGTTCACATTAACTTGACTCATATAGACTCGTAGGTCCAGAAGGATAGCAATATTGATCATCACTAGCTGAACATCCGGCACAAAGCAGGCCACAGAAACCGCTAGACCCACATCCACATATACAACACACCCCCTAAACCCATGATCGAGTTATTGAAGTCCTCAAAATTGTGGTTTGAAAGACACCGCAAGCTGCTGTGGACGGGTGCAGCGGTTAAAATCGGGTAACGCTGCTAAAATTTGGTTTAACCGCGTCATGTAACGACCAAGGCTGAGAGTGGCGACTTGTAGAAACAGTTGGCTTCTACCCAACATTTCCAGTGGTGAGTTTCTGTACTACAAAACTATTAAGTATCTATCGGAGGGGGTGGGAGTTGAGCGTGTGTGTGTGTCTGTGAAAACCTGGTCTACACTACGCGTTTAAACCAATTGTTAGCCCAAACAGAGCGTAAAACGGATTTAACGCTGCAGAGTTTGAACCCATCCACACATGAGGCCCTTAGAATCGATTACTAAAGGCTCTCTTCAATCAGATTTCTGTACTCCTCCCAACGAGAGGAGTAAAAAAAGCCATGCTAAAATACGAGGTATACACCATATCAAAAGTAATAAACATGATTAGTTAGTGTGGCCATGTTATTTAAAGTAATAGCAAACGACGGTATTGGCCCTCCGGCGAGTAATCTAATACAGGTGCACATCACGGGATCGCAGCTGTGACAAAGATAACCAGACGAAAACCCGCGATACTTAATGCGGATATCGATGGGTTGTCCTGGTGACCGCAGCTGGAGCTCTGATCAGCAATGGGTGGCGATGCAGTCCCAAACCAAAAGAGCTCCACGCAGTGGCGCCACAGGAGATCTACTCGCGATCTTGATCGCTGTAGAGACAAATCATGGATTCTATCAAACATCACCAGCTCTGTTACAGAAGACGAATGAGCAACGCAATTGAAAAAGATATCCATACAGGCATGAAAAGAACAGAGGCCCAGCACAAATTGCTGATGGTGACACAGCTAACGGAAAGCTAAAAGAATCAATGGACACTCATGGCGGAGGAGGGAGGGGGTACGAGACTTAAACCAGGCACTCATGCACAGTCCCGGCCGATCTCCGAAAGATGCATATGGTTGCAATTCTGGCTGAGCCCCCAATGCTGTTAGGGTCAAACACTTGTCCAGTGTGTTTCAGGGTATATGTCAACGCCCCACCTGCCATGAAAGAAAAGGAAAAAAATCGGTTATTGCGTTGACTTTTTTATATGTCACCCTATAGTCTAACATCATGCCTTGCTGCTGGAAACGCGGTGCTGTACAAATAGAGAATAGCAGCATACATTTCCCTCCCCTCTCCCAGGGGCAGACGGTTTACATGATATGACTGCCATCTTCCGTCGTCATCATCACAATCCCGGTGAGTTGCCCCTGGCTGGCCTCAAGTGAGGTTGGCTGGGTCCCTGGGTAAAAATCAGGAAAGACTCACCGGTCACTGTGTCCCCGGTAGATATGGTACATGGAAGCTGATAACGCTCAATCATAGCAACTGGGGGCTGAATTCATAAGTTCCCCCAACCTATTTCATGTCTAAAGAAAAGAGCTGTACTGCCGGACTATCAACCTGGAATGCAGGCTTCTTCCCTGCACTCACGATTTAATGTCCTCCTGGACTATCATAGCAGCCTGAGGGCTGCCTCCCTCATTTTATCTCACTAAAAAACTTACCACGTGTGGGATTATTCCTAGCATGTTCTTATTAGCTGGTATACCAAAAATGGGGGATAAACTGCCGGTTCACGCGTACCAGCCCAGGAGGGGTGTGGAGGAGGGAAAGCAGGGTGGGGTGTTGCAGGGCACTCTAGAATGCATGCACTCATCATTTCTGTGGGATCTGACATGGAGTGGCTGATGCTCTCTGGTACACACTGGTTCTCTAGTACACTTGCCCCATATTCTAGGCAGGACGACGCTATTTTAGAATAAACCATAAAGGCAGGGATTGAACTCTGGGGAGTCATATCCACAATTTTGTCTGCGCCCCAGCAGACCCAGTGAAAGGCCATCGCCAGGAGCCACCCATGAAAGCAATTTACAAGACTGATAACAAACGATGAAACACGTCATCTCATCACAATTTACAAGCTGCAGACGTACAGAACGACTTGGTAAACCATCTCTCTACCTGGTATAACGGCAATGAAATGGGCTGTGTAGCACTGCCGCTACGGCTCTGTCACGCATCCAGTAAACATATCGTGACAGTGAAAAGCAAAACTGGCTCCATGTTGACGCAGCTATGGCATCTGCCAGGGCAATCCAGGGAAAAAGGGTGCGAAATGATTGTCTGCCGTTACTTTCACGGAGGAAGGAATGAGTGATGACATTTACCCAGATCACCCGCAACACTGTTTTTGCACCATCATGCACTGAGATCTCAACCCAGAATTCCAATGGGCGGGGGCAACTGCGGGAACTATGGGAAAGCTACCCAAAGTGCAACACTCCGGAAATCCACGCTAGCCTCGGTACATGGACGCACACCGCCGAATTAATGTTCTTAGTGTGTCTGCGCACTCTTGACTTTATTCAATCTGTTTTACAAAACCGGTTTATGTAAAATTGGAATAATCCCGTAGTGTAGACATACCGTTTCTCTCTCTCTCTCTCTCTGCAAAATTTCTGTTGAAATGGATACATTTCTCCAAAAAAATTCCATTTTGCTGAAACAGCTTTTTGCAAAGGAAAGTTTTATTAAATTTTTCGATCTGCTGTAGGCATGGTTACTCAGTGTCGCAGTAGTTTTGTAAATTTTTAGCAGTAACCTTAATTATTCCAACATTCTGGTTATTGTTTGGGACCGTGCCAGTAAACAGTGTTAAGTGCCATACAATGGAGGACTCTTCTGTTTGAGAAATCACATTCAAGGTTGCTCATAATTCCAAATTGGTGCTGCAGCATGCAGAAAGTTGTCCCATGTGTGTGCGGGTGGGGGGAGTGGTGGCAGGGGTGGGAGATTGCAACAGTCTTTGAAAGAGGCTCTCAGTTTGTAGATCTTGCTGGTTTGCAGTGCTGATCAAGCCAACACCCGCAGAAAATTCTGATATTTTGCCCTGTTTTGTTTTTGCTTTGAATTTGGTTGAAGTGAAAATAGCAAAAATTTTATGAAATGAAAAATGCAGAATTAATTTTTTTAGCATGTTTTATTTTGTTTGTCATCTGGACACAATTCTATTGAAATCTGCCTTTTTCTGCAGACAACTTTGATTTCAACAAAACCCCATTTTATGGCAGGAAAATGCATTGCTCAGTTTTTTTTGACCAGTCCCATTAGTTCACGGCTTTGTGCATTTTGGTTCTACTTGTGATATAATTTCTTCAGATCTGTTGAATCTGCAAGATATGGCTGGCAACACTTTTTGAAGCTTTCTTATGAGTTTTCTTGATTGTTTTCATTGGGTTGAAACTGTGATCAGAATCTCAGTCTTAGTGTATGACGGGGGGATGCAAAATTTTAGTTATTTGAGCTTCTGAATCTTAAAGATTTGACTAGTGTTTTGTTGCAACTTTTAGTAATGATGTTGAATAAAGTTGGTCTGAAGAGTGCTTGGGAGGGCTTGTGGTCCCTACCTCTAAATGTTGTATCCCATGCTGCTTTCTTCCCCTCTTAGGCCTGGTCTATACGGGGGGCGAAGGAGGAGAGGTCGATCTAAGATACGCAACTTCAGCTACGAGAATAGTGTAGCTGAAGTAGACGTATCTTAGATCGACTTATAATCATTTACTTCGCATCCTTGTGGTGCAAGATCATTGGTCGCCAATCCCCCGTTGACTTTGCTTCCACCTCTTGCCAAGCTGGATGGGAGTCGATGGGAGATCCTTAATAAATAGATTGTTACCCGCCGATCCGGTAGGTAGTGTACACATACCCTTAGAGATGGGCAGTCCTATTCCAAAAAGGTGGGGGGAGAACAAACCTGAACCTCCTCCAAATCTTGAACAAAAATTAACCTTTTTTGAAGTAATTCAAACATTTAGAGATAGGGACACATACACCCCCTAACTTTGCTGAAATCCATTTTTGCTTGGAACAGGATTGTTGCTGTCTGGTTACCTTTTGTCTTCAGATTACTTGGGGTGTACGTATCTGAGAGGCAGTATGGAAAATTTCTAACCATGGGGATCTTCAGTGCACACAACAATTGAACAAAGCAGAACGTGACACAGAGTTGAGGTTGAAGACTCTCTAATGTGGGCCACTGAGCGGGACTGGGAGGTTGAGGGTCAGTCTGAGATTGGGGAGCCTGCGTTTGGTCAGGGAGACGGAGCTGAGCTGTCGTTGCGCCTCTTTGGGTAAGTCTACACTGCAATTGGACACCCACATCTGGTCCATGCCAGATAACTTCCAGGCTCAAGGGGGCTCAGGATAAGGGGCAGTTTAACTGCAGTGTAGACATTTGAGCTCTGTCTGGAGCCCGGGCTCTAGAACCCTATGAGATGGGAGGGTTCCAGAGCTTGACTGAAGTCTAAGCCCAAATGTCTATGATGCAGCCCATGAGCCACAGTCAGCTGGTTCAGAGTAGCTGTGGGTCTTTAACTGGAGTGTAGACATATCCTGTGAGGTCAAGGAGATGGCTGATACCCCTGGGAGCTGTTATTATGGCTGGCTTGGACAATAAGAGGAGGAAGTCAGGCATCCAAAATTTTGGGAGTCTTAAGCAAATCTTCTAGTGATAGCTGAATATCTAGGTTTCTAATCTGTAACGTATTGCTTTATCATTTCAGATACCTTAAAATCCAACCAGTGTTCAGGAGCCTGATTTCTAAACTGAATAATGTCACGCCGTTTTTAATGCAAAGTAGTGTTTTTAATCATTAAATGAATGAAAACATGTATTTCCTTCTCTAGCTCTTCCCTCTCACCTCTCTCCCCACTATACCCCCACCAAAAAAAAAAAAAAAAGATGGTGGATACCTTATCAGTAGGGCTCCAGTAAAGTATAGACTACCAAAACAGACACAGCAGAGCTGCTAATCAAAAAATACTGGAGAATAACAATGGCATGAGCAACAATGTGACAGCAGAATTACCTCCCTACGTCTTTTTTCCTTCCTCATTCATCTACCTGCTATCTCATTCACCAGGAAGGAAGCTTATGAGTTTAATATTAAATAGAGAACCCACAGTGAACAATTTACAAAGACTGTCAAGTGTAATTCCATGTGCTTGTATTATCAGTGTTAAGCTTCCAAATGCAGACAGAGTGTGGAGTAACATGTGTTAAATCATAGTAAGCCACAGTACAGCTAGCAGTGGGGGCAGATTCAGTTTATTGTTCAATGGAATGAATGCTATTGTACAGCGACAGCTGGTGCTCTGAGTGACACACACTGACTGCTTCACTGACTCACAACAATAATACCTGACGAGGTTTGCACATTAGTATGTCTCAGGGGAACACAAAGCGGAGGATTCTGAAAAAGATCTACTCTATCCTTTATGAGTGTGGGCATCATTTGATGAGAAATATATTCTTTAAAGCTGTAAAATCTATTTGCTATAACAGACTTTCTCTCTAACTTCTATAAAGTCCTTTAATTATTTACCCCAGTATTGTTAAATATCCTTCCCCTTTTCTCCTTGATCTCTGAAGATTCAGGACTGGAGTTTTTTGAATCACTAAATTAATTGGTGTATGTCAGATTACCCCACTTTCTTTTCTTTCACATTTTTTTTCTACCTTTTTCTTAAGTATGTTAATGTCTGCTTAGCTGGCTGTGATATATATTTGTGAGGTTACTGTATGACATTTAGGGCTTCTTGATCCATTGTCTCCTGAAACATATGCCTAATTTACTGTTCACCCATTATTCCCATTAATCACTAATAATTAATCATTGATCACTTGTAAACATACAGAAATGAGATTTCCTGGGTATTTTAATCTGCTTGTATTATTATAGCTTCATACACACCAGGGGCTTGCACCAGTTCACCTATCTTGGTTTCTAAATCAATGTAGTTAAAATCAGTACACAAACTGTGTTGGCAAGCCCTAAGAAGCATTGCTTTCCCCATTCTCTCAACATTGCTATAATATAGGCAATTTTAAATACAAGTCCCCTTTTTAAAAGCGCAGCTAATATCCTTCCACCCTACCTCATCATAAATATCATAGAAAGAAAATTGTTCAAATTGTACTTTTTATGTAAATAGCTCAATTATCCTTAAAAATTTGCTAAAATGAACCACTCTGACTGCCATTTGTGCTGTAAGGATTAAACAGAAGGATTGAGTGGGCTAACTTTTGGAGTATGTTCTGCAAGTATGCCAAGAATTGGCCTGGTAGACAGCGCTTTTTAGTTCCCATTGCTACTGACCAGAGTGACACTGCTTGCTTCTTACAAAGATGTAACAGCTGTATGGGTGATGGGTGGTATTTTGCATCCACCATCTGATTGGAGTTGTCAGATTCTTTAAGGGAAACCATCCCCTAACCAGAAATGAACTAGAATCCTTCATATCATCTGTCTCCACATAGCCCAAAATATTCAAGCTTTGAATTGACAATGCAACAAACACCAGAATGGTCTGCGTTACAATGATTGGATTAGTGCTATGTAAAATGGTCGTCAAGTAACGATCATAATATCCACCAACTTATCCTGCTCTTAGCAACACCATTGTGAATGAGGAATAAGTCTTGTGAAGGCAAAGGTGTTGCTCCCAATTCATGCTTGTGCAGATGAATACAGTGTTAAACCCAATGTTACTTAACTGCAAAAGCATGAACTAAAAAATGTCAGCCCTCTTGTCTTTTGTTTTGACTGCTATAATTTCCAAACAAGTGGTGTTCTGTGGTGGTCATGATTTGTGTTCAGTTCCACCTGACTGAGCATGACAACAAGAGCTTCATAGCTCTCCACCTAGACTGTCTATCTGGGAAGCTCAGCCTCTAAAGGCACAGCCCCCACTGCCATAATGTTGATTCATCTGGTACAAGGTAGAGAATATTTGCCTCAGAGACTGATTCTCCTTCTCTGGTCTGTGAACTTAGATAAATTCTAACTTTTATGCAGGGAGAAAAAGTTCCAACACAAGTGTCTGTTTGTTCTGATGCTCTCATAGCTCCAGCTTCTTTTGGAACTTAATATTGAGAGTCCTTCAGGGCAAGTACACTTTCCGCCCAGATAACCAATGGGTCCCAGTGATGTCATAGAGAAATACTTCTATTGGGTTTGGCTTTTGCATTTGAGAGAAGATTTTATCTCTATTCTTTCATCTACACCTGCTCCAGTTTTAAATCCTACAGCCACAATCTGTAGCTGAACAGCATTATCACAAACACAATGCAGAGAGGGAACAAAATAAGGCAAGTATCTTTATTTCATTATAAGGGCAAATTATTTCACAGGGGCATACATAGCCCGTACTGTAATAAACAGTGTAAATTACCTATACAGTAGTTTGATGTCTGATACACACACACACCTATACAAATTACAAACAAAAGTATGTTTCAGAGGAGTCTAGCCAAGACCCCATAACAATGCAATTATTGACCAATTTCTGTATGTTCAAAAAACCAAACTAGTTAGTGTTTCTGGAAATCACCAGTAATCTGCTCCTTGGGGCCAATACTCCTTCCTTATCTCATTTCACCACATCCAATTTAACTGCTCACTCCCCCTTAATGTTGGATGGTAAAGCATGCAAAACATCTACAAGGTTCCAAATAACCAATTCCTAGAAGTGACACTCTAGCCCCTTTACTCCCCTGCCTCACCACATAAAAGGGAAACTAACCCTGTTTTCCCTTACCACTTTATTCCCCTGTTCAAGTGAGTAAGGCCTGTTCAGATAGAGCAGGCAGGGACTCCTCATCCTACGTACCCTACTTGTGGGCAGAGTGGCTACAGATGGGGGAAGGGAGAGAAAGAAGTCTTGGCTCCACTCTCTCCCCACACTCCTAATTTTCCGGCCAAAGTGTCTACCAGGTTCACAGGGTGAATAAGCTACACCACAAAAAACATCAAGGTAATCTTGCCCTCTCTCCCGGCCCAGGAGAAGAATTCTGATTAAGTTACAATTCTCTTTCTTGTTCTGTTCCTGGGGAGGGTATAGCTATGACTGTCCCTTCTCAAGGCAGACTGTAATGTTACAATTGATCCATAGGAGAATATAAAATCCCATTTTGTATTCTAGAGATCAATTTCCCAAAATCTCCTAGTAAAACTTGCTATTTTCATCTTAGATGCATTAAGGTTGGATGGGTTGATGTGGCTTCTTACCAACAACATTTACAAAACCCAAAATAGTTCCCTGTTTGTTCCAGCCTCCCTTGAAAATCTTTGAAGTATCTTCCAGTGCTTTGTTTCTCCATGGCAGAAGGGAGGTATAATGCTGATAGAAGAAAGGTTATTTGAGCGGTGTGCAGTAAATGCTACTTCCAAAGTACAGCCTGTTCCTGATCTCATTGAAATTAACAGAAATGTTAGCAGATGATTTTCAAAGGATTCTGAATCAGGCCCATAGTATCCAATAAGGAATTGTGCTGGAGGGCTCACGGTATTGGTAATTGGCATCCTGGAGACTTTCACCTCTATGTCATCATTTCAAAATTCCACCTTGACAGATTCTGTTACCAACCAGCTGTTTATTGGGCCACGTGATGTGAACATGTTCTCAGACCAGCTTCCAGTGGATATTGCTATTTCTGAGAGATACCTAACTAGCACCCTTGTTTGCAGTCTTAACAGTGGCTGAGGACTGCATGGGAATGGAGACCTTGGTCCTGGGGTGGTACCTATCAATCCTAGCTGATGCTGACTGGTGGAACCATGTGAGGAAACCTGGACTTTTCTTTTTGCTTCCTGTTCCTAACCTATTCTGCACATCAACAAACGGCTGCAATATCAGGATACCAGGCTGGGACCTACTGGGAGAATGAACATCTTTTTAAAATCTGATGATATTGGACTGTTTGGTAGTAAGCAAATGAAAGAACAATCATACATCAATAGACATACACTTCTGTCTGTCGTCTCCACACCAGCCTCCTGCAACTCCTAACACCTGCCAGACTCATGTCACTGTCCGCTGGAGTGACACAGGATAAGATAGTGTGTGCATATGTGTTAAAGGCCAGAGCACACAGTCTAGGACTAGATTGTGGCTAGGATCAAGTGATGGAATATCATCCTGTTCCTGGCTCTCTTCTAGCTGCAAACTGCTTGGAGATCACCTTCTGGTCAAACACCTTTACAATTCACACAGTGTTCTTTCCCATCATCTTCACAAACTTGTGCAGCTCTGTATTTATAATAGCCTACAGTCCTTAGCTCATTCAGACGAGGAGGAGGAGAAACAGAAAGCAACTTCCCTCTGAAAGATATCTCTTGGCTCTGACTGTGAAAAGCCTACAAGTCCTCCCTCTCCCCGAGAACTTTCTTTCTGTGCCTTTCTACTTTCTGGGCTAATGCATTAATTAGCCTTGTAGCTGTCTCCAGCCCATTCCCAATCTATCAGGCACAGCTTTTGTCCTTCAGGTTTACTCTGGGCGTGGGTGGGATTTAATTGGTGATCCAGTGATCAGAGTACTGGCACAGCAGGTATTGGCCATAACTCAGTGGCAGACAATCTAAAAGATGGGGAAAAAACTCAGCTGCTAACTAAGCAGTCTCCGTAGTTTTGCTGAGTAGGCCCAAACTGATATTTTCTCTATGATTTTTTGGGAGGCAGGGGTGGTGGAACATCAGAACACTAGTAGAAGTTATTTTATTGGGACAATTAGCAATGAAGAGGTTCAAAGGAGGCTAAAACTATATTTCTATTAAAAAAAAAATTCCCCCACAGCATGCTCACTGCCCACAGGGAGAGAGTGCCTCAGGTTGTTCTCAGGTGACCCTTTAGGACTAGTGCATACAAATAGGATCACCTTACTAATGGTTGACTTGATGCATGTGTTATATGTGGGATGTGTGAATATTCCAATAACTTTGTTTTTAATCTTTTTACATTCATGCATTTGCTCACTTGTGTGTTTGCTTTCAATAAATATTGTTAGTGAGCAAGCTTTGCTAGTATGAATGCTCATGGAAAATTAACTTTAAGCCTAAATAGTCACCAAAAGCAAACCTGAAATTTCATAGTCAAGTGTAAAATTTGCAGTTCAAACTACACTGTTGATTGATAGAAGTTCTCCAGTCAGGGAACACAAACAAACTCAGGTGACACAATGTGGTCTTTTGAATGTTCACAATGAGCTGGTCATGAATAATCAAATAACTTAACATCATTCACTAAATACACTTGTGAATAACTGCAAATTAAGAAATTAGAGACTTTTGTATCTGTTCATGACCAGAAACAAGGTGAAAATTGTAGAACAAACTGTATTCTATGAGTTGTTTGCCCAGTTCTACTTTATGGTAATATTTTATGAATAGTATTTGATGATTCCCAGAATTTAAAAGTATCTAGTATACACCTCTGCCTCTCCCCCCAGAATTCTGCTTTCTGCTGAGTTACCAGCCAAAGCACTGTCCTGTCTTCCCATTGATAGTTACATTTAACTGTCACCCTGGCCTGCTACCTCTGCTCCCTGCTCTTGAGTGTTGCTCTCTGGCTCCATCTTCTGGTTTTCCAGCCCACATATGAGGTTTGTCAAAGTCTGCAGATTGTAACCACAGCCTGATAGGTTTGCAGCAGACAGGAGTTAGCAAGGAACTATTGTAATTACATGAACATCGTGCAACCTGACTATAAGGATGAGTGAATCTGATTGATTGGGGCCCCAGTCAAATCAAGTTCCTTCATGTAGGCCTCAACAAAACATAGGGCCAGTCTTGCTTTTCTATACACCACCTGGAGAATTGAAATAAGAGGGGAACGTTTTCTTCAGTGATATTAGGAGATGTAATTTTAAAATCCATTCATAGATGTTTATGTTCAAACACTTTTTCATTTGTGCAAATGTTAATATCAGAGGGTGTCTGGATCATTGCTGCTAAAGTGTTTTGGTCATTACATACATACCTTCTTTCATAGTGCAAAGCACGAAAAGTCACAATCACAATGAACAGTAAACAGCACATGGAAGTCATTGGCCAGCAGTTTTCCTCTACATTTCAGTCTTCGCCCAGCCTTGAGAAATGTGGCGTACCATATCCCATCTCAGCCACAGCATCAAACCACACTTGCTGAAGGTGCCCCTGGTGCCTTGCACAAGTCCCTTGAAAATCTTTCTTCAGCAATCTTCCTCCACTCATTTGACCCATGTGTCCCACAAACTCAAGTTTTCTTTGTCTGATTATCTTGATATTACTGCCTTGTTGGTAGTGTGTGAGGTATTCAAAGGCAGAAAGCCCTTTAGGCAGTGGTTTTCAAACTTTTTGTATTGGTGACCCCTTTCACAAGCAAGCCTCTGAGTGTGACCCCCCTCTGATACATAAAAAAGGGGGGGTAATTTAATGGGGGCTGGGAGTTGGCAGCTCTATGGAGCTGATACCTCATGACCCCCAGTTTGAGAACCCCTGCTCTGAGGGCATATCTACACTGGACTAAAAGATGCGCAGCATGGAGAGGCTGGCCTGAATCACCTGACTCAGCTTGTGGGGCTTGGGCTGCAGGTAAAAAATTGCTGTGAAGACATTTGGACTTGGGCTGTAGCCTAGGCTCTGGGGCACTTCCCCCCTGCAGGGTCCTAGAGCTTGGGCTCCACCTGAAGTCCAAATGTCTACACAGCAATTTTACAGTTCCGTGGACACGATGCTGGCCCAGGCCAGCTTCAGGTGTTTGCCGTGTAGACATATCCTATGTGTCCTGTTTCCTTAGTGTCCACGTCTTGCATACATATAGCAAGATGCTGAAGATGAGACAGCAGCAATTTTATTTTACACTTCATGGTAACATCTTTTGCTTCTCCAGATATGGCTGAGTGTTGCTAGAGCAACAGTTGAGTCCGTTCTATGTCAGATCTCTAAGCGGTGTTTTAGCATCCCCTGTAATCAGACTGCACAGGTACTTGAAGTGCTCAACACACTACGATGCCTCATCAAATTTGGGCAGGAGTATCTTTTTCTCTGCAACAGACTTAGATGTCACCACTGCCTTTGTCATTCGCCAATCTTGCCCTTCAGTAATGTTAGTGGGTCTGATGATTTTTCTTTCCTTCCAATCACTCAAAAATCTAGTACAGCAGTCACTGCAGAATTTGTTCATATTGTTTCCTATGTTCTCTACGATTGCACATAAAATTCACCCAAAGGTTTTGCACCTTAGATGCTGCTGTGAATTTTTTTTTATTGTGAGACTTGTTTAGTGTTTCCCACTGTAATAAGCTAAGTGTGTATTAGACAGCCCCACCCCAAAGAATTTATAATCTAGAAGTTAGACATATAAAGTCTGATCCAGCTCTTATTGAAGTCAATGGCATGCTTCCCCTGGATATATATCAGTGGTGCCAGGATCAAAGCCATCGACAGCAAGGTGCACTAGGAAATCCAGAATATCATGTGGTGGGTTTGTATTGTTGTGGGTCAGAGGTGTGTGTGTTTTTAATAAACTAACATTTGCTTCTTAAGGGCATTGCAGAAGAAGTGGTCTTATAAATGGGATTTGGATGAAGAAAGTCTAGCAAGCTGTCACCAAGTTTGTAGAAGGGATTCTGTGAATTAAGAAAGGCAAGTGTCTGTATAACTAGTTTTCCATAAATGTGACTTTATAGCTATTGTGTGGAGTAAATGGATTTAGATATTTGGAAGCAGATACTTATAAACCCTATGTATTTTGGAGGGGGTTGACTCTTTTATGAATCTAATGAGAAAGGTTATGCACTTAGAATGTAAGAAATTTGGGGCAGGGACTGTCTGTGTCTGTACAGTGTGAAGCATGTGTTCCCTGACTGGGGCCTCTAGGCGCTGATGGAGTGTGTACCCCACACTGGCCCTATGGTGATTATAAAGCCAGGAAGTTTGTAGCAAAAAGGAGTTGTAGGGATAGAGTCTGTAGTCATTCTTAGGGGGGACAGAAAAGAGTCCAGGGAGGAAGCAAGGAGTCTGAGGGAGTGGATCTTGGCTGCCAGTTAGAGGGTTCCTGCTCAGAACCCAGAGGAAAGGGAGAGTCTGTGTTCCCCTATCAGTCATCAAGGAAGGGTGGGGGAAATCCCCTGAGATATGGGGTATAAGGACCTTGGAGCCCAGAGACTAATGAAAGACCTGCTGCAAGGTCACTGGACTATAGCTTGGTTGCACTCTGTTACCCTGGAAGGGACGTACTAAAATGTGACCTGGCCCTAGGACCAGGTTGCGGGAAAGACCCCACTGCAGCAAGAGAGCGACTATCAGCAGGGGCACCATATAGGGAAATGGCTGTGACTCCATGCCTGGCCATAAGGAGGTGATTCTGCAATGAATGAATCCCTTCACAGGCACTAGCACAATTCACATAATACATAATACTGTGTCTCTTGAAGTTACATAGCGCTGAGGATAATAGGTCCATCTGAGTGTAACACAAAACTGTAGATACTGGAATTTTTTGGTTGTTCCATGGAACAACACACTTTACTGTTTAGCTGCTCTTTCCTTCAAACCCCCTTCCCCCTCAATATCATTGCCAATATCATTTATCTGCTTTGTTTGAGTAACATTAGTATCCATTTGCATTCACGCAGAAAAAAAGTACACAACATTTTATCTGCAATCTGTTATTTGTTTCCTTTGTAAGACTTACACAAATGACTCTGAAATTAACAGTGGGATTCTTCTGCCATCCAGTGGAGAGACTGCTACACAAACTACTAAAAGGCAGTCAACAAAGAGATTGCCATTTTTGCTAACTAAAAGACATGGGATGATAACCCATAGTTGATTCCACAGCTTGGACCAATACTACTCCCTGGTCCTAATCCCTAATTATAAATTAATTCTTCAGTTAAAATTTTCTACAAAAATTTAATTTACCTGGCACAAGGGGAATAAAATCCTGGGATTCTCAATTGGTTCCATTTCCCCGCCCCTAGTCTGGGTACAACTTGGAGCATCAGGGAACCCTGGGTTGTGACCTGGGAGAACAAATCCCTGCTGGTCAAAGGTGCTGAGCTTACTAGCTTTTGACGCCAATAGAAGTTGCATATATTCAATATGTCCCAGGCTGTGGCCGATCGAGTTTGAGGTCCCCACCAGCCAGGCTATGATTTTCCCTCCCTCTTTCAGACTTAAAGGTGACATCTTTTTATCTCCTTTCAGCAATCCCCTTTCTGCCAGAGAAATTAAAACAAATAAACAAAAACAAAAATCTGCAAGAAAAGTGGAAAGTGAAAATAACTTCTAATCTGCCATGAGAAGGTACAGAAAAAGATAACAGGGTAGGTGAGGTCTTATCTGCAGTATGAGATAGTTCATCCTAAAATGATTTTTTTTGTAATATAAAAACATGACTAGTGAACATTCTTTTTCTCTAAATACTGTGGTGTTTTGCTTGAGGGTCCTGTAAAGAAAAAAACTCACAAGCTGAGATGAAGTTCTATTCTTGTCATTCTGATGTTTTAAGAAACTTTTTCTTTTACTATAAGCCTCTCAAAGTTGAGACAGTGGTACCCCTCTCGCAACATCTAGTGTAAACTGGTCTTGCCACTCCTCCATATTAGTCTCCATTCCCTCCTGTTCCTGATTCACAGCTGCCATTTCAGTATTTTCAAAGATGCCAGGCTCTGCTAAGAAATCCCTCTCTGGACATGTCTCTGATATAGGCCTTCCTGATTGGTCTTTAGTCCTGTGATGAGATGGATACTCCTACATTTGGGAGATAGGGGTAGAGAAATAACTTGTGGTTCAGGAAGCCCTGCCCAAGCAGGCCTACTGAGCATGCTCCAGTTGAAGGAGGGGGCCTAAAAGGGAGGTATCTCAGCACAGCTGATTGGTGGAAGAAGGCCGGCCTGTGCTCAATGCTACAGTGGGACCACACCTGGAGGGTGCATCTCCAGGAATAGGACTGCTGCATGAAACATGGATTTTATAACTCGAGGAAGCCCATGCATTGAGTTATAAGGAACAATTGCAAGCTGCAATGCACTTCATGGAGGGACACAATGATAGGAAAAGACCCAGGGTTCACTAGCCAGATCACAGGCAGCGAATACTGTCCTTATGGTGCTCAAGAGGGCAGGGGCCAAATATCTGTCTGTGAGCCCTTAATGAAGCATCTTGAGTTTAATTGTGCATGACGCTCCTGTTGCTCCTATGTCACCCTCTCTAGATGTTGTGCAGGGAATGTCTGATGATGAAACAATCTGAAAAGATGAGGCTATTACCAAATGATTAAGCAGTTCTGCCTTGCCAGTGGGGAGAGTGGTTGCACCTCTGTGCTGATGTCTCTCAACTAACGGTGCCAGTTGTCATAGTGTCTCTTGTAATATAATTTCCTGGGAATGGATAGAGATGAATGAACTCATTTCATGTAGGCCTCCAGAAAGCCTGTCAAATTATTTACAAGTGTTGATTGCCATTCACCCTGAGTTTGGGATTAAATCAGGACTATGGGATGGAAATGAGGGACTCTGCATCCCATGACGATTTCCTTGGAACATTTGATCCTTTCTACCTATACTTCTCTCACAAAAATATAGCTTCATCTTTATGCACTGAAATTTGTTCACCATTAGTCATTGTGTTGACTAACCTTTTTATTAAATTAAACGTGTTGTTCATATTTACTGAAAATCTTCCCTAGTAATGAATGCCAGCAGAGCACAGTGTGAGTTTACTGGATCTTGGGTGGCTTCCAGCAAACACCTACTTTCCTCTTGACTGATTCCTGAAATTGTAATATATGCATTAGTGCTCCAGTAAGATGACTCTACTTCTGAGCTGACAATACTTGATACAGCACTCCACTCTTCCCCCCACCTCTCTGTTCTTAGCAAGCTCTCTGAAAGAACACTGACTGAACAGTTATGACTCAGGTTCCCAGCACAAACAAATCTTCCCAGCAGCAATTACATTTTTAGGCGCTGCCAGGTATTACAGGACTGATGTTAGAGGAAAGGGGGCTGGAGGAGGGGAGAGCATTTTTCCTCTACTTTGCACAGTATTTCCAGCTGCATCATTTTTCAGCATCTCTTCCAGCAGCACTGTTTGCCATACCTAACAGTACTTCACAGAAATGTCTTTTTAAAGGCAACAACATGACTTTCCTACTTATACTTTTGAAATCAGATTTAGTAAATAATGATCATATAGATCTTTTCCCAGCTTTTAGGTCACTATTCCATTAATTAAAGAGCAAACAGTTTTTAAAATAAACCAGCCTTTGGTCAGCTCTGCATTTTAGGTTGGAAAGGTGGAATGACATCTGACTTTGTTTTGTGTCGCAGAGATGAGGTGCTTCTATTGGATTGCTTTAGAAGCTTCTCTCACATCTTAGATGGAAGAATCCGTTCTCAAAGGTATTGTCACATAAGGTGACACCCTTTTTCCAGAGCTGCAGTTTGACTCTACCTTGCTCTTTGACTATACATGGCAATGAGTGCTCATGTGAATGAGTAAGTCCCTTGATGTCTCAGCTTGGAGATTGGGTTTGTCCCCAGATGACTGAAATAGTAGACCAAAGCATGCTCTTCTTGGCTGTGTTTAAAGACAATCAAAAGGGCCAGATGAACAGAAGACTATACTGCACCCTGCCAATTAGTGTGGGGGGGAAAAAAACGGTTCCTTAATAGCTCTCAACAAAACTGGATATGGGGAAATGGAGTGTTCCCCTCCACCCAAGTTCTTTGGAAGTAAAACTCTTCCTTCCCTCCACCATCTCTCTCATGCACATGGGGTCTGCAGAGCAACATTCTATAGATGTGGTTGTAGGTTCATAAGTCATTTCAAGGCCTCCTGTGATATTCTGGGTATCCTCCATTTCACCTTTGAATCTATATTTTGGGCATTGTTTTATGATGTGTTCAATGGTCTGGATGGTCTCACCACAATTGCATAAAGGGAAGTGTTTGATTTTCCACTTGTACATCAAGCAGCAGTATCTTCAATGGTTTGTTCAGATGTAGTTTGTTCAGCCTGGTCCAAAGTCTGTGTGGCGGGTCAAAACTGGGAGGGTAGCTTGTTGGGTTAATGATAATGTGCTTGTTTGCCATTCCCTGGCTGGATCCAGGGACATGAAGTGGTTCCATGTGGTCTGTAGTGCCTTTCACAATTTCAGGCATTACTGAGGTATATTGTCCAGAACCGCTAGGTGGGAAGTTTGGGTAGTCTTCAGCACATTTTAGCTCTCGTGCTGTGGCTATATTTTGATGAATAGCTGGAGATTCAATGTTGCTAATACAGAAAGCCACAGTCAGGGTGTTAGCTTTAAAGTTTCTGTGATGATTTGTGTGATGCTGTATGGAATCTGGGGGACACTTGAGGATATTATGAATATTAATATTGTAAAATGACAATGAGTTGTGCCAGGTAAGAAATCTGCAAAAATGTTGATTTGCTAAATATGATAATCTCATTTATATGTTTGTATCACTTTTGTATTATGAATTAGAGATATGTTTGTATGTCTATATTACAAAACTTGTGGTATGCTTCTGGGTGATGCCACCAGACAGTATGGCAGCAGCACTGCCTAACCTGTTTGATGACCCAGTATGGACAATCAGCTATACAACTGACCCATTGAGAGAAGGCAGAGGATACACCTCATGACTCAGCAAGACATGCCTGGATATGCCTATGGACAGAAAAGGCTTCCAAGCTATGTACTGGTCGGCTTCTGTTTGAAACAAAGGGAGCACAGGCCACATGGCAAAAGACTATACAAAGCAGCAGTACCTTCTCCATTTTGTCTTCAATCCTGCTTCTTACCTGTGGAGGAACTTTGCTACAAACTGAAACTCTGAACAAAGGATGGAATGACACATCCAAGTTGTGCATGTGTTCCAGCGGGACTTTCAAGCCAGTAAACTCACCAATACTGCTAGGAACCTGATATACGGATTTTGAAGTCTTTGTATGTATGTGACTGTTTCACCATTTAACATCTCTCTTCTTGTTCTTCCTTTTTTCTTTATAATAAACCTTTAATTTTAGACACTAAAGGATTGGCTGGCAGCGTGGTATTTTGAGTAAGATCTAAACCTATACTGATCTGGTAACATGGCTGACCCTTTCAGGTCAGAAGAACATTTTGTATAAGTGAGTAGAGTTTTAAAATAACTTCTCACTGTACTGGATCTAGGTTCTGACTGGGAGCCAGAGAACTGGAATGCAAAAAGGGGGCTGTATGGTTTCTTTTTTTCCTTCTTGATAACCAGTGTGGGGAATCAGAAGCACAGTTTGTGACTGGTTGAGGAGAATAACTTCAGTGTTACTCCCCAGATTAGTGGATATCTGCTCTCCCTTTTACAGCCTGCTCAGACCTTGGCATTTCCTGTGAGGGCTGCCTCAGGCACACATTGGTTCACAATTTGTACAGTCTGATTCAGCTGCCTATTCACAGATATGCCAGGTTCTTGTCTATACTGGTGCACAGCACTCTGCAACTGAATGTGCCAGGGCCAAGGTTGATATTTGTAGCACTGGGGCAGTTGACCTCAAGCTTGTTCCTGCCAACTTTTAGACAATGTTCATGCAAGTCTTCACTTCGGGGGCTACTTTCTTGAGGTATTCATGAAAGATGACTGTGTTGTCAAGAATGATACTGAGGTATGTTTTTCAATAATTCTAGCCCATAAGCTGAGCCCTGAAATATTCATTAGAATTGGTTGAAAACTTTCTCTTTAAACTTTTTTGATTAAAAAAAAAATTTCTGCAGGGTGGAGGGCGGATTTCTCAACTAGCTCTATTATCCTTCACTCCTCCCCAAGGGCTGCATGTGGTGGTTGAGGGGTGGAAGTTGTTTTTCCACTCTAGGGCTGTGGTGAGTCCAACAAGAATTGTGGCCCCATTTAATATTCTCCTACATCTCGAGACCTGTTAAGTTTCCTGCTTTCCTCAGGAGATGCTGTTTTGAGACTCTGCTCATGAAGCCTCAACCACCTCCAGGAAAATGGCAAGAGTAGGGATTGAAGTGTTTTTTTTCCATATAGTTCTAGTAATTTGGTCTCTGCCAGGTTGCTTCATGGTGTGGCTGGAGCAACTTACATTGATGCTATACAGTATAGAACTGTATGGGTAGGGTATCTTTCCCCACTTCTTTGTAGACCTAAGAATTCAGAGAGACTGGAGTAGAATGCCTGGAACTTTCTGTATGCAGCAGGGATGCTGTCATGGTACAATTCCCCACACTGAACCTTAGCATCCAAAAGATGGGGTACCAGCATGAATTCCTCTAAGCTTAATTACCAGCTTAGTACTTGTAGTGCTGCCACCAACCAGGAATTCCAGTGCCTGGTACACTCTGGTCCCCCCAAAACCTTGCCCGGGGAACCCCAAGATCCAGACCCTCTGGATCTTAACGCAAGGAAAGGAAACCCTTTACCCCACCGTTGCCTCTCCCAGGCTTCCCCTCCCTGGGTTACCCTGGAAGATTACTGTGATTCAGACTCCTTGAATCTTTACACAGAGAGGAAAATTCACCTTCCCCCCTCCTTCTCTCTCCCACTCCCAGACTCTCCCTGAGAGAGAAAGTAATCCTAACACAGAGAGAATTAACCTTTCGAATCTCCCCTTCCCTCCTTTCTCCCGCAATTCCTGGTGGATCCAGACCCAGTCCCCTGGGGTCTCACCAGAATAAAAAACAATCAGGTTCTTAAACAGAAAAGCTTTTAATAAAGAAGGAAAAACAGTAAAAATTACTTGTAATTTAAGATGGATTAGGTAGGTTTTCAGCTATAGACACTGGGAATACCCTCCCACCTAAGTTACAAGTACAAATTAAAATCCTTTCAGCAAATACGTTTGAACTCCTTCCAGCCAAATGCACATTGCAAATAAGAAAACAAACATAAGCCTAAGTCGCCTATATACCTAGTACTTACTATTCTGAACTTATAAAGAGCCTGTATCAGAGAGATTGGAAAGAACTGGTTGCACGTCTGGTCCAGTTACAAGATCAGTGAGCTGGCTGTCCCTGCAGAGACCATCAGAGGACAGGATACTTAAATCAATCTGAGGGAGAGAAGTTTTTGTGTGTGTTAGTTTTTGGTTGTTGTTCACGCTGGGTTCTGAGAGTGACCAGACGTGCAACCAGTTCTTCCAATCTCCCTGATCAGGCTTTATAGTTCAGATAGTAAGTACTAGTAGATAGGCGAGTTAGGCTTAATGTTTGTTTCTTTATGCAGCAATGTGCATTTTCTGAAGGAGTTCAAACTGTATTGTGAAAAGATTTAATTTGTACTTGTATATTAGGCTGGGAGGGTATTCCCAGTGTCTATGCTGAAAAACCATGTACTAATCCATCTTAAATTTACAAGATAATTTTTATGTTTTTCCTTCTTTATAAAAAGCTTTCTTGTTAAACAAGTTTGAGTGCTGCTGGTGAGTCTTGCCCACATAGCTCAGGTTTAGTGATCGCATATTTGGGTCGGAAGGAATTTCCTCCAGGCGGATTGGACAGAGCCTGGAGGTTTTCTCGCCTCTCGCAGCATGGGCTGGGTCACTGCTAGTGGATTCTCTGCAGCTTGAGGTCTTCAAACCACAATTTTGAGGATTTCAATAACTCAGTCATGGGTTAGGGGTTGTTATAAAAGTGGGTGGGTAGGGTTCTGTGGCCTGCCTTGTGCAGGAGGTCAGACTAGATGATCATATTGGTCCCTTCTGACCTATGAGTCTATGAACTCTTTACAGGCAAAAGAGATATGAAGTACTTCTGTTCTATTAACTCTTACTTATATGTTTATGACAGATGCTTTCACAGTACAAACTGTGGCGGTGGAGAAGGAGTACCAGTAATGGCAGAGCAGACCATTGCATCAATGATTGCAGCTCTAAGGGACCTGGGCAGAGGGGTCTGAAGCAGCCTTGTAGATGGAGAGGAAGACTAACTCCCATTGAAGAAACCATGACCCTCAAGTCTCCTGATTAGGACTTCTGTGGTGTTTGCAGTTTTATTAAAGGCCCTTCACATTTAAGCATCCTTTTCTTCTTCAATGGCTCTCTTACTGTTGCACAGCTCTTTCCCTCTTCTCCTACAAGCTGATAATACTAGTTGACACTCCCTTTGTCACTCTGTGATGCTGCACATAGAATTCCCAAATTTATGTGTGCTGTTTCCGTTTTATTGGGTGGTGTACTGACACTAGACTTTAGATTGCTTCTGACTTTTTTGCTGCACAGCCTGCAGGTCACCTAATGGTGTGGAGGAAAAGAGAGACTGAGACACTGCTAGAGCAAAGTGGAAATACTAAGCCTTAGATCTAGCTTATTAGCTAGGGTGTGAAGGGTCAAGTATTGCAGCCTTAATGTACATCTTAACTAGCCATTTCCTCTGTTGTTGTATCCTCTTCATGCCACGTTACCTTTGCCACATTTTTACACCAAAAGTTTAACAAACTTTACTCTAGTTAAGAAATGGAACTAATAATGCTTCCCCAGGCTTGTAAAATGCTTTAAGATCCATAGATGAAAATGCTGTGTAAGTGCAATGCGCTAACAAAATCTGAAAATGAAAGTTCTAGGTGTTAGATATAAGATATCTCTCAGTAGGAGTGGCGCCAGGGTTTTGGCGCCCTAGGCGCAAGGCCGGCTTGCCGGTCCCGTGGCTCCGGTGGACCTCCCACAGGCGTTCCTACGGACGGTCCACTGGTCCCGCGGCTCCGGTGGACCTGCCGCAGGCGTGCCTGTGGATGCTCTACCGGAGCCGCGGGACCAGCGGACTCTCCGCAGGCATGCCTGCAGGAGGTCCACTGGAGCAGTCTGCTGTCCTTGGCAACCGCCTAGGTCGCCTAAATGGAAGCACCGGCCCTATCTCTCAGGCCGTCCCACCTTCATGGACATCTGGTGCTTACGTTGACTACCCAGTGTAAGGCTCCATGGACTAGAACCCAAATCTGCAGAGCCTGTGTTGGCTGACGTTCCCACTGTGCTACCAGAAGGCCATGAAGATCCACACTCAGGGAGCACTGTGAAAAGTAGGCACTACAGGAAGTACCACCCAAGGGGAGCCAGAGTGATAGTATTCTGCAGCCCGCTGATTGGCCAAGCACCCTATTTAACCCTGTAGGGTACCCCAGGAAGTTGTCTGGGCAACTACACAGACTTCTGGCCCGCTACAACTCAAGACATCACCTTGTTTTTTGATCTCTGGTCTTTGACCCCAGCCTGACTCTTGTCCCCTGATTGTGGCCTGGTACACCTCTGATCACCAGTATCCAACTCCAGCCTGATTTTTGACTCCAACTCTTGCTTACTGAACACAACTCTAGCAATTCCTCTGATCCCTGCTCACCAACTACCATCCCTGATGTGTGAACTCCAGCCCAGCTGTGATTAGGTGGCAAGACTGCCTAAGCCCCATTCCCTTACACCGAGAGTCAAAGGAACTACCATATTCAAAGATGTCTGCTGGTTCCCAATTCAGATCTCAGACAAGTATGTGACAGTGGATGGGAGTTCACCAGTTCTTTGCAAAACTAAAATGCTGTATGGGTTCAACCATGAAGCTCAGTGGACACACGATTACAGAAACAGAGAGCAGCTTTCATGCAAATCTAGTATCAGAATTCATTAACCCAAAATAGATATATAATAATGTCCTCTACATTTGGATGACTTTATATCTTGGCTCTGACAGCATTCTCCAAGTAGTGCATATCTTCTTCTAGGGAGAAAACATAATGTAACAAAATGAAATAAACACTTAGGTTTTTGGGAAGTATTCTCTTATGTAGGTCACGTTTCATCCAGAAGGCATCTCAGCTTCTTTACCAAAGATGCTGTGTGTTAATTTACAGTTTACCTTTGTTGGATAATCTTCAAATGATGATAGATGTACAGATAGCTTGCAGTACATATCTTTACTGGAGATTATTACTATCTTTGTCATGATCTAACTGCTCAATTTATTTCAGACTGGTGTGTGTGTGACATTGCCTACAACAACCCTCTTGGTTTTTATTGTTTAACCCACTTAAAGAAGCCTGGATTAATTTTTCCATTCATAATTATCTCTTCCACTTCTAGGGAGTCTATAGTTCCGTAAAGATCTCATACTGGCCTCTCTCCCATATCTCATAAATGGGAACTGAATGGACAAATCAAAATGTTTAGCCAGAAAAATCAGCACAGAACAATAGAGGGCTAATGTACCAAAAAAAATCACTATGAAGTAGCATTGCATAGATTTCCGGACTGTAAAGTTTTCCAAATAATTATTTAATTTTAATATATGTTCTTTCTGAGACCTTAGTGCTCCATGAGACCTGATTTTCCCTGAAGTTTGCATCCTGGATTCCCTTATAAATTCAGTGGAGATATGCTCGTGCTCAAATATGCTGGATGTAGGGGCATTCAATGAATGTTGCTTCTAAAATTCTACCTAGAAATCACAGTTGACAAATATGCTAGTTTCTCATGATCATGATGGTGGCATCATAGATTCCACTAGTGTTAAATTTACACTGCAAATTAAAAACACCTTCTCTAGGAACTTATTCCATATACCAGCCTAGTGTTCTGAATATGTTGGTTAGTTTGGAATTGTATTTCACTAATGAGGGAGGTGAAAACCAAATTGGCTCTTTGGTTATGCTCAATTTGGTTCTGAAGATTGAATTCAAAGAGTTACTGAGTTAGAGAGCTGAAGAGATTAAGTCTATTTATCTCCAGAAAAAGTACATTGTAGGAGTCAGCAGTGTAAGCTTCCTCACACTGTCCTGCTAATGTAGCTTCAGTAATATCCTGGGGGTACCAACTGCAGGGGTGAAAAAGTGGGTTAGATCTTCATAGTCTTTCCATATTGGGCTTCTCTCCTAAACAAGGATCAATGCAGTTCTAATTATTGTGTCTAAAATGTGGACTTTGTTTTGCTACAAATGTCACTGAGGCTAGCAAACTCATTTCACAAAGGCCACAAAACAGTGATCTGGGAAACTCGTGAACCAATTATCTTGTCTTGAAAGGCTCTCTGTCATCCTTGAATAATCCAAACTAATCACTAAGACTTCCAGTTTCTTTGCCTTCCCCCATTCTAAAATGTCAATAGGCCTAGGTTTCACAAAACATTTTAAACCAAAATTTGCCTCCAATTTCATAAGAGCACAATTGCACATGCAAATGTTTGGGCAATACAGTTTTGTGCTTAAGCAAATAAACTGAGTAACAAGGTACCCAGCTGCACAAGCAAAAACTGATATGCATGTGCAAATGTGGTTAACAGGCATGCAGGTAAAGGAAACAACTAGTAGGTGTAATTTTAGAAGCTGGGTCAGGCATCTTTGAAAAATTGGCTTTATAAATCTGAGTTACTGGAGTATGTTTTGGTGGTTGGTTTGTCTCCCTAGCGCTTGTATTATATCACCATGCTTCCCAAAAACTATAACTATTTATATGAACTAGTTCTTACAGACTAATAGATGAGGCACATGTGAAACTCAGTGTAGCTGAATCCCAAACTATGTCCAGAAACCTATGCAAAAATGTTTTATTAAGAAACATCAGTTATTTAAACTCTTCCATCTTGTTGTTCTGCATAAGGCCACTAGGCGTCAGCAAAGAACACAGCTGTGTTAGTCTACCTCAGTTAGAAATTACAGTAGTAGACTATGTAACACTTGCAAAACAGGCAGAGGTGAAAATAAGCCGGTACAGTCTGATTCAGTGTAGGTTTCCCCAGGCTGTAGGCTTCCCCAGGCTGGCGATTTAAAGGGCTCAGGACTCCCTGCAGTGGCCGGCACCCTGGGCCCTTTAAATCATCTCCCGAGCCCCACTGCTGGAGCCCTGGGGTAGCAGCGGCAGGGCTCTGGAGGTGATTTAAAGGGCCTGGGGCTCCGGCCGCTGCAGGGAGTCCTGGGCCCTTTAAATCACTGCTGGAGCCCTGCCGCCGCTACCTCGGGGCTCTGGCAGTGGAGCTCGGGCAGTGCTTTAAAGGGCCTGGAGCTCCGCTGAGGTAGCGGTGGCTGGATCCCCGGGCCCTTTAAATTGCCCCTGAGCCCCGGGGCTCCCAGCTGCCTGTGCAGCTGGGAGCTCCATGGATGATTTAAAGGCCCGGGGGCTCCCAGTCACAGCTGGAGCCCTGGGCCTTTAAATCTTAATTTAAAGGCCCCACCTCTTACAGTTGAGACCATGCCTCTTTCGGTTGAGGCTACACACCCCTCAAGACTCCGGTGTACCGGTAAGTCCTTTAAGTTACTTTCACCACTGAAAACAGGAAAAAATAATCAAGTAAACCCTAAGACTTTAGGGTTCACTAGCAGAAATTTCACTTTGAACTTTGCATTGTTTTGCCTTAGAGGCCAGATGCTGCTGCTATTGAACTTCCAGGCCATAGTCTGTCACAAGGACAGCCACAGGTATGTCTCTGACTTTGGCCTGTTAGCATTATTTGGATTCAGAGGTGCATCAGTCATTTATTTGCTGGCTTTCCTTTGGCACTCATCTCAGTAGGATGTAAGTGCCTCCCAAGCATTAATGATTTTATCCTCATGGCATCCCTGCCCGGTAAGGAACTACACATCACAGATGTTAAAAGACTTGCACAAATTTACAAGAATCCTGTGGTGGAGATAGGAACAGAAGACAGATCTCCAGATTCACAGTGAAGTGCATTAATCAGAAGACTCTTCTTTCTGGATAGCCTTTTTCCCTTAGAGGAGGAGGCTGTTTTTCCCATTTAAGCCAACTGATAGCTTGAATATACAATTAGGGTGCTCAAGCATTTCTCTCACATTTAAATTATCCACAAGCCCCACAATATATGCCACTACTACATATTGCCTACTGGGGAGTAGTTAGCTCTTAAGGCCCCTTTCCTCATTCCCAATGTGGCTAATGTTGGAGTCATTTACTAGTATGAAGGCAGAACCTGGCAAAGAGGGCTTCTCTTGCAATGGTCTGTACTTGGGGTTGTTGTTTTTTACCCTGTCTTCTAATTTAAAAAGACATAGAGGAGTTTTAAACCATATAAACATAGCTGCCAGTGGTGCAATGCAGTTGTTATGTGCAGAAAACACATGCACGAAACTGCCTTGAATGCACTTTTTCATGTTTAAAGGGAAGGTGTTTGATTTAGGATGTGTAAAGGCAATGATGGGTCAACCTTAAAAGGTTTGCAAGTTGTTTGCACCCAAAACTGTGGTGGTTGAGAGCTTCATCCAAAACCTGTTTAATTTAGAAAACTGGGCTAGAAATCTTGGGTTGCAGTTCACTGGTTAGGTGTGGGGGTTTGTTACGTCATAGCCGTGCAGAGCTTGAATGTGCTTTATATAACATTCACTGTATCCATGTTCTTAAGTGACCCTTTGTGACGAGGGAAGCCGGGGCTCAACCCTCCCTGTGGAGGAGGGGAGCCACACCGGCCTCGTCCTGTTCTCACCGGGTCTTGTCCCTCCGGTCCGCGGTCCACTGTCTGGGCGTTCGGTCCCTGTGGAGCGGACTGGGACACAGCAAAGTTAGTGGGGCCCCGCCTTGGATACATGCGTTGTGTGCATCCAAAACACATGCATAAGCTCTGGCCCCTTATGGTGCGGGAGAGCGAGTGACAGAGTCCATACGGGGTCCACCCCTTGTTCGCGCGGGGCACAAACCATAGTACGCTATGGCTCTGGCCCTTTGGCAGGCACACAAGACAAAGTCAATTAGGGGCCAGCCTCTTGGATCGGCGGCACCAAAACATGCTAATACGCTCTGCCCTTTGCGGTAGTGCAGACAGATGCAGCACAATTAGTTCAGAAGTCTGCCTTCAGGGCAGGCCGAGCAACAACTTCACGTGTTCTGGCCCTTTGGGCAGCAGAACAGGCAAATAGTCCAGAGAGCTCTTGGCCTGGCAAGGCAGAACCACATATAGTCCAGAGACTCTGCGCCTTTGAGCAGGGCAAAGCACGCAAACACTCGGTAGCTGTGGGAAGGGGGGATATGCACCCGCTACGAGTTGGCGAGACAGAGAACGCAGGTCACCCACTCCTCTGCTTCCACCCGGGCCTAGTAGCGGCCGTCGCCTAGATGGCAGTCAGGGTGATCTTTCAGCCCGATAACACACTTGACAAGCATTCTGTGGGGATCTACCGAAACAGACTGACAGCTGCGGTCAGTGCTGGGGATCCTGTCCACACACACGGCATCGGCTCGGCCTTCTGCGCTTAATACTGTGCGTCAGCCGCCCCCCGGGGACTTCCATTTGCCCTTCGCTGCTACCTGGTCCCTGGGTCGACGACCCTTCATGGTCTCCCAGTCCGCCAGCGTAACGGGTAGTACCCTCTGGGTAAGCTGACGGCAGGATCTGGTCGAAGGTCCCTCCATCCGTAGTTGGGCTTGGCAGCTTTGGTAGTTCCCGCAGCTCAGGGTCGTGGTTGCTGCGGGTCGGTTCTGGCAAGGCCTGATCCCTGTCCCGGAGCTCAGCAGCCTCCCAGCGACGAGGGTCGGCTGGCACGTCTGCTCTGGCCGGCTGCTGAGCTCCAACTTAAGGCCGGGGCCCGGCTTTTATACTTCCGGGTTGCCGCCTGACCCTTTGAGGGGCGGGGCTTCCGCCCGGAAGTTCCGCCCTGGGGGAAGATGGACGGGGCTCAACCCTCCCTGTGGAGGAGGGGAGCCACACCGCCTCGCTACACCCTTGCATTTGTTTGTTCTGTTCCATCCTGAGAAACTATTTATATCGTGATCAGCTGAAATGGAGTCAGAGGGCATGTTCCCTAGTAGGGCAGTTCTTGATGGGACATCACTGTCTCCAAGTCTAGTGAAATCTTTCTGTGCAGTCTTCTCCATTCCTGTGGGTTTTTTCCCCCATTGCTTTTGGAATTTCTCTTCCACAATCAACAGTAGCTAGGTTGATGGAAGCATTGTTCCATAGACTTAGCTGTGTTTACACCAGGAGTTATGTTGGCCTATATGTAATTCAGGTATGGATTTTTCACACCCCTGAGCTGTGTAGGTACATCGACCTAACTTTTTTTAAGAGTGGGCCAGCCCTGAGTCTGTGATAAACACAAGACTGCAGATTGGCTACGTACTAGTAACCAACACAATTGGTTTGCTCATCAATTATTTGTTTTTAATGTTTATATTAAAAGGTTTGTAAAATAGGAAAGATATATCCTGATCAGTTGCACTGGAGTCAGAGGGCCTATGTTCCCTGGAGGCACTGTTATTGAGGGGACATCAGTGGAACAGGGAATTAGGCTGGAAACAACTCAGGCACCTAGCCGGAGCAGCACACAGGGTTTATTAAAGTGCCACTAGTTCAACTTACACTGCATTCAGCTTCACTCTTCAAATGAAACACTGTTGTTGTAAGTTCTATGTATATATCTTGTTTTATGCCAATGCCCTAGGGTTCTTGAATGAAAGTGATTGTTAAAGGAATATGAGCTTATACTTAGTGTAGGAGGTGAAAAATGTAAACCCTCCAGGAAAAAGATCTTTACTGTGACATTAACTTGGAGAAGAAATGAATTAAGTATTGCATATATATAAAGTAGTGTTTTAATTTTAAATGTAGCAGGACTGGTCAATATAATCTTGCATCAGCAGAGTGACCATATTATTAACCATAACAGCCAATATAATTCTTCTTTTGTACCAATTGTGGGGGCAACTTTCAGTCATGGGCTCTTTGTAAAGCATTCAAATTCCACCCTGGGTTCTCAACAGGTAAGTATACAAAATGGGAACTTACTCCTCTGACAACTGGCTTCTCCGGATGCGGGATTTGAATTTCCATTGTAAGTTGCCCACATTTTGATAGTTGCGCTATTTCTTGTATTTGGATAAATTATTATTAATTGGAATATTACGGAAAACAAATGAGGCTGTCAAATTAACACTCTCTGCCAAAACAAAACTCAAAAAATGTAAAAAGGGAAGTGACAGCAGATGGTACTACAGTAGCAATAAATAAAAAGTCGAACTAGGATTCTTTTTTACCAATACTTTGCAATCTGTCAGATCCTCATCTGTGCCGGAGCTCTAATCAAGGGAGATGGGGGAGGGGGTAAAGGTGGCTTTAAGTCATTTTTGTGCTTACCTGAGGGATTATCAGGAAACAGCTCAGCTTATGTCCTGTCTTTGTACAGCTTCAGGGAAAACTGTTAGAAGTACTAGGGTGTATGTAAAAGCTTCTCACCAAATACAAGAGAGGGATAAAAGGTCTGATTGTTTGGCTTATAAAGGAGAAAAGCAAGAAGAGGGATAATATTGAAGGCCTGTTGAAGGCTGTCTTTTATTTTCTCTTAACTTCATTTAACCACCAGAGCTTTCAATGAAATTAAAGATAAATTTAAAACTGGTTAAATATTTTGGCTAAGGCTTTAAACAGCATGTAAAGTTGGCCTCCTGCTCCATTAAGGACCTGATATTCAAAAGTGCTGGCACCCTGGAGCTGCCACACGTTCAGCACTCTTGAAAATCAAGCCATTCAAGAACCCAACATTAGGTACCCATTTCTTTTTAAAGGTTGGCAGAAGTAGTCATCATCTTACAGAATGCACTACTATGGATTATTAATGAAGCAAATAAGCACATCTAACAAATAGCATAGATTTAGTTGTATAGATGCATCAAAGTAATGCACAGCAGTCAATATGGATATTAAGAAGTTACTGGAGTATACAGATGATGTAGCTCATTTCAGGTGGTGTCAGCTGGAGAAGAAAACTAAAAGTAGTACAGGAAACCATCTGTAAAATTACCATAACTAGTGTAAACCTGTGCTTAGATGGGTAAAAAGGAGTCTGGAAACCTAGTCATAACATCTGGAGCTACAGCAGAGATGAATTTCAAGAGCTATCTAACCTTCTACCTATCTAACTTCACCAACTGATGTAAGACAGAATTTTCCCTGCTCCCTCCAATCCTGATTTATAATATAATGTTGCACAAATAGGTACATTATGCTTCTTTAGTAGCCTCCACTGGAGGCTACTTTAGAGAATCGATAATAGTCTGTTTCAATGTGACATATCCTGAGTTTCTGAGGATTTGAACTTCGATTCAACAGACCATGACCCATTGCTTTGCCCATGTCATGATAGGACATGTTTGTTGTGTTTTCTTAGCTTGTTCTTGAGGGACCAGTGAAGTGCATTTGCCAGAATGGTGTTATGAAAATGGGAAATATAGCTTACGTACTGCCATAAATCAGCATTTCATATGGAACTTAAGTAAGAGCCTCTTGTGCTCGAAAGGAGACCATTATAAATATCAGCATTTCATTTAAACCTGAGTGCCAAGTGATAAAATACTTTTCTAATATGGAGTAAAGGGTACATAGGACCCCAGCAATGCCGCAAATTAATTGAAATCAACAACCAGCCTTCAAACAACTGAGATTGAGGGCTTTATTAGCATTTTGTCCTTACAAGTGCACATCACATATAATTTACAAGCACAAAGAGAAATATTTCGGAACTCAGGATGTGTGAAATAGATGATGAGGTGAAAAACAATTGGAACATTGGCCAAAATTCAAGCTGGATCTGTAGTTTGAAAAAGTTTGGATAATTTCTTTTGTACTGACAGTATTATGTCCCACCCTTCTGTCTTTTCTGGTTTTGGCTGTTCTTTCAATATTTCTGGCTTTTATGGGAGAAGAAAGTAACTGTAGCCTGAAAAAAACTTCCCCAGACATTCAAAAACCCTGTTCCTATAACATGTCTGTTGAAAAGATATTTATTCTTTTTGTGACCCTTTCCAGATTCCTTGGGGACATGTTGGATGTCATGGTTGGGCCTCCAGAACCTCTCTGAATTCACATGTACAGCTAAAACTAAGGATAATGCCTTTAAGATTTGAAGTGCCACATTCTGGAGTTGACTGGAGCCCAGATTGCAGATTCAGGACCTCTTGGATCCCCTTGGTTCCTTCTGTGTTAGAGAGAAGTCACGGATCCACTAAGGAAACTAGATTGCAAACTGTTTTGGCAAAAGGCAGTCACATGCCCCCAATAAGTGATGCTGACATCACTCCCTTTTTACACTTCACCTGCACACAAGCATCCCTTCTATCTCATCAGGATTGAATCACAACCAGTTAGCCTTCCATCCAGCAACCTAATTTAGTCAAGCAGAAAGCACTAATGACTCCGTAGAACCTTGAGAAATAGCTTGATTATACAATTAACAGATATTTTGTATATAAAGTTGTGTGTGCATGTGCACACACATATTTACTGTATTTACTTTTGGAAAGAATTTGGGTAGACTGAAGCATCCAGGTGTCCACAGTGCCTAAGGATAGTCTCAAAACAAACTCATCTTTCCTGGAACTAGTACATGTGACATTCAAAAATGTCTGTTTTTTGGGTAGAAGGATCAGCCACATAGGAAACTTAAAAACTGCAGTATTATACCCAGAAAACTAGAATTTTCTGGAATGAAATATACAGCAATTCCCAAAGAGCACAGGGACCCAAATCAATGACCAGAGGCATCTACAAACCTCCATGTGCAGAGTGGTACCCTTTCTACTGGCAAAGCTTTATAGCCCTGCTCTTTTTTTTAAAATCCTTGGATATTCCATTAAAAAAAAACAATAATAAAAATATCAAATGTGTATCTTCCTGCTGCTTTCTTGGCATTTTGCTAAGGGACTCACAGATGTGAAAAAGCATATGTAGCTTTAAGAAAATAACTTGCCTGGACTTCAGCTCACAGTAGTGGTATGACTAAGCCTAAGTTTCAGTACAATTAGAAAGCTCTTGGACATGTGACAATTATGTATAATTAGGACAAGCACAACCCAAATCCATTTGTTGTGTACTCTTGGAATTAAACTGAAGAATATTGCCTTCTCTTTATACTATGGCAGGCAGTGTTTCCGTCTGATGGGGAGAGGTGGTAACCTCTTTGTAGCTGAGGATGCAGCAACATTCTTGTTTATACACAGGATTTCTGACTGTTTCTAAGACCTTCAGAAAAAGCCTTTTCTAAGCTCAAATTGACTTGTGAGGAGCTCTCTCACTCCCACCAAAAACTAGCCCCACTGATCCTGAGAATGGTAATTTTGAAGGAGTAGGTGGGTTTTGTTCTCTTGGCAATTTCTTCTAATGCTTTTTGTCACATCAGTCTCCTAAATAATGGTGGCCAGGAACTTCAAATGTGGCTCATCGTGCAGGGTTTGCAGAGCATTAGCAACTGCTCCCATTTGCAAATGCCTGTTTGGAAGCTATTTAATGGTGAATTAACCACCCTGATATGTTGCAGAATTTAAAGACCCTTCAAATTTCACTTACAGAACTAGCAAGGTACTAAAAATATCTCATGGTTTGTTGTCAAGTATCCAAAAGGTTCAGTTCTATCAGACTCCTCCTGAGAGTTCATATGGTTTTAGAAGGTATTTATAGAGGGGCTAGTTTTTAGGCAGAGTCAGCTGAGTAAAGGACTTGAAATCCACAAGTACAGCCTGGATGAAATTCTGGTGGAGAACTAGCAAGCAGAAGGCCTGGTTATTATTAACACAGGTGTCAAGTAGGATGTGCTCTAGTCTACTCTATATATTTGGTGATGAATTAATACTTCCATATAGTGAGGGCACAATATTTTTTCCTTAATGTGCTTATATGAAGGAAATTTGTGGGATAGGAACACATAATTATGTGATGATGGTATGGTATGAGATGGTATTAAGTATGATGGAGTTATGATGGTAAAGACATGGCAGCTACTTAATGGGCTGAAGAAGGGGTTAGAGTTCTTCTAAGCATAATCAGCCTCGCCCAAGCAGGACTGTGAGGCTTGTCAATTCCTGGCCAGTGCAAGATGGCATTCTGAAGGAGCAGGACTGCAACTGAGAGCTAACAAAATAACAATGTCTTACCTGAGTATGTTTTGCATTACTTTATGTTGTTGAAACACTGTAAAAATCGCATCAAAAATCAATTATTTGAAATAAAGCAGCCCAAGCCCAGTCTATTTAAAGTACAACAGCCGTAAAGGTCTTATAAACAATTCCTTTTTTAGCCAGTCTCAATCCATCCCCATTTTAAAAGCACAGCTCACTTTGCCCATGAGTGGATGCGCACTTTTTTTTTTGCAAAAACAAATAAGGCAGTTAGATGTCCTGTTTTCCATGCTGTACATGCAAAAATGGCTGCACAGTCACTGTTGTGTGAGAAATGCAAAATCAGAGTCTAGGGCTGGGAAAATATGGAAAAGTGATTTAGAAGAAAAGAAGGCAAAGAAAACAACAAGTAAATTCAATGACTACTTTCCAGTTTCCAGGGGAAAAAAAGTCCCATCTCTTCATCACTCTCTCTCCACCCTTACCTCTTCCAGAAAATGGCAACATTTGTTTGCTGGAATTTCTCAATAAACCCATCTTCATTCACTGAAACTCTGCGGTTTGAGTTACACTTCAACTTCTGAAGAGTTTGGAATCCAAATTGAAGCTTGACATTTCGGTCCCAGTCTCTATAATGGGTTAAACTTTGTGGGTGGAGGGAGATGAGACAGATTCAATTTTGCAGCTCAAAATTGAACACCTTGTGCTCTCTGAAACATAAACAAGGAATGAGGGAGTTGTCTCTGCATAAATGAATCCAGTGGAAGTGTTACTGGAAGCAGAATCAGGCCCTGAATGAACAAAGGATACATTGACCTCCAACACTTATGTCCAATCATCTAACAGTGCTCCAGCTTCCAGTGAAGAGAGAATTCACCATGCTACATTTTGCTGATACACTTTATAAAGAACAAGGGAAAAAGAAACTATGGGTTTAATTGCAGACATTTTCAGGCCTTTTTTTGGTTTTGTTTTGTTTTTTGTGAAACTCATTTGAGGAATGCTGACATGTCAAATTCCATCTCTGCTGTAATTCCTCTGTAGAGCCTATGTTCTCAGTAGACACAATCAACCCAAAACACTTGGCAGCAGTTAAGAGAAAACGAAGCCAAAATGTGCCTGACTCTTTTAAAAAGTGTTTTCAGTCCTTGTGATGTTTTGCAGTGGAGATGAGCTGTACTTTCAATTTCATCAGATTTTGAATACAGTGTCTCAGTTCAGGCTAATGTCTGCTTGTACATACTGTATATCATGTACACTTGATGCCAGATACTGCCCTATGATGTGCGATGCAATGACACAGGTGTAACTGAGAGCAGAATCTTGCCATTTAACTGAGGTATGCTACATAATGTGGCTGTCTTTCTGTGTGCATGGTCTGCAGTAAGAGAAACACACTCAGCCTTCCTAAAACCATTCCTAATTGAGAACCTTCACTTTTTATTGGCACATGATTCATTTAGTATTAAATTTCTTTTATTTTTGTTCTCAGATACCCATTCCTCTAGGTTAACACAAAAGCTGTCTATATTATCGATAGTAAGAAACATTGTCAATTGCTGAATGTTTTTAGTAAAATCAGTGGTGATAGTTTTAATGGTTTATTTATTGAACATACAGAATGGTACATTAAACAACCCCAAAAATCAGTTTTTTGCTAAATATTTGTTTTTACTTATCTCCAGATATACCGTCCAGCGAATACTAAATGGATTGTGAAATGAGTTTTTTTTTCTTTTAATGCACTTTAGAAATGTATATTGGGGAGTAGCACTTATCTCCTTTGGGGCCCACTCTGTCCCTTGTGCAAATAACTCTGCTGATGTCAAAGCAGTTACAACAGAAATAAATGTGCTCCACTGACAGACTTACCTCAGATTAAATGTCTAATAAAATAGGTGTACCTGTGTGCATATTGGTTTATGTTCTTAGTCGTGCTAATTGAATCACAGGCTTGTTCAAACTGGTATCTTTTACAGTAGTTATGCAAGGTGAAGGAAGGAATTTGTAAAAGTGGAGGAAACTGCTAAAAGAGCCTTGGGAGAAGGAAGGCTAATCTTATTCACTGAATAGAATTATACAAAACTCTTGCCAGAGTTGTGGAGCAGAAAAACCACATGGACAACTATGACTTGATGACCTCAAAAAGTAATTTTTATTCTTATCTCCTAGGCTTGAAAGCCTGAGCCCAGTGTCTATGCTGCTATTTTTAATGCTCTAGCTTAAGCCTCCAGCATAAATCTGTTTATCCAGGCTGGGAGTCTCACTCCTGATTGCCGGGAAGACTTACCCTAAGAGAGTGAGGTGCTGGTGAAAATAGTCACTAAACTATACTAAAGTTACTGTTCGGTACTAGAAGTATCTTGAAAGGGATAGTAACCCTTGGGTCTTCAGTTATTGGGAGGTTCTACAAGAAAGTTATTGAGATTACATGATGAGATACAGAACTGCTTTTATTTTCCATACCAGCATTGCATGAGTATTCACACAATACTGAAAAATGCCTAATTGCATATTCTGAGACTGGTTCTTTGGGGGCCTCAAGTTTGGTCATTCCAAAATCCTAGAGCTGGATCTGCCATATCCTCAGGCTATTTGAGCATCTTTCAAGATGTTGGTTAACATCATGTCAGTGTGCTGTAACATAAATGATATATTTCCTAAAATATTTTTCTTTGTAAAGTACATAAAATTGATCATAAATAATGATTAACTAGTAGAACTGATAGGGTCTACAGCTAGGTAATAAACATTTTTGTTGGTAATATTTCCAGCCATAAAGAGCAATTACTTGTGTGCAGGCATAACCAAGTCTACTATGCACTAGGATAAAACTGTCCATTGAGGTAGTCTGTCAGGATGATTTCACTTATAGTCTATGACCTCCAGGAAATCTGCTGTGCATGTCTACATTCCAGCTGCTGCTAATTTTACAAGATAATCTAGTGTAATATGTTCATATTAAACTATCACTGTACACCCTATTGTCACTTTGGTGCAGGCATCTAGCTACGATTAAAGTTAATCAAACTTACACAGAGAATTGAAGGAAAAATTATCCCCAAGGGTCTACTTCTCAGGAACAGATTCTAATTTTACATATGCTCCCACAACATGATGCACGTACTATCAATTGTGACTGCAAATGTTACCTGACTTGCAGGTGCAACTAATATTTGTATTTACAACTAAGAAATTGTAACTCTGTTATTTGTACCTTTTGTTGATTGCATTCATAAAATTTGAAGATGGCAAATTAGACACCAGGTTTGAGGCCCCTTCAAAAATGAGTTCCCAAAGGTCTAAGTGGAAGCTCAAAATGCTGGGATATTTGTTAAAAAGAGCAAAAATATATCAAGGTCAACATTCACATTCTCTTGTAGAAAGAGCTTTACAGTCCAACATGATGACCCAACAATTATTAAGAACATTGTTTGTAGTACTATGCTAACTGACCAGCCAAAAACTACATTAAAAGACCATTATTGAAGTTGCAAAGTCAAGCAGTCAGGAAATGCCAGAATTAGAATTGCCCCTGAAACCTTAATTCAGTCCCCTTATGCATTTGCATTATGATACAGTCTTTAATTATATGATCTGCAAGATTTCTGCCTCATTCAGTGCACTTAAAATATTGAATAGCTACTCATTACTTTCTCCTCATTGTTCAGTGGATGGCCCAATACCTTGTTTACTGCACACTATTCAAACTCAGCTTTGAAGACAAAAATATGAATTTTCTCATGGGATTTTCTCTGGGATTCATCACTATAGCATCTGCATGCTTCACAAATATTAATGAATTTATTTTCACAACACCCTTGTGAGGTAAGAGGGTAGTATTAGCCCCATTTTACAGAAGGGGAACTGAGGCACAGAGCTCCAGGCCAGACATGTTCACTAATTTTGGGTGTCCAATTTGAGACACTTTGAGACCTGATGTGTCAGAGTACTTTGTATGCTCAGAGTACAGCTTCCATTGACTTCAGTTGGAGCTGTGAGTGCTCAGCACTTCTGCAAATCAGACTAGAGGTTCTCAAGTTGGCCACTCAGAAAATGAGGAACACACTTTTCATGACCTGCTGTGAAGAGTTTGGTTTAAGTGACTTGTCCAGCATCACACAGGAACTCTGTGGCAGGGACAGAATCCAGTTCCCTTGGACAGCATTTAACTGCCTTAATCCTGAGACCCTCACTTCTCTTCCTTTGATAGTGTTAGCCGTGTTAGTCTGTATCAGCAAAAACAATGAGGAGTCCTTGTGGCACCTTAGAGCCTAACAAATTTATATGGGCATAAGCTTTCATGGGCTAAAACCCCAGATGCATCTGATGAAGTCGGTTTTAGCCCATGAAAGCTTATGCCCAAATAAATTTGTTAGTCTCTAAGATGTCACAAGGACTTCTCGTCCTGAAATCATTCATGACACACCTTCCAACTTCTGTGACAAATGAGGCAGGGGTGCTCCAGACAACAGTCTCCTTTACTATACAACTGTGATTCATCCACAGTGAAGGTCCATCCTGTGCACTGAAAGAGGCAGGGCTCCTGTGGAAAAATCCTATGTGATCATGTAATTGCAGACTGTCATAATGCTTGCTCACAAAGGGCTGAATAGAGGCAATTTTATGTCTGGCATTTCCTAAATTTTGAGTTCTTGACTTTGCAACCTTAATGTTCTTTTAATGTAATTGTGTGTGTGTAATAGGACGGGCCAAATTCAGCCAATTTTGTCTTATAGAAATAAATGATTTTACAACATGTCTAACTTATTTGCTACCATTTTTATCTAAATTGGACATAGTTTTATATCTAGCAACTACTGGAAAACACTAAAACAAGGTGCAGCTGATGAAGTGGGTATTCACCCACGAAAGCTCATGCTCCAAAACATCTGTTAGTCTATAAGGTGTCACAGGATTCTTTGCTACTAAAACAAGGAGCATTAATGGTTTCAAAAGATATGAGTTCTTGGAGAAGAAGGAAGTGCAGAGTTGTGAGAGTGAGTAAGGAAACTGAAATGACAAGTAAGGGAAAAGAGCCAGAGTGAAGAGCAGGTGAATTTTGAATACTCTTCCTTAAAAAGGGATTTGATGCTGAAGGCATTCTCTTATTAAATATGACTCACCTCTTGAAGTAGCCAAATATAGACTGATAGTATTGTGTCTTAATCTTTGTTCTCATTTGCCCATTCCTCTCTTTTCTTTAAACAGTCAATGTTTTGAAGCCTCCTTTTGTGCCTGCAACCTTTGCCTTTAGGTTGATGTCACTGCTAAAAGCTGCCTTTTTTTTTTTTTTAAATCTGGTGCAGTTCCACATGCGCTCTGCTCTGCAGGGGTGGAGAAAGTGAGTGAGAGAGTGTGTGCATCTGTCTGTCTGTCTGAGGCTGGTGGGCAGGAGATCTGAGTGACTATATCTGAATGTTCTGAAAATACACTATCACATTTCAAACAATGCAAGGATTTAAAACACTAATAAAGATACGGCAAGTGGTTCAAAAGCTCATCTTATAACAATATGCTGCTCCTCGTCTGCCACTTTCTCTGCTGTAAGGTGGTTTCTGTCCACTTTCCTTACATATCAGAGGGGCAGCCATGTTAGTCTGGATCTGTAAGAGTAGCAAAGAGTCCTGTGGCACCTTATAGACTAACAGACATATAGGAGCATGAGCTTTCATGAATGAATACCCACTTCATCAGATGCATGTGGTGGAAATTTCGCGAGGCAGGTATAAATATGCAAGCGAGAATCAGGCTAGAGATAACGAGGTTAGTTCAATCAGGGAGAATGAGGATCTCTTCTAGTAGTTGAGGTGTGAACACCAAGGGAGGAGAAACTGCTTTTGTAGTTGGCTAGCCATTCACAATCTTTGTTTAATCCTGAGCTGATGGTGTCAAATTTGCAGATGAACTGAAGCTCAGCTGTTTCTCCTTGAAGTCTGGTCCTGAAGTTTTTTTGCTGCAGGATGGCTACCTTTAAATCTGCTATTGTGTGGCCAGGAAGGTTGAAGTGTTCTCCTACAGGTTTTTGTATATTATCCTTTTACGTAGGGACTGTCCAGTTTGGCTGATGTACATAGCAGAGGGGCATTGCTGGCATATGATGACGTATATTAAATTAGTGAACATGCAGGTGAATGAACTGGTGTTGGTGTGGCTGATCTGGTTAGCTCCTGTAATGGTGTCACTGGTGTAGATATGTGGGCAGAGTTGGTATCAAGGTTTGTTGCATGGACTGGTTCCCGAGTGAGAGTTACTATGGTGTGGTGTGTAGTTACTGGTGAGAATATGCTTCAGGTTCGTGGGTTGTCTGTGGGCAAGGACTGGCCTGCCACCCAAGGCCTGTGAAAGTGTGGAATCATTGTCCAGGATGGGTTGTAGATCCCTGATGATGCGATGGAGAGGTTTTAGCTGGGGACTGTATGTGATGGCCAGTGGACTTATCTTGCAGTAGGAGGCTTCTGGGTACACGTCTGGCTCTGTTGATCTGTTTCCTTATTCCTGATTCTTGGAAAGACAAGACGTGAGCAGAGTGATGGTTAACAAATGTCATGTTCCCCTTTTTTTGTGGTGTTACATAGTGTACACCACAGAGCATGCACCACAACCCTAATTCCCTGAGGAATGCAAATGCATCATCTCCCGACACAACCGAGTACTAGTGTTGGGGCTGAGGAATTGTGGGGAAAAACTGGTAAGTGTGTGTGTGTGGAGGGTACAGTAGGGGAGACTTAAGTGTATGGTGTGAAGTGTGTGGTGTCCAATAGATGTGGTAATGGTATAGGATGTGCTTGTTAGTAAAGGATTAGAGGATATGTGCTGCTAGGGGGCTTAACTTTTCATTTCCTTGTTGCTATGGGTTTGTGAGAGGTATATTTGTGTAGCAAACTGAACTGCTTCACAAGGAAGTTTTTGTGTGTTAATATAGTGGAGCATGGAGGAATGGCAAAGAGGCTCAGTTAATCGGAGTGTGGCCATAGGGCAGGGCAGGGCCATTTTGAGTGGATGAGGAGTGATAGGAAGAGGAAAAGGATGGGGGGGGGGGGAGAGTTGCAAGGATTGTGAGGATGCAGTGGGAAGACTGTTCCAACTTCTCCCCTCACAATCAAATAGTCAGCAGAGAGCATGTCAGGTATCAAAACTGAAAGACTGAAGTCTGATGACCACACATTGGAGGGCTCAAAATGAGTGCTCCCATTACGCACATGTATGCACGTGTGCACACTTGCTTACTTGCTCCTGGGCTGACTCAGGCATTTCTTCCTCCTTCAGCCCATGTGGTGGGAAATGTGGGTATATGCAACTTACTGCCCTGTATGTGGAGATTGACCTCCAATAGAAGGGTCAACCATGCTGGTTCCAGAGCAGGGGAATGAGGGGCCAGCCATCCCTCAGCTGCACCCTACTCCTCCATCCTGTGTTGTTCCTCAGCTCCATTCTCTCAGCATCCCCTGTGGGTTGGGTACCACTAAGTAAGAGGTCCACTTCCTAAATGAGTGAAATAAGACACGGAGGGGTTAAGTGGCTTGCCCAAAGTCACAAAGTGAGTTAGTGGCAGAGGTCTACCACTTCCTCGCTGTAACCTCTAGACCAACTATAAATGTTCCCTGTAGCTATGTGCTAATTTATCGCCTGTGTTATCTAGAGTTGTAATGCAGTAATGTCTGAAAAAATGAGCATGTTCTTCCTCTTTAAACAAGATAAATCTTATCACAGAGCACTTACAAGCAGTCAAATCTCTCTAAGAAAAGATAAAATTTTATCATCTTGTCGTGGACGTTTGTGCTTTCTTTAGCATTCCTCGCTGGATCTGTGATACACAGTGTGATTTAAATATTAGAGAAAGCAACCATAACTGTTGCTTTTTTAAGCAAAAAAAACAAAGTTAACAAAAATAAACTCTAGATTAAACTTGAAGTGATTGTGCCTTCACTAGTCACAAGCTCCTCAATCAATGAAAGGTTGCTCTTCAGTGGAAAAATACTTTTGCCAAATCTCAGTCCTCTGGATTTTTGTAATAAAATGCAGCTAGCCTATGGTACCTATGGTTGGTGATGGACTCTTCCACCTCTTAACTCTTTCCATGTGAACCCTCTGATTGACTTATTAACCTATAGGCCAGTTGTTTCCCCCTGATTTTACAAGAAGAAATAAGCAAAAACAAATGAAATCACTAGAATACTTTATGCCTGTGGTAAGAATACTGTATATTATAATATGTAGGTGCTAGCAGTCTATCCGCACAAAATACTAACTTAAACTTTCATTTCTCAGTCATTGTCCCAGGGTGCCATACACTGAGTGATCAATGTCAGAATGAATCTTGAGCCATTAAGCTCAATACTCTCAGGCTAATCCATCAAGGTCAAATTAATCAGAAGTGAAATACGCTCATTAGAAAACAGTTAGTGCAAGGCTTTCTGCACCGTGGCAGCCCTACAGTACCCTTGCTCAGGATGATACTGGCAATGGCCAGGAAGGGTACCCTGTTTGACCTTTCCATACTAAAGAGGTGGGTTCTGTGCTGGCTCTGAGTATGCTTCTGCAGAGGGTAGTTCCACAGTAAATTGAGAGGAAAGATCACTTGATTTACACATAGATGAATTCAGTGACTTAAATCCTCCCCTGCAGGGAGTGAAGAGCAGTAACTGCTATATTAGCCTATAAGCTAATGTGGAGGCCATAGAAGGACAAAGGTGCAGATCTGACTGAATATTCTTTCTCTCGCAACTCTTATGCTGGATAGTCTAATCTGGCTTTATGCAGTTTCCTTCTTCATGTTTTCCTATAGGCTTTTTGTGTGGTTGAAGTCCTGCACACTTCAAGTTCGTAGTAATGATGGACTGAATGGGATCTACTTGAGTCCTAGATGCTTGCCTGCATATATTCTTCCCCCTCACCAAACAAACTTTAAAGTGCTCTGGTGGTGTGCACCCTGTATTGCAGAGGACTGAGAGAAGCTGTTTTTGTAAATAGTGCCACAGTCAGAAGGTCTGTGTTGACAAAGCAGACTTGTCAGATGATGTGAACTTTATTCTTACAGAGGTATTGGTACATCTAGGAGGAGTTTGCCAGGCTGGATGAGAATAAAGTAAACTGAAAGATGTTAGCTACACTTCTAATAACTACTGGAAGGGACAACTGATCCGCACAGAATGAAAGTCTAGAGATGGAACTGTCCATGAACAATGGTCATGCAGTTACCACCAAGCAAATGTTTTGAGGTCTATGCAAAATAAGTTAGGGGGTCTCATTCCAGTTTGTGGGCACATTGTGGGCTGGTGAGGGGAAGACCACCATCACAGATCACAAGTGGCACTTTGTTTTGCTATCTCAATAGAAAGCTAAGGATTAAATAAGCATGGTGAATAAACAGCCAAATCTACATAGTGCCAAGTACTACTAGATCCTACTGAAGTCCATGCAGTCTGAAAATTGGAAGATGTTCAGTTTCAAATTGCTAGAATTAGTTGTATCAGAACAAAATTTTGAGGCACATGCATGATCAATATGGGTGTGATGTCACCTATCCTACAGCAATGTCCGAGGCAGTCAATCTAACTCCTTCCATGAGTTTAAATGTATATAGGATCTGAGTCTGAATTCACTTTAAAATGGAAGATTTAGCTATTTACTCCTCCTCCCTTTCCACATTGCTGCACTTTCTGGTTTTTACTAGCACTGAAAATACCATAATGTTGTGGAAAATGCTATTGTGCCATGATACATTTCATTGGGAATCTCACGGGAGAGACCTCTGGTGCAAAATTTACAGCATAATTTCCAGGACAAAGAGATTGATATTGGAGCTGGTTGGAAATTTTCAAATGTTTTTCAACAAAAACACAGGGGGAAAAATTAATGGAAAACTATCCAATTTTTTGACATTTTAGTTGATATGCATTTAGTTGATATGCATCTTAGTTGATATGTATTGAAAAGTCAGTGGTGTACCTCTGAAGTCCCAAACCTTGGGCCTGGTGCTGGAGAATGATGAGTTCCCTCAAATGAGGCCAAATAGAGGGTGTGTTGTACCTCTCAAGAGCTCATCTCTTTGCAGGTCTGGGCTCCTCTTTGACTTTGGATCATTCATTTTCTCCTTTCATGTGACATTTTCTGGCAGAAGTATTCTATTTTGAAATTTGAAGCCTACAGTAAATTAAATTCATTCACTTGAGAGAGCCAGCACCATTTAAAATTTAACTATACAAAGATTCAATCATCCCCATGAAAGTGCAGTTGCAGATCAGCAGTTATGGTAGGAAACAGCCTAGTTATGCTTCATGGCAGTGCACTTAAACATTGGTCAGCATGCGCATACTCATCGACTGCATGACAGACATCACTAATAAGAATCTGTTCCCAATATAAATTGGATTTTTAGGTGTCACTTTGTTCATGCCTTTGGTAGCTTCCATAGTTGCAATAGTGACTGAAATGTGCATCAGGGAGTCTGCCACTTTGTACAGCTGCCACTTCTAGCTAGAGATGTTTTACCAGCTGGATCACCACAGATGATTTTATATTGGAAGTTCTGTATTCACACATCTGCTTTGGCATGTATCCTGCATTAATCATGGATGGGACAAGCAACAGGAAAGAATTTTATGCTCTTCAGCATTTAGAAAAATCATCTTTTCTGCAATAATAAAAGTCAAATAGGTCTTGATTACATACAACAGAAATGAAAAATGCAGCTGAAAAGCCCTAACATTTCTATATCAAGAGGGCAGCATGTGAGTAGAGTAAGTATTCAGTAACCAGCTTTGGTTAAATGCATTCATGTATTTTTCATCCAACTGCATTGTTTATAAAAGTTCATCACTTTTCTTAATATAGGAACGATGTTGGAGAGGTGATACTGAGCCTCACCCACTTTTTACAGCATTCCATGGAGAAAAGGAGAAACACGTTTACATGACTGTTCTTGTGATATGTGCTGGGTTATAACATAGTACCTCCATGCGTCTAAAAGTAAACTGGTTCTTTATTAAGAGATCTATATACAGGGATATTGCAGCTAGCATTCTATCCATGCATATACATACTGACTTTCTGGTGCCTCCTCGAAATGCTTTTGTCTTGCAACCTCTGCTCCTCCCTCTAAGTTGCATGCAGATTGCAACAGTGGCCTTTAGCAAGTCATTTGCCAGCAGACACCATCCAGTGGAATCTGAGGTATCAAACTTATTTCTCATTACAAGTAGTGAGGAAATTGTGGTGTCTCAGATCCCATTGTATGATAACTTGGCAAATATCTACTTCCTAATGGAAACCACTGTATAGGTTTGTTCATATCCAACTGCTTAAAAATAATTACCAAGTACAGTAAAGACAGCACATACCATGCCCTTACATTACACCAGAAAGAGAAACTTTTCACTATATTGTGTTTGTGCTGGAATAATTCAGTGTTTTCATATTCATTGTGTCACCTCTCAGCATTCCACTTTCGCTGTTCTTCTCTATCACTTAAACCATTCCAGGAGCACATTAGAACAGAAAGAAGCAATGTGTCTCATTTGGGTCCATCTAGTTCTGTTTAGTATTCTTTTCTTATTTTGAGCTTTCCTTATTCAAGGACTAAAATGTTGAATGGTAGGGAAACCTATGATCATCCATGTCTTAAATGCTGCCAAACAAACATAAGCTCTTTTTTCACCCACCTCAGAGCCCCTGCATCTCTAATGACATTGTCCTCATCCATCTGCTGAAAACAAAAGGGAAATTGGATTTGATCACAACTTCTAGCTTAGTTTATTAACTTGCAAAGTGTACATGAGTGCAGGGAACTTGTATTTCACATTCCATAATCCAAAATATTATATTTTAACAAGGGAAGAGAGCAAGATCATACATAATGCACAAATTTATAAAAGCATGCAGACAAACTCAGTAGTCCTTGATTCTAGCAAAGCTTCCATTGAAATAAATGGGAGTTTTGCCTGAGTTAGGATTACAAAATTTGGTGCATCATAAATAACTGGGAAGAATATAAGGACAGGAACAATGAGACTAAAGTAAGGAAGTTGAGATTTATGCATATATGTATTAAAACATACTGTAGCTATGAGAAGTGTGTCTTGATATGAACTTCAATATTGAATCTTGTTGATTTTTCAATATTCAGGACCAAATCTCCAGATTTCATCAGGAAGGTTATTTCAGGTTAATATGTGTGATCTCTGCAAAATGTGTTTTGTGGAAGGAATGGGCTAGGACCAATTTCTAAATGTAATATAATGTAATCTATGCTTGATTTAATGTCAGATGCCATAATCTGGGGCTAGCAACATAATATCAGAGCAAAGAGGAGAGACTGCCCAAAAGGCCAGCTAGAATTCCACCCATGAGGCTTTGCTCTCCTCTCCTGTGCCTCTTATGGTATCATGTGGACTTGGGTTTCTGTATGGGACTGACTGAGGGAAGCTATTAAAGGAAAAGAGGGGCACTATAAACTTCTTCTCTTTGCTCAGTGATCTTACAAATGCTTTTTTCTTTGGCATAACAAACCTGATAGGTCTTACTATGTTTCTAAGTAGAAATGAGCCTGAGTTGTAGAGTTAGAATCTGAACTCCCCAGAGTTCTTGGGCATTCAGATCTGTTGCCCATGTCCAAGTCTACCTTTGTTCATTCATCCTTTTCGATGTTCAATTTTTATTCTATACGTTCTACTTGTTACTCTCATTTCTTTCCCACTCCTCTTTTTTTTCCTTCAGGAAAATGTCATGTACTGCATTGTTTATGCTTTTTAGCTACACATTGTTGCTACCTCTTCAGGTTTGTCAGCCTAGATTTAACAGGGAAGCTTATGATGGGATCTTGCTTAACTTGTTGAAGTTCTTGGCCATTGTTCCTGTCAGAGAAAACAAAGGGCCCAGTTCTTGTTGTAGTACAAGTCATATAACGTTAATGTCAATAAGTGTTTGATGCAGGCTAAGTATAGACTATGCCCTATGTATACTCCTTTGGCATTTGATGAAATGTCACACCAAAATTCATTTAAGAAAAAAAGCTTATTTTATATAAAACTGATGGCAACATGTCAGTGAGAGGGGGGGAAATTGAGGTACACTGTCAGAGGAAAGAGAGACAGGTAGGCTTATATGTAAAAGAAAGTTAGTAACATCCAACAAAACACTTAAGTGCATATGTTGTCTCCTTGAAGTCGATGAACTACTTCAATGCTTTGAGTTATATACGTGCTTATATGTATTGCTGGATTAGGGCCTTAGTATGATTTTGAAAACCTTTGGAAACTTGTTAAGTTAATAGAAACATAATGACTCAAAATTAATACGGTAAAAGGAATTTCTTATAAATTGGCTGAACAGAAAGGGCAGCATAGTGAACTGATGCTAACTGAAGCAAAGCAAGATTATGAAAAGACCACATTGGCAGTAGTGGAAGATTTCAGCTAAAGCTGTAATAAATTGTCCATTGAATAAGAGGTTCACTCATCAGCATATGCCTTGATGGGCATACGGTTTGCAATAAGGAGCTTCACCTTCCCAGAATTAAACCATGAAAAATCATACCATGCAGTAGGTGGGAAATGATGAACACGTTGCAGCCAATGGAGTGGCTGAAAGGAAAGGTGAGTCTTGTTTTTACCATGTGTTTTTTCTTTTATTTCTTTGTTTATTTTGTCTAATGAACATTGTACCGAAACATTTCAAAATGAGCATTCTCAGGTTTGTATACATACACTTGGAAAGCAGTGAGATCAATATAAAAATGTGCTTGTGAATTTAGATTAATCAGCTGACTAATTTTCTAGACAGTAGAAATAAGATAAGAGAAAAATATTACTTCATTAGTTCTTATAAGTGTGGAGCCTTCCTAACCTCATTTAACATTGACATTTCATATATGTAGACACACACAATATTAGAATTGCTTTCCGACATACCCAAGACAGAGCATGTGGAATCTTACTGAGTAATGAGTTCTAGAATGATCACTGGTAGCAAGGCTGTGCTGGTCCTTAAAATAAATGAAAATGTAATAGCTTTTCTTCATCATATATTCCACATTGCAGATAGATATTGTCCTCCAGGAGCCTAGCTCAGACAAGTTGTTCAAAGGATTTTAAAAATGCCTCTATGCTGCAATAATGTACTTGGCAGCAAGTCAGTAAATAATCAATTATCTTTTAGCTGTCATTTATTTTTTGTTTTTGTTTCAGAATCTTGTATCAACAGTTTGTTTTAAGGTGGCATCTTGTCTTCCCACACCCACACTCCAACACTTTTGTGTCTTTTAATTCATACTTTAGCTGAATATTCTTAAGAATCTCTTTTTCAAAACTCCAAATCAATTGCTTGCTCGGTTAATTTTTCATTTATGCTCACCTCTGCCTTTCTGGGTTCCGGTAAGGAGAGAAACCAAATTGCAGAGAGGCTACTGGAAAGCCATTCTTCTGGATTTCTGGTTTGATTACGAATAGGCAGCATCAGAAATCTGATGAGAGAACCTGTTGTGAGAGAGAGGTCCAAACCATTCAGGAGATTCCTATGCAGAAGTCCCCTAGAATTTAGTAGAGAATTCTTTTACATTTCAGGTATTTTTAAATTTCTACAGAAAGGACGTTATTCTCTATTAACTTCTATGGATTTCTGAGCAATTTCTATAGCAGTCAATTGGTGTTATTACAAAATTCTATAAGACCTTTTCATTTGGAAAAGATCCGGACTTTTTGGTGCTGAACTAAATCAAGCCCAAACTCTAAAACTTTTGAGGTTCACCTATTACTTAAAGTGACTTTAGGGACCTTCTCCTGTAACTTGTTCTTATGAGTAACCTGGAGTCCTAGTCTTGAGAGTAGTCTATTGAGATTACTTCTATGATAAGGATTGCAGTTTTTCCATGGATGAAAACAAATGTATGTTCATTAAAGGGGTGTCTCTTGTAGGATTAGACCTATTCAATATTCAGCAATATTTTACAGATTTTTATTATATTCTCAAATGTCTTAAATTCCACAGTAGACAGATGTCATATTAACTAACCATATATCTCTTTATAAAAGGCATCTACCAACTGTTTTTAAATGACATCCCGTTCTGAGAGCAACATATTATCTTTGTGCTCTGTTTAATAATAATAAAAACCCAAAGCTGGTATGATGCCCCATGTCCTTGCTAAAGAGAACTGTAAATAATTGGAGAGAAACAGAGATGAACATCTGTCATGCATTTTCAGTCACTGACTTTCGTTGGCACAGCTTGCTCAAGACCTGTAATAAATGTACCTTCACATCCAACAAAAATAATCTTATAATAGTCAGTTTGGTTTCTGGCAGCAAATCCATCATGTGCTGCTTTATCTTGCATTCCCTTAGATAATGTGGTTCAGATTAGGAGTCTTACTTGATTTGAAATTGAGTAAAAAAATCATTTTATTAAATATTATGTTTTTGTAATTTAATATATTACTGAAAATGAGTTTAATCTTTAAATCTATTTTTCTTGAGATATCAAAATCTGCATGATAAGAAATAGGAATTTCCTTTTTCGTTTATTCTTTTCTTCATTTTAGATCATAAGATTTAGCTGAAACATCTAGTTTTGATTTTTTTCCAACAGTCATTTCAGTTTACCAAAGGTCATAGCAAATATTGAAGTATATTACAGTCTCATCATGAGCCAAATTAATCACTGCAGTAACTCCCCTGAATCCAGTATATTTGATTCCAGAGCTAAATCTGGCCTGTTGAACTTCCTACTTGTTCTGCCATATTAGTTTTTCAGCATTGTAAGTGCCACACAACACCAGCACTGTACAACCTGAGATATGTTTGGCTCCCACTCAGGGGCGGCTCTAGACATTTCACCGCCCCAAGCATGGCTGCATGCCACGGGGTGCGCTCTGCCGGTCGCTGGTTCTGCGGCTCCGGTGGACCTCCTGCATGCGGGAGGTCCACCAGAGCCGCGGGACCAGAGGACCCTCTGCAGGCATGCCGCCTAAGGCACCCTGTTTGCCACCCTCCCGGCGACCGGCAGAGCACGCTCCACAGCATGCCGCCCCAAGCATGCACTTGGCATGCTGGGGCCTGGAGCCGCCCCTGCTCCCACTTCAGAAGATTCAGGTTCAAATCGTGGTTGGTCAGAAATGACATGTCATTGTTTTAGGTTAATGGATAGTACAGTCCAAAATACATGTACAGTGATACAGTTCTGAATGATTTGTAATATTCTGGGGAAGCCCTGTACTAACGATTATGGCTTTCTCCTGACTTGCACTGCATCATTCAGAGAAGCTTTGTCCAGTGTGGGTCTGCAATATGTGGCTTTCTCTTTAACACATCTCCTGCATTTAGAAGGAAGTCCATTGTGTGTGATGCCTAATTTTCCATGACTTCTAATCAATAAGGAATGATTTAAAATGTGATCAGATGAACAGTGTATTTTCACACAATCATGCAAAGGACCATACAAGTGTTTTTGTGACATGAAGAAACCAGTGAGGGGGATGGTCCTTAAAAGTTAGTGCCCTTTATTTCCTTCCAGAAAATGCTAGCCACTTCAATTAGCTTATCAATTTCATTAGCACCAAAATTAAAATGAGAAGTCAAGTGTTGAGTCGTATGACAGGAAGTATAATGCAGAAAGTCACAGTGCATCCTTGGTTCCATCTGCAGCAGAATACAGGCACTGCAATATTCTTGCAAGAAATCCACTTACAGTTTTCTCAACCATTTGATAATATTTCACATATGTATACATTTGGCTTACTTGCTTAGGCTGCATCTACAGCCATTCTGCACTTTCAGTGCTCCACCAGCTGCAGGGAGAGAAACCAAATTAATATAGCATCCTTTTAGTGATCATCAAAAGTAAACTAAACTCATAAGAAACTGATTACTGTGCTTGATGCTTAATCAAATGGCTGAGCGATATTTCCATAAGCCTGGAAAGGATTTTGTAATTGAAACAGCAGAGATTTCATAGCCTAGGCGTGCCTCAGGCAATGTCGGCACACTTATTGCCTTTTTAAATGAAATGCTGCCTTCACCCCTTGTTTCAGCAGCAAAATAATACCTCCATTTAACAAACTAAATTAGCATAGCAATTCTGCTATGAATTAGATCATCATTGGATATTTAAAACACCTGATACAGATTCATAATGTTGTATAGCTTATTTTCATGCATTTGAAGTGTCACAACAGAAAAATTCAAGGACTTGATTCTAAATCTTTTGTCATTGCTTTGGAGGAAATTTGACAGCTATAGTAATCAATTTTTAATTACCCTTTCTGGTACTGTAATAACATGATTAATTTTCCTGACAGGAAGATAATTATGCAACCTGAATTATTTAGTAGGGTGAATTACTGCTGGGGAAACCAGTAATAGATCCAGCATCTTTTCTCACTTGAAGATATCTTGAGGGAATCCCCGAGCTAGCATGTTGTGTGACACACAAAGATTTTTACTGCAATCTTCTTGGATATCAAACATTGCACATGAGATTTCAAATAATAGATAATTTGAAGAGAATAGTATGAAAAGACACTTCTTAGCTAAATATTTTAATAATTTTAATAATTAACCCACTGTCTTTTTTTATTTATACTTTATTGATTTTTCCGCCAAAAAAAAATAAAGAGAGGAGAAAAAGAACAAAAAAGTAAAGAAATGGAAGGGAAAGAAATGGGGAAGGAAGGAGACAGGAGAGTGACATCTTGGTTACCATGTACTAGGAATTAATCAAAGCTTTCTAAAACGTTGGATCAAATCTCTTCAAATTTGTCTGAGGTCTCTCTTCTCCAAAATGTTACCCAGTCTTTAACTGCCAGGTCAGCCAACCTTGTGTCCTTGGAAGCAGTCTTCTCTTCCCTCTAGGCAATATGGGTTTCTTGGCTAGAGGATCAAGCTTTCCACAAGATGGAGAGTTTTCAAGCTGATGGAATACATTCCAAAACACAGTTCTGGGCAATAATTTTTAAAAGGGGGTGTCCAGTATCCTGATGATCTTCCTGCCCATGTCTAGCCAAAGGAATTGGATTCTGGGGCAGTCCCCAAACCTATGAGAGTGGCTCTGGGAAGACGCATATTTCCAGCAGCAGTTTGCTTTGGAAGGTCCATGCACTGTAACCTACATGCGTACCAGTGTGAAAGAAATATAATTTTCTGCTGAATCAGCGTTAGCGACAAATCAGTAGTAGAATTTTTAAATTTTTTGGCAAGGCACTTCCCCTTTGCCTAGAGTCCAAGGATATATGCACATCTTTGTTCCAGGGCTGGCACAAGCAATCAATGTTAGGGAGGGTCTTTTGGGCCTTGGCATCATAACAGGCTACAGTTGGTTGGGTGAACCTATGGAGCATTCTCCACATCAGCAACAATGCCAGTGTGTGTGGTGCTCCCAGCACATCAGATCCAAATATGTCCTTCAAGAGATACTTAAGCTGTAGCTAATGCCATTCAACTAGTCCAGGTAGGCTGTACTGTTGGAGTGCTTTATATTGGCAGAAACTGGTCCTCTGGGATCAATTGAGAGATCCAATTATCTCCTTGTGCATCATTTTCTTCTCATTAATGATTTATTGTCAGTTTTCAACAATGGGTTGCTCCAAAATACCGCATTAATGTGTGAGAAGTGATGGAATTTAAATTTTATAGACAATGTCTAGTAGCCAATATTGTAAGGGACGTTTTATGATCCAAATGATTATAGTCTGAACCTAGTGTTCCTACCAATGGAAGGAGGTGGACCAACTTCCGTTCCACTAGCAGCCGGGCCCTGTTATGTTCTGGAGGCGCACGGCTGCCTGGCTAAGGATAAAGGCTGTATGATAATGCTGCAAGTTGGGGAAACAGGAGTTGTAATTTACACAAAGCCAATCTTGGCCTCCCAGCTCCCCACAGAGGAATATTTTAAAAAAATCATTAATTTTGCTAAAACAAAAATGAAGAATAGTAATTGGGGGACCACTCAGTATATACAATGTTTGGGCAAGTACATTCATTTTCATAATATTAATTTTCCCCCAAAGGCTAAAGGTTCTCTCTGTCCACATCTCTCAGTATCTGGGGTAAAATGAGCTCTAGATTAATTCTGAACAAATTTTCTAACTCACTGGGTGATGAGTATTCCTAAATGTTGGAATTGTAAGTGTCAACCCAAACAATTACCATAGATACACCTATGAACATGTTTGGGTATGCCCAGGATTTCCAACTTTTCTCAAATTATTTTTTGGAGAGGGGTCCAAATTCATTAATTAGATTGAATAGGTTTGGAACAGAATCTTGAGGTTTATGTATATGAACAAGAGTGCCACCTGTATATCACATGAACCTGTGCTCTCTTTGGCCTATCTTGTTGCATTTATATGTTGATTTATACAAATACAAATAGTTAAAGGTTCTAGGGCTAGGTCAAACAGCAAAGGTGGAGGGTTGGGGACAGCAATTCAGTCCTGTAACCCTGTGAAGTAGAAATGGTTCTGAAATGATGCCCCAGGTGGCGATCCTGGAAGAGGAGTTTTTCAAAACTGCAAATTTTTCCATGGAATGAAAATTTCATTTCCTGCTCAATTTTAATTACAATCCATCTCTGCAAAATCAGGGACATGAGTTTTGGAGCAGTCTGCTAAAAAGAAGAGCCAGCTGTGCAATTCAGATCCAGGCTTCTCTGTTCAGATTATCCCTAATATAAATACATGAGTCCTAGATCCCCATCTATACTAACTCAGGCTGAAAATATTTTGAGTTCCTAGCATGGACAGGACAAATATTTTTACTATTGTTGTGTAAAGCAATCTTGACACTGTGACAGATTTATGTTACCAATTTGCCTGGGGCTTTAGGTGTTTAGGCTGAGGCTGCAGGATTTTTAGTGGAGGAGATTAAGGAGCACACCAAATGACTAAGGTTAAAGCTTTATTAATTAACTAATAGCGGTGAGTGCTGGGCGCACTTCATGTTATTTGAGAGAGGAAGAAAGCATTCGTGCCCAAGCCCTAACTCACCTTCATACTTACACATGCACAACCCAAGGCTGGCCAAGCCTGGGTGTAAAATAGGAAGAAGCGGCGAGAAGGGTAGACAAGAATTTTGTCCTATGCACAGGTCATTTAGGGTCTGCTGTAAATTTTCAGCTTGCTTCAGCTCTTGGGAAGGTTTTAAGCCCTGGGTTCTTCCAGAGGCATTTTTGTCCAAGGACCCTCATTTTCCATGCTTTTGGTACTAGTTTGAACTGGCTTTTTGCAGCTTTTCTAGTTTCCCCAAAACACACCAGTTTTAGGGTTGCAAGATTGTTGTTTTTTAATTTATTGATTTTTGTAATTTTACTAGTTTTGTAATTTTTTTAGTTTTGTTTGGCTTAGGTTTTTTTTTTTTTTTACAGCTGTCCAGGGTTATGATACAGGCTTCTGGCTGTTTGGCAGCAGAGAGCTTGTTTGTGTGTGCTGGCCTTGGGCTGCAGTTTTATTTTTCATATTGGGGCTTAGCTGGATTGTTGAGTTAATTTTTTGTTTGTTTGGTTTTTTTTGTAACTTGCAAAGGAATTTTTTATTTTATATTTATATTTTTATTTTTTTAAAGATATTTTTTAATGTCTGTAAAGGTGCTAGCAATACATAATGCTGGTGCTGACCTAGGGGATCTCATTTTGGGGGGGGCATTTTATTGAGACAACACTTGGTGGGGCCAAGAATACTTTCTGAAATGATGCTTCATAATGCTCTATGAGCTCTGCTTATTACACTGATCATACTTTTCTCACTGTTATTCTATGCTTCTCCTTTATCCATCTGCTTACATGCTTACCTACCTCCATAGGAATGTTTTGATACAAAGTTAATATTTGCACAATACTTTGAAAGAGTAAAGTACTATATTGGTTTTGGTGTTGGTGGCATTAAACATCTAGACCAGAAGACGCAATTTCAGAAAAACAATATGTTTTCATAAATGTTGGGGATTTCATCAAAATGTTAGTAACCCCCAAATTAAGCATTTTTTGGTCTTCTGGCAACCAAAAATTTTTGAAGGGGGAAAAATTACCCACCAGATCTAACAAATGTAGTTAGGTATTATGTTTAGAAATATAAAATAGGGCATTACTAAAATATTACACAAATGTACTTCTCACTGCTTCTCTTGTATTACTCAGCCTAGAGCACTGAGCATCCTAGGGAATAACCTCAATTTTGTTGATGCTGCTGCCCTGATTGTGATAACTGTGAGATGGCATCAGAATTCCTTACTTCTAGTACCTTGAATAAATCATTTACCATAACATGGGATAATTTAAAAACAGAAAACCAGACAAGCCCCAGCAATAAGAAGTATGTCTCTCATTTGATTATAATGGTAGATCTGTAGGGGTGACTATTTTCTTGACCATCAGTTTAAGTAAAATTTTAAATTTCTGTGTGAGTAAAACGAAAGAGCTTGATCTTTAGTGGTGGGTGGAGATATGCAGAGGTCCAACTTCTGCTTAGTTACTTTCCCTGCCAGGGGAGCCAGGGAATCTAAAAATTTGGTTTAACTTCTTGACAGTCTCTCTTTAACCAAATCATTATTTCAGCTTTGAACATTGTTGTTCACAGAATAACCACTTGTTTCGCTAACAAGGTAACTGACTTTGTTTATGGATATGGACAGATAGTGAATGTTGCAGTAAAATGAGGCCTTGGTTGTTTAGTTGACAAATATAATTGATAGGTCAAAGATGAAGGAAATAATTAAATGCACGGATAGTTGTATACTGGATCAAGGATAAGGGGGAGCACCTCAATGGCATATTACAGATGAAACCCACATTATTTTAGACTTTAGCATTTCACATCAAGTGGAGAAGAGACATAATAGCAGTATAATGTCTTCTCAATATTCATGTATTAAAAAAGTAGATGACACAATTCGTGTATTACACACAAACCCAGTGACTAGAGGCTATGCATGTAGCTTTATTAATTCTGAAATAGCATGCACAGATCAGAACACACTTGTAATGCATTGCCTGGTGGTAGGGTTTATGGTTTGGTTTGGTTTTCATAAACTGAGGTCTTGATGGCACTGTATTCAAGGTGAATCAGAGAAAAATAGGAACACTCTCAGTTTTGGAGGCCAGCTGACTTTTCTGAAAAAGTGAAGACTTATTTTTAGGGGTTCTGTCTAAAGCTTGAGTTAACAGTTGATTTCCTTGTTCACTTTTTGTGGTTTGTTCACTGCATCATAGAGAAAAAAACATGATTTCTAACACCCCACAATAAGCACTTAACTCTATACATATGTTGAGTCATTTCTCCATAAATAATTAACTCGTTATCTGGTTTCAACAATTACTTAAACAACTCCCAAGAAAAAGTGGGGGGTTGGGGGGAGGGTGTATCTGCTCCCTCTCTCTGCTCTTAATGGCTAATGTGCTTTTAGCTGATTGAGAAGTAATTACTCAGTCCGGACCTACCGAGCAGTAAGGGGCAAGATGGCAGTCCAGGATAGCTAAGGTCTGGGTGTAGTCCAGGATAGCTAAGGGGAATGAACTACTGTGGCTGTTTGATGACTTATTTAAAACAAACAAAAAAAAATCAACTTTCCTACCACCTCAAAGTGTGGGTTACCGGGCCTCGATGCAACTGCAATTTCAACTTCAGGTATCTCAATTTTATGACACAATTCAACTTACAAAGCCCCCTTAACACGTGTATGAAGATTCTAAACCACAATGACTAGTCAATAATACCAATGAGGATGCCCTTGGAGTGCAATGAGGGATCCTTACACAATTTCCATGGAAACCTACCAGTGGGAGACAAATAGTCACCCACAAGGCATGCCAAGTTAGTCTGATGGTCAAGACCACGAGCACTTTTTTCTGTGGTGTTTGCATTTGTGTCTGTCTACTATTTTCCCCTGGAAGACATATCCTTCCCTCTATTGCAAAGTTAATCAGTTAAGAAAAGTAGAAGTAGTATACCAGAGACAAAGAAACAGACAAGGGAAACAGCTGAGGAAAAAGAAGTCGTCCCTGGTTGCAGTATTTCTGAGTGGCACTAAATTCTGACTGAGAGATTAGTTGGATTCAATTTAGATTTTACTGAAAGTGAGTTCCTATCCTGGATAGGGAGGTTGGCCTTGTACATCTCTTGGTGTCCCATGTGGGGTGCCAATCTGTAGCCTGATCTATAGATTATGTATTAACTAATCTATAGATTCTTAGGTAATAATGATTACTTCTTAGGTAATAAGATTAGGTAATGATTCTTAGGTAATAATGATTACTTAAGAATCCCCAGTTATCACTTTGAGGGTTGACAGGTTCTTGTTCCAAGATCAGGCCCAGTATTATTCAAATTATTATATAGTTAAGAACCCTGATGGATACAGTTGCAACATTCAGACTATAGGAACTCTTTTATATTTTCAAATAGTTTATTAATACATTTAGCACAGTCACAAACCACCCCAACTCAGTAAGGTAGATAGAGATACTACAGAATGTGTATCTGAACTTCCATATACTCATGTCATTCCTTGTAGAACAATCTGAAAAGTTAGCCATCATCTTCCTCATCACCATCACCTTCCCCCTGCATCATCAGTGGTCATCATTCTGGCACCTCTTCATGACTACATCTCTTTTTACTACTGTCCCTAGTCTGGGATGCAACTTTTATAATATGATACGCTGATGCCCCTATGTTTGAAGCATAATCAGTATGGGTTTTCCCCCTTTTCCTTATTTGCATATCCTCACCTTACTAATGTTGGAATGTCTTTCTCCTATAAGTCAGTATATCAGAGATCTCAACTTATAAAATACGTCAATTAGTTACCATGACCCTCTTCTGGTTAAATATCTGTGGCTGTAGCTGTCATAAACAGATAGCTAACGGTTAATGTTCTTTTACCTGTAAAGGGTTAACAAAGGGAACCAAACACCTGACCAGAGGACCAATCAGGAAACTGGATTTTTCAAAGTCAGGGAGGGAATTTTTGGACTCTGAGTCTTTTGTTTGTCTCTCAGCTATGAGAAGCTTCTTTCTTCTTCTAATCTTCTGTTTCCAACTTGTAAGTACAGGTAGAAAAACAATATAGGCTTTTATGTTGTTTTGGGTGTATTTACATGTGTGTAACTTGCTGGAATGTTTCAAATTGGATATCTTTTTGACTCAGACTGTTTATTCATGTTTTTCTTATAAGCAATAGCCCTGTATTGTCATCTTGTTACAGAGAATATGTTTGTCTTTTTTCTTTCTTTTTTATATAAAGCTTTCTTTTTAAAACCTGTTTGAGTTTTTCTCTGGTTAAGGAGAAAGGAAAGACAGGGGGGAGGGGAAACACTACGCTCTGTGTTTAACTCTCCTAGTGTCCCAGGGCGGGAAGAAGCTAAGGGGGAGGAGAGATAGAATCTCTTCTGTTTCCTTGTATTTGGGGTTTGTCTCTTTGTGGAATAGAGGAGATATGCTTCTTGGTATTGTGATGTAAAGAGATTGCATCAATACTCCCAGGTTAGCCCAGAGAGGAAAGTCTGGGTGGGAGAGAGAGAGGGAAGGGAAGTGGGTTATTTCCCTTTGTTGTAGGCTCAGGGGTTCTGAGTCTTGGGGTCCCTCCAGGGAAGGTTTTGGGGAGACCAGAGGGGGCCAAAACCCTGGAAATTTTGGATGGTGGCAGCGAGATCAGATCTAAGCTGGTAAATTGAGCTTAGAGGGGTTCATGCTAGGCACCCAGATTTTTGGACGCTAAGGTCCAGATTTGGGAAGAGGCTTATGATAGTAGCTCATGTACTTCTTATGGCCAGCCTCCAGAAAAAAGAAGGAAGTTATCTCTCTCTTTCACATGTGCTATTGGGACCTATTGATGGAAACATTCACAGATGCAAAGAGGATTTCAGAAGGGGTGTTGTCTGGTCCTCATTCTTAACATGTCAGAAGCAGTTTAAACCTGACAGCCTTTTGAGAAAGAAACAATCATTTATTTTGTACACCCATTGCTCTAAATACAGAAGTTTCATAATAACCACAGTAACAATTTTAGATTTGTAGGAAGTGAGCTCAAACAGAAAAATGAAAGAAATAAGGATTGTCCGGTGTGGTTTTGTGAGATAGCATCCAGCTGTAAAATTCAGAACTGAATCTCATTTTGGGTTCTGAGCCCCTTTCCTAAATGTGGGGGGATTCAGATTTGGGGATTTAGTTCAGGGACTATGTTTCCTACAGTTATTTCCTAGCCCCTGAGAAACTTTAGGGGAATTCTAGAGACAGTGAGGACCCAATGAGAAGTGGATGGCATGTGGAAGTGGTGGTAGGCTTGAAGTTAATCGGTTGGGTTTTAAATAACATTTCAGTCCTTTATGGAAGGGTACGAATTGTGTTCAGAATCCTAGAGGAATTGTTTTTTGATTTAAAAGATTAAAAGAGCCACATATGTATAGCTTTGCTTAGCAACAACATGGTAAAGACATTATGAGAGTCTGAAGAATCAGAGCTTAAATTCCTAGCCATCTGCACCCTTTAAAATATTTGCAAAAACTTATGCACATGTTTAACTTTTCATACTGTGAGTAATTCCATTTAAATAAATGGGACTATTTCATGAGTAAAATTAAACACATTAATAAGTCTTAAGACTGGAGATTTAGCCCTGGTCTACACTACAGGCTTATGTTGGTATAACTATGTTGTAGAAAATCCACACCCCCTAAGCAATGTAGTTACACTGACCAAACCCCAGGTGTAGACAGCACTATGGGCTTCTCCCATTGACATAGCTGCCACCTCTCAGGGTGGTGGAGTACTTATGCAGAGAGGAGCAGCTTTCCTGTTAGCATAGGTGGCATCTTCCCTAAGCACTATAGCGGCGCAGCTGTGCAGCTGCAGTACTGTAAGTGTAGACAAGCTATTAGTGTGGTACATAGACGCAGAACATTAATTAGAATGGAATGAAAAAGAAAAAGAAAATCCAGGTTGAATATCAGGAAGACTTTTCTGACAGTCTGACACTTTTCTGAGATCTCTTAGGTTGTGGAATCGTTTCCCAAGTTAACAATCTGGCATTGATAAGGATGGTCTTTTGGCTGAGTTCCATTCATGTTTACAGAATCTAATAACTTTTTTTTAAATTTTTCTTTCTTTGCTGTTGTGTTCTTATGTAAAATATCAGTGATGTCTGATGATCTCCCAGGTCTCTTTACAGTAAACTGAAAATATATGCAAGAACACTTTTTTCTAGGATTTTGAAAAGCATCTGAAATCAAATTTAAGTGAAACTCCATAATACAGTGGTTCTCTGAGGGCTGCTCCTTATTGTGAAAATTATTGCTCATTTAAAGTCTCATCATTTCTGCCAATGGGTTATAAAATTTCACCACAGAAGTTCTGCATGATACAAATGCCAAATGCTAGATTCCGTAGAACTTAATACCATACTGTATGTTACAGGGAGGCAAATAAATAGTGTAAACATGGAACATTTGCTTTCAGGCTAATGCAATTCTTATTACAAACTCATCACAGTACAAGTGCCCAAGAGTGGTGTATGGGAACCAATGGTGCACAATTTAATACTGGATTTCATATATAAACCACTTACTTTATAAGGGGAAAGGATGTAACTACTGTATGTTAATGCTGAATTGCATTTTAAAATTCACAAACCAACAGAAGTTTTTTGCCACTTTATTTTTAGCACTTATGTTCATAACTGTTTTCAGAGATGGTCAAATAATTCAGTGCGAATAATTTGTGCAACTAACATGGGCAATTTTGTCGAATAAACTGTAGGTATTAAAAATCAGACTACATTATTCAACAAATATTTATCCTATACATGTAGTCATTACTGGATCAGCTTGACCAGTCTCTTATGTCTGTGTAATTATCCATTTTATTTTACAGTCGTAATTAGAAGCTGCAAACATTCAAACTGGAACACTTCTAGAATACAATCCTCTTAAAACAAAAAGGATTGAAATTCTAGGTGACCTAGTAAGGCTGTATATAGAGACCATTGTCTCTATAATTTGGGATCATAAATCCAGATATGAATGTGTCCCAGAAATCAGAGAATTTTTCATCAAGCCTCTCCTTTCAGTTGAAACCTTTATTGATTTTTATAAGCCAGACTTTTATTAAAATTCTAATAAATTCAAAAAGTATAAAACAAATTCCCACCAGGGGCTTTGCACCACATTCTTATGGTCCTACCAATCATCTGGAGGTGTCAAAATTATTCTGTGCCTGTCTGGCCAGTAGTATAGAAGATAAATCCCTGCTAGTGTAGCAGATTTATAATGTATAGGAATAGGATAGTATCATTTTAAATATTTTGTGAGCCCTCTAATAATAGCTGGGAATAAGGTTCTATGGTTCTGGAAGCTGACCAAAAAATTTCAGGGCTTTCTAAGCCTGAGAGTGGTTGCCGTGCAGATTTCCCGCAGGGAGGGTGGAAGTAGCAAAACCTGTTCCCAAAGGGTGCACTACAGGGACTAAAAGAAGTTTGAAGTGCAACTCTCTCTATAACTGTGACATCCTGCAATGCCCAGTTGGACTTTTCCAAAACTCTTTAGGAGGGGGGTAGGGGACTGTGTGAGTGTGTCTGTGTTCAAGCTTCTATAACAGTGAATCAGTACCTTCTTCAGTATCATACTAAGTGACTGTAAATCTCTGAAACTGAATCCCCTATACTGCTGGCAAGAAGTGCTGCTTATGAGATGCCTAATACTGTTTTAAGCATTAGGATTATGTGCTAATTGCATTATTGTATTTGAGTAGTATGTGGGTTAGTGACTGTAATTCATGTAGAGCATTGATACAGTATACACGTTGGAATCTGATCTCAATTTTTACGGGTAACTTCTTATAATCAGTGTCTTCTCAATGGTCTGAAATCTTGTATCCCAACCTCAAATCTACATCAAGTTTTTCAAAACTCTCATATGTGTTTTCAGCGGGGACTGTGTTCGTGTAAATATTTTTACAAGGCACAGCACAGTTGTAGCCTCTGTAGCTCCAGTTCAGGGTCTATGGACACACTGTAATATAAATATCAAAGAACCTCAAACCTCTGTTGGAGGAGAAGACCAAGTTGTGTATATTATCTATGCTATTCTCTTTGTAGTTTGCAAATATGTCCCCACCTCATCCATGGCAAATGTTTTAGCTGGCTTATGGTATGTAATTTTTTCATATTCCCAAGGGTAGAGCTCCCACAACAGACTTTAATAGACTATTCTCTATTAAAACAATCAAATGGACATGGAGACTGAACTACTGTCTTATCCCTATAACACTGTTCGTTCAGGTCCACTGTAGAAAGGAGGGGAAAATAGTGTTCTGGATGTTGACTATAATGTTTCTACTAAGCAATTTCCTGTCCTCACTTTCTTATGCTTCCCTGCAACACCCTGAACAGTTCATTTTTCTCCTCAAAATTTACAGCCTTTAGGTAAGTGTAGATGCTTAAGACAAAAGTTGGGATACTCTTTGCCCCAGCTATCCTTTACTTGTATAGCTATCTGATGGAACAAGACGGTAAGTAGATCCACTGCATTTGCAGGTATACCATCGAGTTCAGTTGGTATAGTGAAGAGTTATATTATGTCTTCCTCAGTCGTTTGAACTGCATGTTAAACAGGCCTTCAAAATGCCTTCTTTCTTTCAAAATGCTCCCAGGTTTTTTGATCCAATGTTTTTCAAGCTACTCTACTTTGATCAGTTTTCATGCCTTCTCTGCACTACAGCATGCATCTTTCATTAGGAAAAGTTGTTCCTGGCATAAAGAAACCTTCCTGCTGTTGGCTGACTTGAAAGGCTTTTATAATGCTTTATTGCATACATTGGAACTTGGGTAAAAAATTAACCTTAATGTTCCTGTCATGTAGGCTCCGTTCTTTTAAAAATGAAAGGTATTGGCCAATATCTTACTGTGACGAGGGTTGCCGGGGCTCAACCCTCCCTGTGGAGGAGGGGAGCCACACCGGCCTCGTTCTGTCCTCCAAGGGTCCGGTCCCTTGGACCCGCGGCCCACCGTAAGGGGACGTTCGGTCCCTATGGAGAGGACTGAGCACAGGTAAAGTCAATGGGGCCCAGCCTCTGATGCAGGCGGGCACCAACAAACACAGTTACAGTTTCTACGGGCTCTGGCCGTTTGGGCAGGGCAGAGCAGTGGCAAAGTTAGAGGAGGCCCAGCCCTTGGTTTGGGCGGGGCACCAAACACAGTACAAACAGCTCTGGTCCTTGTGGAGCAGGGCAGAGCAGCGGTAAAGTCTATAGGGGCCCAGCCCTTGGGTCGGGCGGGGCACCAAACACAGTGCAAAGAGCTCTAGCCCTTGTGGAGCAGGGCAGAGCAGTGGCAACCACAATGGTCTCCTTAGGTCAGGGTGAAGGGGGTTCTGCCACCTGGTTACGGGTGGCAGGGGGAACGCAGGCCCACCCACTCCTCTGCTTCCAGCCCGGGCCTCTATTAGCGGCTGTTCGCGCTAAGTGGCAGTCAGTGGGATCCGGACCGAAACACACTGACACAGTGATCAGTGGGGATCCTGACCCGAAACAACGGCCATAGGCTCGGGGCCCCTCGGCAGCCTGGACTGTAGTAGCTGCCCCGCGGGCTTACTTCCAATTTCCCACCTCGTTTCCGACTGGTCCGCAGGCGTCGCCCAGAACCATGGCGTTCCTCCCACCAGGAGTAAGGCAGGTCCGTAGGCACCGGGAATTACCTCCGGAGAGGGTGGCCCAGGTCTGGTCCGACAGTTCCGTCGGGGCCGAGCAGGGACGGGGTAGCTCTGGCAGCTCCTCGTCGTAGCGGCGGCGGGTAGCTCTGGCAGCTCCTCATCGTAGCAGGTGCGGGTAGCTCTGGCAGCTCCTGGTACCAGCCTCCGCATCAAGAACCAGTCCCAGTGAACGAGTAGCGCAGGCACGTTCTCTCCCCGTTAGGTGGCGGCTAGGGCCTGACTGAAGGCTGAGGCCCGGTTTTTATCCTTCCGGGTCGCCGCCTGACCCTCTGAGGGGCGGGACTTCCCCCCAGCAGTTCCGCCCTGGGGGATGATTGACGGGGCTCAACCCTCCCTGTGGAGGAGGGGAGCCACACCGCCTCGCTACACTTACTCATTAGAAAAACTAATATTTATTTATATAGTAATTACATTTTTAATAAAAATCATTGGATTTTGGGTGACAGTCATCCTTGTGCAGAAGGCCAGCACAAGGTTTATGGACTAATTAAGCTCTTGAGTGCCATGTAAGTAGTGCATGGGCCTTTGCTGGAGTTCTGCACAGGGGTGAATTGCACCCTCAGTGCTTGGTCATCAACGCTTTCTTGTGAACAGATGCTTCTGTGCAGTGTTGATTTAGAGGCTTTGTAAACTAGGTTGGTACAGAAACATTATACAATCTGCAAAATATTGCTGCACAAATGGACTTTCCATGACAGATTGACTTTTGTTTGACAAAAGAAGATATCAGCTTAAAGGCACATGATAAAAAAATGTATTTGTAGAAGTTAAAAATCCTAGGGGGACTCAGAGAAGTAATGAAAAGATTATGGGTTTTATTTCCTCTTCTGTCACTGATTTAGCTCTAGCTGAGCTGGGTTGGTACATAAAGTTACCATTTCATAGCACTTTGGAGATCTTTTCAGATGTGATTTAATGGTCTTGGTGCATTTCCTGGTAGACAGCTGTGCACTGCTACAAATCTTAAAAATGGAATGGATGAGAACCTGGTTTACCCTCATTAAACACAGTCCCTCTAGATCAGGTTGAGGGACAATGGGCAAGGTTGACCAAGCTCCACCTGACTTTGGAAACAGAAAAGACTGCAATCTACAGGGCAACAACAGTTAACCCTAAATTCACTTTAAAACTTAAAGCAGATCTCTCTTTAATAATTGTAAAAATATTGAAATGCGTAGCCTGTGCTTGGTCTGGTATACTGAACAATACTCCACATCAGGGCTGTTTCTAGGTTTTTTGCCTCCCCAAGCAAAGAAAAAAAAAACCAAAAAACCTCCGAGAGCACAAGTGCCACTCCTAGAATTGTGCCGCTCCAAGCATGTGCTTGGTTTGCTGGTGCCTAGAGCCAGGCCTGTTCCACATGTATCATAAGCATAATTCCCAAATCTGGACCTTAGCGTCCAGAAATCTGGGTGCCTGCATGAAACCCTCTAAGCTTAATTACCAGCTTAGATCTGATATCGCTGCCACCATCCAAAAATTCCAGTGTTTTGGCTCACTCTGGTCTCCCCAAATATAACATCACAATCGAAGAAGCATTGTTCTCCTCTCTGCCACAGAAGATGCAACCAAATACAAGGAAAACAAGATTCTCTCTCTCTTCCCCTTGTTTTCTCCCTCCTACCAATTCCTGGTGCTGCAGAGATTAACTCCGTAGATCTAACACAAGAGAATTTCCTCCTTTTTCTTCTCTAGCTACCAGAGAGAAAAAAAACTCAACAAGTCTTAAAGAAACTTATATAAAAAGAAAGAAAAGACATAAAATATTCTCTGTATTAAGGTGACAATACACAGGTTCATTGCTTAAAAGAAAAGGGAATAACAGCTTATTAAAAAGAGATACAATTTAACATTCCAGCAACCTACACATGTAAATACAAAAAAAACAATAACAGCCCTATTATTTTCTACCTTTGTATTACCAACTTGAAACTGAAGGAATGAATATCCACCAGATACTGTGTGCAGTTCTGGTGTCCAGTTTAAGAAGGAAGAATTCAAACTGGACCAGGTTCAGAGACGGGCTACAGATGATCGAGGATGGACAACCTGCCTTATGAAAGGAGATAAAGAGCTTGGCTTGTTTAGCCAGCAAAAGAAGGCTCCAGGGGGATATGCTTGCTCTATATGATTAATATCAGGGGATTAACGTGTAGGGGGGAGGATATATATAGCTATAGATATGGAGCACAAAGGACAATGGTACAACTGGATATTAGGAAGTTTAGACTTGAAATAGAGAAGGTTCTAAACCATTGGGGGTGAAGTTCTGGAACAGCCTTCCGAGGGAAGTAGTGGGGGCAAAAGACTTATGCTTTAGACTAAGCTTTGATAAAGTATAATGGAAACGGGAGATATGAAAAATGGGATAGTTATTGGGCAATTGATCTTGATTATCAGCGATAAGTGCTTAATGGTGTGAGGGATGTTGGATGGGATGGATCTGAGTTACTGCAGAGAATTCTTTCTGGGTGTGGCTGGTGAGTCTTGCCACATGCTAGGGTTTAGCTGATCGCCATATTTGGGTTGGGAGGAATTTTCCTCCAGGGCGGATTGGCAGGGGCCTGGAGGTTTTTCACCTTCTCTGAAACGTGGGGGATGGGTCCTTGCTGGGAATTCTCTGCAGCTTGAGGTTTCTAACACAATTTTGAGGACTTCATAACTCAGTCATAGGTTAGGGGTTGTTATAAAGTAGGAATGGGTAGGGTTTGTGGCTGCTTTGTG
>NC_133774.1:85796437-86081941 GCF_003597395.2 Chelonoidis abingdonii | reverse complement strand
ACAAAACCTTCCCTGGGGAACCCCAAGACTCAGATCCCTGAGTCTACAACAAAGGGAAATAACCCACTTCCTTCCCCCCTCTCTCCCACCCAGAATTTCCTCTCTGGGCTAACCTGAGAGTTACTGATGCAACCTCTTACATCACATATACCAAGAAGCATGTCCCTCTCTTCCACAAAGAGACAACCAAATACAAGGAAACAAAAAAGATTCTCTCTCTCTTCCCCTTGTTTTCTCCTCCTACCAATTCCTGGTGCTGCAGAGATTCACCCTCCGTAGATCTAACACAAAGAGAATTTCCTCCCTTTCGTTTCCTAGCCTACCCAGAGAGAAAAAGCAGGAGGTCAGACTAGATGATCATATTGGTCCCTTCTGACCTACGAGTCTATGAGTCTATGAGATAAATTGATAGACTCCAGGCATGAATCAGGGTTTTAGCAGGGAGGAAAGGATAGGCTTTACAGTTGTTACAAAGGAAGAAGTGATAAGATCTAGTGAAATCTGGATGCGATGAGGAAGGAAAAAGAATGGTTAAAGATGTCCATGAGCCTGGGGGACATAGGACAAAGCAGTGTTATGGATAGCAAAAAGGGGCAAATGAGGGATTATTCAAACAATTAAAAGGTTGTCAATTATCAACAATCCAGTCTAACAGAGACTCACGGTGTGAGAAATTTCACATAAAACAGGGCATGACTCAATTTACCAATCTCAGAAACAAATCTTTCTGTCAAATGCTTATCCCTTTAGATATCACAAATGATTGTAATTGCTGTTTACCAAGCCTATCAGTTCAGAATATTTATTTTGTTTTGTTTGCTTCTTTACAAATAAATGATTGAGGACTGTGGCTTTAAATATTTCTAACAAGGAGGAAACCACTACATTGTCTTCTAAAATGAACTAATGTAGGAATTACTAGTATTGTCTGTTGTAACTAGCTGTAAATAACCCCCTTCCATATATTCCTCCTCTCCCCTCCAAAACCACCTCCACCAGGAGCAAATTGGCTTAGCAATATTACTATTAATAATGTTCAGTCATGCCCCATGTAGCCCAAGGTGGATGGCCCATAGAAAAAGGGGGCATTGCCTGAGATCCTCATGGGGATGAAGGAGGAGGTAGCATTAGTTCAAATGTATGTTGAAAGCTCTGGTAGGGGAGAAGGAGGAACTCTGCCTCTACTTTCTGAAGAGGATGGGGAGCTGTGCTTCCTCTTCCTTTAATCCCTGGTTGAGAGCTGAAAATGGTGGGGGTGGGTAGGTGTGATAGTGGCAAGAGGTGATAATGGATCTAGTAAATATCTTGGTTCTTGTGTTTTTTTTGTGTTAAGAAGATGTTCCATAATAAAAAAAATATAGAAACCCTCTTTTATCAATTTTATTATTTTGTGCAGAATTTGAATAATAAAGGGACTTATATTCTTTTATTCTATTGCAGTAGAATTCACTCCTGTCCATGGGGCAAGCATTAGGCTTATGTGTCACTTAAATGCTTGTCCCTTCCTCAGATTAGCTAGTGCCAGTTTATTTGCCTATTTTTCTCATTCCTTTTTTTTTTTTTAATTTCCTCTTTAGCCTGAGGGTTTAAATGATGCCTGTGCCTTGTGCTAGCCCTCTGCATGGGGATGAATTTCACCCTGATGGCCCAAACCTGCTCCGGTTGAAGTGAATGAGACTCTTGCCACTGGGCTGAAGACTGTAAGGCTTTGTCTACACTTACAGTTTTGCAGCGCTGGCCATTACAGCTGTGGTTGTACAGCTGTGTACGGCCAGCGCTGCAGTGTGTCCACACTGACAGCGACCAGCACTGCAGTGTGTCCACACTGACAGCGACCAGCACTGCAGTGTGTCCACACTTGCACCAGTTGCAGCACTGTTGTGAGTGGTGCATTGTGGGCAGCTATCCCACAGAGCACCTCGTCCCATTTTGTCGCTGTGGGCTGTGGGTTGGGGGAAGGGGGTTGTGGGAAGGGACGGAAGGGTGCAGGTCATCGCTTCCTGTTCCAATGACCCGTGATGCCTGGGAATGGACCATGCCTAAGAGGTCCCCCGCACTTAGGCACCTTTTTTTAAAAAAAACAAAAAACAAAATACCCCGTCCCAGCTCGCGTCTGGCTCCATGGTCCCGCCTTGGAGTAAGCGCCGGCGGGAGCGCGGCATGCCCGCTCTCCAGCTAGAGCTCAGCGGCGCGGGGCTTGCGGCGCTCCGCTGGGGCTCCAGCCATGAGAGTGGGGGCGGTGGGGCTTTGTCGCGCTCGCCAGAGACAGAGTCGCGGAGTTGCCGCGCTCCGGCCAGAGCAGCAGCGCCCGCGACCCCGCTGGAGCGCCGGCCAGAGCACGGCAAGCCCCGACCCCGCTGGCTCGGCCAGGAGCACGGCCAAGCCCCGCGACCCGGCTGGAGCTCTTGCCGCACCTTTACAATAGCCCCCAGTGGTTGTGGGAAGGGACGGAAGGGTGCAGGTCATTCCGCTCCTCTTCCAATGACCCGTGATTGCCTGGAATCGGACCCCATGCCTAAGAGGTCCCCCCGCAACCTTAGGCCACCTTTTTTTTTAAAAAAAACAAAAAACAAAACTTACCCCGTCCCCAGCTGCGCGTCTGCTCCATGTCCCGGCCTTGGAGTAAGCGCCGGCGGGACGCGGCATGGGCCCCGCTCTCCCAGCTAGAGCTCCAGCGGCGGCGGGGCTTGCGGCGGCTCCGCTGGGGCTCCAGCCATGAGAGTGGGGGCGGTGGGGCTTTGTCGCGCTCCGCCAGAGAACAGAGTCGCGGAGTGGTGCCGCGCTCCGGCCAGAGCAGCAGCAGCCCACGCACCCGCTGGAGCGCCAGGCCAGAGCCACTCGGCAAGCCCCCGACCCCGCTGGAGCTCCGGCAGCAGAGGCAGCGGCCAAGCCCGCGACACCCGGCTGGAGCTCTTGCCGCACCTTTACAATAGCCCCCAGTCAGCGCTGGTCTCGCTACACCGGAAGCAGACCCAGGTATACAGCCAGCGCTGCAAACAGGGAGTTGCAGCGCTGGCTGAGCTTTTAAGTGTAGACACCTGCTAAGTTGCAGCGCTGTAACCCCCTCACCAGCGCTGCAACTTGCAAGTGTAGACAAGGCCTAAGACTACAGTGCCCAGCTACACTGGGACTGTGTTTCCCCCCCAGCTTTATACCTCTTTTGCAAAGTCTTCTGTTAAGCCAGGTGTTTTCAGCCTCAACAAGGGCTGTGTTCAAATAGCTTTATGAGGGACTATAGTGGGGTGGTGACCCCACTCTGGCCCTGAAGGGGTTAAAACAGCCCTGAGAAAGGGCTGCCCCGGGGAGTCACTAGGAAAAGGCTTGGAGGCAGCCAGTCAGGGCCAGGCTGGGCCCTTTAGAAGAGCTGCGGGCCAGAAGGCAGACAATCTCACTCTAGACCTGCAGTGGGAAGGGTTAGCTGCCTGAGAGCAAGGTATCTGAAGTAGAGCAGTGTTGAGGAAAGGCAAGAGGAGCTGGGGAGCTCGAGCCTGGTAAACCCCCAGGCTGCAAGCCTTGGTGAAGGCCTACAAAGGTACTGGGGCTACAAAGATGCAGCCTGGCAATAGGCAGAGGCAGCTGGTCCTAACCCTTTGCCAATGATGAGTGGCCATTACAGACTGCAGTCTGCCCCAGTAAGTGTGGGACAGATGACAACTGGCAGTAGCCACTGAGGCAAGGTGGGTTTAGAGGGTCGGGGGTTCCCCTGGGAGGGGAAACCCAGAGTAGCGGGGTACTGCTGGGGGCAGAACCCTGAGGAAAGGGGCACCGGAGTCTGAGTGGGACATAGGGCCTGAGGCAGGTGAGACACCAGCCAGCAGAGTGCGCTCCAAGGCTGAAGAGCTAATTCCCAAGACAACCAGCAGGAGGTGCCATGCTGATGAGTCACCGTGCTGCTGCAGGGACCCCTAGATGACAAATATCACCGGCTTGAATCACTGCCCAGAATTTCTGAGCTCATTAAATACTTCCCTGGGTGCTATTAATAAGTAATAACTTCCTCACTCACAAGCACTAAGTCTGTGTATGAAATAAGATAAAATTATTAGGGGAAGAAAGAATACCGTATCAGCCAGGAAAACACACCAAGGATATGTCTATATTAATGCTAAATAAAACACTTGGCCATGGTAACTTTGGCACCAGTCCTTTAACTCTGTTCCCCTCCCGGTGATGTGAATATGCAACAGGTAGGTGTCCCTTTGGCACATCACTTCCTTGTCCCAAACAACTAACCCTCCTCTGGCAGCTTGGTGTCAAGGGGTACTCAGGCAGGCCCGCATCCACTCCTGAGGCTCCACCATTGGACCCAGTTATAGCAGTTACTGCTTTATCTAGTGGTTGGGTAGATGGGGGCTCACCAAAGTTCAATCAGCTCTGCTGCTGTCCTCTGCAAAGACCCATCTCTCAACAACACAAGAGGAAGGGAACCAGCATTATACCGATTCCTTGCCACAAGATAGGAGACCTCTTCCACCAGCCAATGAACCAACTCTGAATACACTATTACTGTACAGTGTCACTGGAGAAATTCTGGGTAGAAAGCTTATGCAAGTCAAGCTCTATTAGCCGTACTTCTCCCTGTTAGCCAATAGATGGAGACAGAGAGCTTCTTCCTCTCTGAAGCGTCTGTCCATCTGGTGTTCCAGGTAAATACTTTGTGCAAACAAAGTGGGGGAGCAGGTTCTTGCTCCTGTTTGCCAACAGACAGGAGTAGAGAACTCCTTACCCTCTTACGGCTACAAGCCACTGGGCTTATGTCAATATTTTCTTTCTCATTCTGCTAGCATTGTCATGTGTCTCTTCTAGACATGAACATAGTTTCCCCAAGGCTAATCAAAACTGAACATACAATGAAGAAACCCTTGCTTGCTAAACAGAAGCTGAGAGTAGGTTACCATTTGCATATCTGCACTGCAAGCAGAACTGTTTCAGAGCTATAGTTTGAGGTAGTGTCAGATCACACTGTTGATTCCTAGAAACCTTCTATCATAAATTTGCATTAGCAGGAAAAAGTCTTGGTTTAGGTCTAGATTGGCAAGTGGAAGCTTTTTAGGAGCCTCAGGAGGAATTTGTCTGCTTGAGGTATTTAGAGAAAGAGAAGAATGAAGGTGATCAGGAAACAACTGCAATCATTTCCCATGGGGGTTAGTTTGTGAAACTTAGCAGAAGATCAAAAGTAAAATAAAAAGCCAAGGAAGTAAAAGAAAATAATAAAGCTATTCCATAATTTAGACTTTAAATTGCCACTTTAAATTGGCAATCTGAGGAGCCAGGAAAATCCCATTACAAATACTTAACTAGGACCATTAATTCAACCTAAGATTACATAAAAGAGAGGGGATAATTTGGTAACCCATGCATCAAATTTAATATACGTAAGATCTTCAGAATGGCCAGGAAGTGATACTGTATGTCTCTTATGGTTTATACTGACACTTACCACCCAGTAGTTGAGCACCCTCCACATTAATTAAATTGGAAAAACAAGGCCCTTGTGAACTTTTTGGAGTCTCCAGCTCTTCTTCTGCCTCTTTTTGCTGGGGATAAGGTGTGAGGGCATGGGGTAGGGAAGAGAAAAGAGTTTGTCATTTTTCTTGGGAGGGGGAGGAAGGTAAATAGCATCAAAAGAGGGGAAACATTCTCTATGCCCTCTGCCCCTGTCAATTACTGCTTTACTAAGCAGCAGAGACCGTATAGTCCCAAAACACTAAGGGAGCAAATTAGGAAGCTATCTTTTGTGGGGTCAGCCTGTCCTCAGAAGTTAATAGGAGGTTAATCAAACCAACTTGCTCTCCTTCCCCAACAAAATTAGCAAAGGCATATGGGGCAGTCTCTGGAAGTCTTGGGGTACCACTTAGAGCAATGGTGGACAACCTGCGGCACAACACAGTAATCCTCTGGCAGGCAGCCAGACAGCTTGTCTACATTTGCATGGCCACCCGCAGCTCCCAATGGCCGGGAATGACGAACTGCAGGCGGCTGTGCAAATGTAAACAAACTGTCTAGCGGCCTGTCAGCGGGTTACCATCATGGGTCGCAGGTTGCCCATCACTGACTTAGAGGCTCATGTTCCAGAACCCAAATCTGCAGGGTTAATGGAGATTCAGAAGGCAATCCTTGTGAATGGACCCAGGAAAAGCTAGACTCTGCTGTGTTCCCACTTGGCACCTTCTCTGAGACAGCATGCGCATGTGTGAGTGCACTCACCCACTCAAATGGATTCAGAAAGTACCAGATTCAGCTGATATGGGATACAGGCACCTCTTTGCTATTGACTTCTCACTGTCCACAACTTTAACTTTTATTTAAAAGAAAAAGAAAGAAAGTCAGACCTTGTCCATGTGGGGAAGTTCTTTCTGGAATGTTTTTCTACTATAAGGAAAGCAGTGGGAGGATGACCAGGAGCGGAATATGTAATCTGAAATATGGATGCCTCCACACAAACCTTATTTAGATGTAACTCATTCTGGGGTTATTTCACTTTCAAAGTGGATTATTTAAAGTGAGATAAAATGCCAGATAAATATAAAATAATAATAATTATATGTGAACTCTAGGCAGTTTAGGCTAATACCCTCCTCAACCTCCAATCATATCAAACCAACTTTCCCATGTAGACAAGTCCTAAGCCTCTAGCTGTTTTGGTTGCTGAGAAAGATTTGAAAGCATGAGCACAGTGTAGCCAATGCAGTGACATCTGCCTGCCTTTGCAGATCCTGAAACAACAATTCAGAAAAGTGAGAGCAGTCCCGTTCACCTCAATGAAAGCTAACTCAGATGCCTAGTAATGACGATGTTGATGTTTAAGACGTAAGCTACTTCATTGCTCATCACATAAGAAATGAGGAAGATCATATTAATAAGATCTATGTAATTTACTGTGAGCAACATCTTGTGAGTGGAGCTTGGTAGAATACCATCACCTTTCTCCTTCATTCCTCCCCTCACAAACTGACCCCCATGGGAAATGATTGCAGTAGTTTCCTGATCACCATCATTTTTCTATTTGTCTAAAGAGTGTAGGCTGTTGGTAATCTAATTTTAGTGAAACAAACGTATGTCTCTGTGACTGTATCTCCCAGAAGGCTTTATGGAAATATGCTTAGAATGTGTTTGTGTTTTATGCTACATATGCCATGTAACATATCTCCATAAAGGTTATGATCTACTTAATGTATTAATCCTCTTTGTATGCATGTATCATTATTGTATTTGAAGTTATGAATATTGGCTATGTACTGGCTTGATTTCTAAGTAGCCTTAGTTAGAACATTTGGTCACTTCTTGGGAAAGGAATGTGCAAGTTAAGTGCTCAGTCAGGAAGCACTTAACAGACAAAAGAGCTTGGAAGACTCCAATTCACATAAGAAGTCTACCTGAGGACGTTCAAGGTAGCTTGTGGGTAATGGCTGCTACCTGCAAGTCCTGAGTCAGGCATGGGCATGTGACTTGCTCATGTGATTTCGAATCTCCATTTTGTGACTGGATTCTACACAAGGGAAGAAAGGGGTGTCTACCCAGAAGTAAGGTGACCAGATGTCCCGATTTTATAGGGACAGTCCCAATTTTGGGGTCTTTTTCCTATATAGGCTCTATTACCCCCTACCTCGTCCTGATTTTTCACATTTGCTGTCTGAAAGAAATTGGAACGAAGGACAGAGACTGCAAGGGATGTGAGCGATTGCTGCACCCAGGCTAAAAGGAGATTAGTCTGTAAAAGGGAGCATTCTGGAACTGATGATCTTATCTGTATTCAGTTTGATTAGACATAGATTTGCGCATTTTATTTTATTTTGCTTGGTGACTTACTTTGTTCTGTCTGTTACTACTTGGAACCACTTAAATCCTACTTTCTGTATTTAATAAAATCATTTTTTACTTATTAATTAACTCAAAGTAGGTATAACTACCCGGGGAGGGCAAATAGCCATGCATATCTCTATCAGTGTTATAGAGGTGAACAATTTATGAGTTTACCTTGTAAGCTTTATGCAGGGTAAAATGTATTCATTTGAGTTTAGACCCCATTGGGAGTTGGACATCTGGGTGTTAAGACAAGCAACACTCTGTTAGCTGCTTTCAGGTAAACCTGCAGTTTTGGGGCAAGTAATTCAGACCTTGGGTCTTTGTTGGAGCACACAGGAGTGCTGGCTCAGCAAGACAGGTGCTGGAGTCCTGAGCTGGCTGAGAAAACAGGAGCAGAGGGTGCCTTGGCCACTCAGTTGCAACTCCCAGGGGGGTTCTGTGATCCAACCCATCACAGTCCTTTCCTAGCAGACAGATTGAAAGTGTTAACATCAGAATTTGCTATTAAAATTGGCAGGTGACAGCAATGATCAGTTATATTTTTCTTACTCAGTCGGGCATTGATTCTCTTTACTCTCAATAGTATTGATGCACTGACAATGCCAGCTGTCCTCTGGCTCTCAAAAGTTGTAGTCTGGTGCTCCAGGAAAACAGACATCAAAAATGAGAAAACACTTTCTTAAGCATGTCATTTTATTAATTAATTCATGAGTCACTGCTGCAAAGGGTTTTGGATAACAGCAACACTTTTATCTACCAGAAATGCAGATACTAGAACATAAAAGATTGTACCTTCAGCAGACAGAGTTAAATAAGAGGCTGCATAGCACCGGAGTTCCAGTCTTCCAGATTCCTCCTGGGCTCTGAAAAGCTTCCACTTGCAACCTAGGCCTATCAAAAAGGAACCACTTTACTGTCCAGTCTCCCAGTCAGGACCGGCGCTAGGTTTCCGCGCCTAGGCGCCGGGACATTTGCCGCCCGCATGCGGGTCTGCGGCTCCAGCGGAGCAGCCGCAGGTATGCCTGCGGCAGGTCCACCGGAGCGCAGCTCCCTGACCCCGGGCGGGGGGGCCCCTGGGCTGCCGGGTCCGCGGCGGCGGTGGCTCGCTGACCCGGGGGTGTGCCTGGGCTGCCGGCGTCGCGGCGGCGGTGGCTCCCTGACCCCGGGGGGGAGTGTGCCCTGGGCTGCGGTTCGGCGGGTGGCTCGCTGACCCGGGGGGGGGTGTGCCTGGGCTGCGGGTCGTGGCGGCGGTGGCTCCCTGACCCGGGGGGCGCGCCCTGGCTGCCGAGTCGCAGCGGCGGTGGCTCGCTGACCCCGGGGGGGGTGTGCCCTGGGCTGCCGGGCTGCGGCGGCAGCTCCCTGACCCCGGGGGGTAGGGGGGGCGCCCTGGGCTGCCCGGGTGTGGTGGCGGCACACTGACCTCAGGGGCGCACTGACCGACGGCGCCCTGACCCGGGGGACACCTTGGGCTGCCGGTGGCAGGCAGTTGCTGCTGCCGGCAGCTCAGCCCCTCCAGCAGAAGCGGCTGCAACCATTTAAAAAATTTTTTGGGGACGCCACCTTTTGGCGCCCCCAAATCTTGGCACCCTAGGCAACCGCCTAGTTTGCCGAAATGGTTGCACCGGCCCTGCTCCCAGTAAGTTAAATCTTAGACTGAAAACTGACTGAACAGAATTAAGCTATAAATGTTGCACATGCTTGGCATGACATTTGATGCATCAAGAGAAAGAGCATTAAACTGTGGGCTTCTAAGGTAATGACAACACTTCTGGGTATTGACCTGTAGGTGGGGGTATTCACATACTTTTGATTAATGAGAAAAATAGAATTCCTTTTCTGGGATCTGAAATTTTGTCATAGTCACCTTTTGTGGCCCTCTTAGACATAATCTGCAGACCCTCCAGGGCGAGAGGTTGAAAACAAAGTGCAATGGAAGATTATTAGCAGGAAAGGTGCAACATAGGGCACTTTCACTGTATTCTACTTGACTGACTAAGTTGTGAAGATCCCACCAGTGTTAATGGTGCTCTGTAGCTATTTCCCTGTGTATCACACTGTGAAACTAGTCCTGTGTCAAAGTTTGTATTGGCGGCATTGAAAAATTCAAGCAACATTTCCATCTGAATAAGAGAGATTTATGTAGCTAATTAGGCCTCCTTGTGAAAGCAGGAGATGGAATCTAGAGAGTGACACTCATTCAGAAATCAAAAACCTGGATAACTGCATTCAGACACAATACTTTAACATTTCAGAGCCTGCCATACAAGTGTGTAGATAATGATCAGAGGCTCTTCGTAAATGCTGAATATAATGAAATGCAAAATCATAATTGCTGCTGGCTGTGCTGTCATTAAATCCAGTTTATATTTAGAAAGAAGCCATTTTAAGAATGCAGAGCAGAATAACAGGTCATTTACATGCCTGAAAGGAGTTTACTTAACGTGCAGCTGAACCACCATTCAGTGAGCAGCACAAAGCCTAAGGCAATTTCACAAACAGAAACCTAGAGGCACATGGACAGGCGGACTGGCAGCGCATACATATGACTGGCATTTAGAAGCTGTGACATAAAAATAGTCTAAAAGCAAGATATTCTTGGGAGCACAGCAAAATAAATGCATTATCAGAAAGCAAGGTTCCAGAGTGTGTGTTCAGGTTAAATTTAATCCATTGCATGCCTTGAGGTGGCATTTGCTTCAGAGGCCATGTCACTTTATTTTGGCATCATTACTGTTCATTGTTTGTTTCTTGTATGTTACAGGCTGAGGGGAAACACTCTAAACTTTCAAACAAGTACCATCATACTCTCCCCCGATGTTGCCCTTCACCTCTGTCTTCCTTCAAATCCATCTTGCAAAGCTCTTCTTCACTGTTTATACCTACTTGACAATGGTTAGTCAGTTAGTGGCTGAAACCACAGCCTATAATGCTGACTAGTATCATCTTATTGTTTCCTTGTGCTCTCCTGTGCCTGTTTTTCTCTCATCTTATACTTAGGTTGTGAGCTCTTTGGGGTAGGGGCCGTCTACTACTCTATGTTTGTGCAGCACCTAGCACAAAGGGGTTACTGGTCCATGACTGAGGTCCTAAGTGCTGCTGTAATACAAAGTGAATAGTAAAAGAAGAACACAGAAAAACAGCTGCTGTAGGAGTATACAGTATACAAACTTTACAACAGCATGGTACATGAACTGCAGGGTTTTCCATAGGAACATAGGAATTGCATAGTGGATAAGGCCAGAGATCCACCTGCTCACAAGTTCCACCTGCAGCAGTAGCCAGCACAAGATGCTGCAGTAGAATATCAGGGGAATTTTTTCCTGTTGGCAGACAATTAGTAATTTGCTTATGCCCTGAAGCAAGAATGTTACATCCCTTATACATTTTTATCCTATGTCTTCAGCCCAGAATAAAAAGACGTGAAGTATTTTGATTGCTAGGAAAAGGCTTTTTCAGACAAGAAAGAAATAATTTGAAGACTATACATCTTATAGGAAAACTAAACACCCTTGTGTGTGGTGTCAATGTCTGATGATATCTCTATTACCAGTGTAATTGCCTGGCATCAATACTCAGTTAAGAAATGTAGATGCTTGTTTCTCTCTTCCCCTCCATGCACTTTTACTCCCACTCATATAGAAAAGACCATTTGTAAAGTCTTATCCTTTGGCCAGGAGACATCGTTTAGAATATTGTTTCTAAACAGGGTTATCATCACTGTTCACACAGGGAATTTGGGGCTTAGACTGAAAGCTACTCTGACACCTATGTTATTTAGTGTCACATCATAACTACCGTAAGCAAGCTGGCTCTGAGTGATACTGCCATGAACAACAATGCAAAGTGGCAAGACAAACAGTAACCTTGACAGAACTTACAATGCAATCAGAAATGATGTTCTCTTTTTCTTAACTCTCCTTGTGCATTTGTAATTTCTCAGTATCTTTTGGACAGTTAAAGGCACCTCCATGAAGACAGCAGATCCCATCATAAAACAAATTCCAGTCATATAAACAACATTCAGTGTTGCACATGCGCCATTCCAGCTCCAATGGTAATAGCGCTGCTAGTATTTGTTATTCACTAGCCATGCTGCCTGTTTCACTATGTGTGTAATTATTAGGTAGCTCTCTATGTTCTTGCATCTTAATGTTCAGTGGTCACACTGTTTAAGCTGCTTTGTAAGTGCTCTGCATTATTATGTATCCACTTTCAAATGGCTATACATAACAAGAGCTTTACCACACTCCATTCAGACTCTCTGTCTGGGAAGCTCAGGCCTTGAAGGTATAATCTCCAGTACAACACAATGAACCCTCTGGCTTTGTAAAATTTCTTACAGTTTCTACCACTGATGCAATTCCATAGTGATAGCAGTGGCAAAATTGCAAGTGCAGATGAGGTGCTGGTGGCCCTTTACATTTTAACCACTAGTTGTCTAAACTTTCTCAGAGCACAATGGCTAGTCTGCAATGCTAGTTGAACATCAGAATTTCCATCCCATTTGAAATTCCAATATTTAAACTTATTTTCATCCCAAATCTGAACGAGAAATCAAAATATATATATATTTTTTGTAATGGAAAGTTCTGAAAAATTTTAATTCCAAAATATTGAAACATTTTGGTACAGTTCAACTTTGAACAACATCCATGTGAGCTGCTGCAATACCTCATGGGAGTTGTAGTTCGGATGCCTCAGTGCCTCCATGCAAATAATCCAATTGGATGTACATATTAGGCATCTTAACACAGAAATTGGATTTAAAAGCATTCATTTATGCCTTATTTGAATGTGCAGTTGTGGTATTTGTGTGTGGAAAAAGTACATACACAAACATGCTCCAAATATAGTGCCATTAAGTCCTGTAGAAATACCTACCATAAATGTACAAACAGGTTCACAGATCTTGAGCTGTAATATCTTGAAGTATGCCCTAATATAAATGAAAGAGAGCGAGCGAGAATGAGCGCGTTTATTTTTTTACCACCTTTGCCCACACATTATCTCACTCCCAAACTTCCCACCCTCCAAGTTAAAAGAACATTAAGCTTGCAAATTTCAGCCCTCAGAAGTTAGGAAGTACCAGACTTATGGTCAGGGGGTCCTACTACAGCCTCTTTCTTTATTGAACAATCTTGATGATTATCATCCTGAGCACTGAATGAGGCAGGAGTCCTGTGGAAAAAATAGTGAGATAATGTACTTAAAGACTTTTCATAAAGCATATGTACAAGGGGGCCATATTAAGTTTCTTACCAGCCAAGGAAGGAAGGAGGGTAGGCCAACCCATTTGGTAGATAAGGCTTATGCTAAATACTGGTTAATGTTCCTTGAGTGGCAGGCCAACTACAAAAGAGTTGATACAGAGTACAATGGCTGTGTCCACACTTGAGTGTATTCTCAAATTCTCCCACCCTGGCTGTAGCACAGGTACTAGAGAGCACTGCAGTAGGCCAGTCTTGAAATAACAAAGGCATGGATCATTGTGAGCAGGTCGTCTTCTGTTAGGAGAGGGCACAATTTTCTTGGCACAACTTTAGGGGTGGAAGAAAGGTGTTTTCTGTGTAGAGACAAAAAACAAGGAGGACCTAAATCTTTGAAGAAATCAGGCTGGAGATTGAAATTGGACTGTTTTCAAATCCTGGTCCAACCTGAAGTCAAATGGGAACTTTTGTCATAAATTTCCCTGGGATCAGGATTTGGCTCTTTGTTCCCTACCTAGAACTGGTTATAGTGTGAGCAAATCCCAGATTAAAAATGATAAAAGTTGCAAAAGATACCATGCAATTTCAGTCTGCTGCAATCCTTTATAATTTTTGGTTTCCTCTGTTTCAAATTTCAGTTTTTTCTGCAATTGTAAACCACAAAATTTTTGCATAGAATTTTTGCCCTTGATGCTGATGAATATATTTTAATCTATGGCTGACATGGGAGTGGGGGAGACAATTTTATTTGTAACAGATCCTGTGCATGGGAGATATCCCTGTATTGGTACAGAAATGAAATGATCATTTCACCACAGTGAATCCTTCATTTGTGCTGGAAAGTCATTTTTTATTTCCTTGTTCTTTTTAGCTTCTTGGTGTAGCTGATGGATATCTCAGAATATTTAACCTCCTTTAATATATCTCTCCTGGGTGTTTCTGTACAGAACTCCTAGGGAAATAATCAAAAAGATTATACGGGTATAGTACAATGAAGCACACAAACAAGATTACAAAAAGATTACCTTTGATTTCTCCTTCGATAAAAGTGTCATCAGCGTTAGAAAAATGACTGTTCAAGTATATGCTCGTGCTGCATATTAGCCATCTGTGACCTCCACATCCAGTCAGTTTTTGGAGATAGTAAATAATTCACAGCAAATAATTCACTTAACTAATATAACCTCTTTTTCTGCTCACAATATTAATGAGCAGATTGTGATTTCTTCAAATTTATTAATTATTAGAAAATGTGGTATAAACATATAGTTCTTAATTTCCCCCCACCCTCTGATAGCTTATTAACAGCATGCTGCCTGTAATTATTCTAGGTATTTATGGTACACTCATTTTGAAATTCAAACTGATTGGTAAGTCACATCATAAATTTTCTGTTCCCTGATTGGAAGAGCATCTCTCTCTTCATAATCAGGAAGGCTTGGGGAGGCCAAATTCAGAGATGACTTAAATGGTGGTTGTGCAACTTACAGGTTGGGATGCTGGTATAAGTTAGTGTAAGGTGGACCAGTTTACGCACTGCGGGAGTGAAAGAGGAGTGTTATAGCTGGAAAAGTCATAAAAGGAGTGGAGCAGGGCAAGAAGAGTATTGCTGTTTGCTTTTTTCTTGGTTGCATGTACTGGTATAAACGACTCTGGCATAAGCACTTTTAGACTACTATAACTGTGTCCACACTAAAGGGTTTTACAAGCATAGGTATACCAGTATAAAAATCCTCCTAGAGTAGACAAGGTCCTACACTCACTTTCACTCATGCAACCTCATCACTGTGTACAGGTTGCTTCAAATTTCCATATATACACTTTATGTATTAGTAAAACTATTACCAATATGAATAGGTGTTCCTTAAACTTATGAGATATCCTATTTGCATTGCTAGATAAGATAATAACACTAGTAAGTCAAAAGGAATCTTTTGAAGGACACCCAGGGCCGGTGCAACCACTTAGGCAAACTAGGTGTCCGCCTAGGGCGCCTAGTGGTTGAGGGCGCCTAAAAGCCCGCTCAGGTGAGGAGGTGGAGTGAAGGTGAGCTGGGGTGGGGGAGGAGCGGGGAGGGCCGCCTGCAGTAACTGGGTGGGGGGCGCACAGGGGAACCGTTCCCCGCCCCAGCTCACCTCCACTCTTCCTCCTCCACTGAGCACACAACCCATGTCTAAGTCTCCTCCACTTGGTGCTGCAAGCCTGGGAGGGGAAGAGAATAGAGCGACGTCGGCATGCTCAGCGGAGGAGGCGAAGCCAAGGTGAGCTGGGGCAGGCTCCCCAGGCGGGGTTAGCTGCCGCGTGGGGGGGCTCCCCGGGTTGGGTTAGCTGCCATGGAGGGGTAGCTGTTGCAGGAGAGGGTCCCCAGGTTAGGGGGAGCAGCAGGCTCCCTGGATGGGGGGCTCCCTGGGTGGGAGGCATGGTTAGCTGCCATGGGGGGCAGGGTTACCTGGATGGGGGGGCACAAGGTGGAAGTTTTGCCTGGGGTGCGAAACTTCCTTGCACTGGCCCTGAGGACACCCACTTAAACTTTCATTATGTTGCTTCAGAATTTTGGCCACTAAGTCTAAACATGATCTGAACTTGGAACCTTTTATTCAAACTTACCCTCTCTACCTCAGATTTTGGTGGTTCATGCCAGAAGGATCATGGATCCAAACTACCCTGTTTGGCATTGGCTCCTATAAATGTTTGCAAAATTAAAAACAAAAAAATTGCCTTCTCAGTCCATCTTCCATTAAGTAGAAATATGTCTGATGGTTTCCATGTATCATGGAATAATATCTATAGATCTGTGGCTTTTCTGTAAGAGCCTGATTCCTCTCATGTTCACAATGGCTACAGAGGTGATTCCTCCCCCCCGATGTATAGCATATAAACGTTTCTAAATTATTTAACATTTGTGTGCTGTGTTGTAGCCAGATCTAATCCAAAAACTTTTTTAGTTGAAGCATTCCCATGGGTGGCAGTGTATTTAATTCATTTTTCTTGGCAATGAGCCAAATAAATTCAAAAATCTGGGGGAGAAGGTGAATAATCTATTTTTAAAAAAATGTATGTCCATATCTCAGTTAATGCTATATATAGTGGCTGCATTCCAATTTGCATAAAGAACCTTAAGGAATTGTCTGCCTGAGAACATATTGCTGTCCATATTGTCCATTCTACAGCTATCTTACAAATATTTATTTTTTGTAAACTAGCAGCCTAGGAAGTCTCACATTCTTAGTGGCTCATAACACAGAAAGCACCTCTCGGGCTATGCTAACTCTCACCTATGTTCTGTCCCGTAAGACTCTGACGTTTGTCAACACTTCTTACCAGTGTAGGTGCCACCCTTGTGAATGTGAATTAAAATGCTTTATCGTTCATTTTATAAAGGGGAAAAGCCTTTACTTTCATTAATACCCTCGAAAGCCACAGTCCTATAGTGGAAATAGATAAAAAGAGAGTTGATATTTAAAAATACTTTAAAAAACCCACACAAAATAATACATTGATGTATATCATAAATGAAATTCAGCACCTACAGCAACTGTATGGATGCCCCCTTTGTCTGCGCTTTACAACCAGGTCTATTCTCCAGCAATGGGTTGGAACTGATGCAACAGAATGAATTGGAACAGCACCACTTCCCATGATCTGAAATGCAGCTTACTGTGAGACCATCTAATCAGAGACTCTCTAATAAAGCATGTGTGCAAGGAAGTAGTTAAGGTTGCTTTGGACACCTTGAGACAGATCTTCAGTTAGCTTAAATTTCCTTAGCTTCCTTGAAGTCAATGGAGCTATGAACATTAATTTACTCCAGATGAAAGTTTGCCCCCTTATGTTTGAATTTCCTGAACTTTGTGCCATTTATAGTGCTTTTCAAATGCAGTTGTTTATTCATATTAGAGTATCCCTCAAGGTCCCCAACAAGACTGTCTCTTTGTTCTGGGTGATGCACAAATGTAAGTCCCTGGTTCAGAGAGCTTACCAGCTAAATAGATATATGATATGACAAGATGACTAGACCACAGCAGGGAGAGGGGGTGACGAGAGTGAAAGTAACAGAAAAACAATCTGAAAACTTCATAGTTCTCTTGTATTGTTGCTTGTTTGTTGTTTTTAAATAAGACAAGTGAGTAAGAGATGTTAATGAATCACTAACAGGCCACCTGCCTAGCCATTATAACTGGGCAGCGTGTGAGGATGTCACAGTAAATGTGGATTTGAAGAGGAGAATAATGCTTATACAAATTGATTCAAGGAGGCCATTCTTCGCCTAAGGGACACAGTGGAAGAAGACACAAAAGTGGTTGTAGGAGAAGTGGCAATGGAAACTACACTCAGTGGTGGAATGAAAGGAGCAGGTAGCAATGTAGTGAAATAAGAGTACATTATAAATATGTAGTATTGTCCTGAAGTTGGTAAGTATCATTCCCATTTCAGAGATGGGGAAACTGAGGCAAGAAGTTTATATCCACAAAAGCTTCAGATCAGAACTTGCTGAACCAGTGAATGTTGTGTTTCTGCTTTTCCTGCACCTGCAAATTCCTTGTTGAATCGTAAATTCATCTTATACATTAAATATGTTTTCTTTTAATAAAAAAAAGTTTTTTCTGTGCCAGTGAAAACCATCAACATCTGTATTGTGATACCTTACTCATTACTAATAATCTTTGTGTTTTGAGATAGTAGCTTGTCTCCAATGGAGTGGCTGTAACCAATGTGGTGATATTTAAAGAGGCAATTAAAAAGAAGTTATTTCAATTTTTCAGAAGAATACTTCATTTCCCACTATTTAGATAAAGGTTACATTTAAGTCTGAAAGTGCTTTCACGCATGTAACGTCTGCGAACAAAGCACCCCACTGAAGACTGAAGTCAAGAACAGTAAATGTCACTATCAAATTTGTTTATTTTTCAGCAACCTTCTAGCAATCATATAGGAGCTAATATAAATACATTGCAGCACTGAAATATATGGGAAGTCATCTCACAACAAGGTGTCTTTTTAATATTTTACATTTCAAATGCTAGAACTGTTTTTTCCTTTTTCTGTATCTTTAATTGAAAAAAGAAGGAAATGGGGGCAGAATCAAGGCCTTAGTATAGTTGTTTTCTCTGATCCAGAGAGGCTTTTTAGAGCAGTACATCTCACTGCAAACAATGAAAAGGAACACTGATGCAAACTGATTCCTGGTTAGGAATATGTCTCAAAAGAAGTAGCTAACGATCCCAGGTTATTTCCTAATTCATAAGGGGATTAACTACCTCCATATGTCTGTGAGTGTGTAAATAATATTGTATGTGCACAGAGCTGTATAATTTAAAACCCGCATATCTAGCCATAAGAGTGATTTACTATTAAAATGTAATGAGAAAAAAATAAATGGTAGAGACCTGAGAGGTATCTAACAGTTTTCACTGTATTGTATAGTGAATGATTCATCCCTCAATACAAGAGAAACCTTGAAACAAAATTACTCAAAGTAGATAAAAGCTATAAAATGATATACGGAACATGGGAATATGCTTCTCTACTAAATCTGTAAAGCATGTCTGCCGTTGTGTAGATAGCTGATTGCACTCCCACATGTAATATTTGTTGGGAATACAAATTTTTCCCTTGGAAGAAAAGTGGTTTGGAAGACAAAACAACATGCAGTGGATGGGAAATAGAGGCTTGGTCTACACTAGCAGCTTATGTTGATATAATTATGTTACTTGGGGGTGGTGGATTACCCACACTGGTGGGAGAAGCCCTCCTGTCAGCGTAGGTAGTATCTTCAGTGAAGCACTGCAGATGAAGCTGCACCTCTACAGCCTGTTACATGTAGACAAGCCCAAATGTTTTAATGAGATTTTCTGCCTCTGCTATGAAATGTGCTGATATTTCTTCTAGAAAATATATTTCATCACTTAGTTTTATTGTCATATTTTGAAAAAAACCGAACCCATTAAGGATGTAAGGCCTAGTGATTGGGAAGCCTCAACTTTTGGGTGCCTAGTTTCAGACGCCTTAAACAGGCCTGCTCACTTTCAGCCCCTCAGAGACAGGAACAGAATCCAGGAATAATGACACCCAGTATTCTAGTACTGTCTTGCAGACTACCTCTACAAACTGGTTCACACAGGGTCCCAGTTTACTTTTATCATCAGTTAGTTTTAAAGCTTAGTTGGAAGTAGACTGTAGGTTCAGAACCTACTGATAACTAACATGGGAGACAGAAATATATAATCAGCCTCTTAAATTAGTGTGAGGATCCTGAATAATTGGAATGATTTTACCTTGGACCACATTGTATTGGAAGTGAATTTGATCATTGTGTTAATATTTGTTGTATTTTTAGTGTTTGTGTGTTGCTTAATGGAAGCTGTTCCTTTAAGAATGGGTTGAAGCACTTAATTACAGAATGTTTTCAGGGAGCAGTGTGTGAGAGTTTTAGCCTTTGTAGTCAGAGAGTGGAGAACGTGCCCTGTGTAAACTCAACAGGTTAGAACCTGATTTAATCAGCTTAACTTTTGGAATGGAGGCTGCCACTTAGTAGGAGACTGGATGCCTAAAGAATGAGATTCAGACCCTTTTGCCTGTTGATCACCAGTCTAAGGCCATGTCTACACTAACACTTATGTCTGCAAAACATATGTCGCTCAGGGTGTGAAGCTGCTCACCCTCCCCCGGCTACATAAATTTTGCTGGCATAAGTGGTAGTGTGCAAAGCACTATGTCAGTGGGAGAGCTTCTCCCGCCGACATAACAACCGCAGTTTGTTGGGGGTGGTTTAATTATGTCGACGGGACAGCTCTCTCCTGTTGGCATAGAGCAGCTATATGAGAGGTCTTACAGCAGTGCAGCTGCATTGCTACAGCCATGCAGCTGTAAGGTCTCTAGTGTAGACATAGCTTCAATCTAACACATGCCTGTAGGGATTCAAAGTTTTTCCCATCTAATAGATCTTTGATGGCCTATATGAGGTTTGTTTTGGTCTCTGTTCCAGCTCCCATGGTGTAAACTCACCCCCATACTTTACACTAGCTGGCAGTCTTAGTACAGAGGCCAACAACTGCAAGGGCCATGGTGACCGAAGTGTCCTATTCACCCCGCAGTACAGTTGAGGAACACATTGTGCCTGAGAAGCTCTGCCGTACTGCTTGTGATGAACCAAGGATGTCCTTTACCAGGGCAGAGCCAATGCCTTTTGCCAGCACTAATGTGCACTTTTTTAAAAAGCTGAATTTTGGGCTATATTCAGAATATTAATTCATTAATTTTGCATAATATCACGCCTGTTGAAAACTTTGCAGTTCTACAGATGGTATTTATAATACTTAATAATGTTTTAACGTGTTATGATTTTCCATACGCAATGGCCATCCATATAGGTTCAGTTTGAATTTTTATTTTAAGTTAGAGCACTCGATAAAACATAACAAAGGTCTTTGTGACACAGAACAGTGTTTTGTCTCCTCATGTCACATCGACTCTGTGTGAGAAAATAACAACTGCTCCTGCAAACACCTTAGAAACTTCAAGGTGCAGTACAGGGGAATAATGGTATAGCTGCAGCTACCGCACTTGATTATCCAGAATATGAAAACAAACAAACAAAAAGGCTGAAGGGATCAGCTATTCAGCTTCAATGAGACACAAGATAAATGAGGTAATATCTCTTATTGGCCCTCACCCACCTGGTTTTTCTAGTATCCTGGGACCAACACAACAACATTGCAAACGACTTCAGTGAGGCCATTTACATTATATAACTTGTTTACAGCTCCAGCAAGGCAGGTATTCTTCATGAAAGCAGAATTAATAGGCTCGCTCTGGCTACATTTTTCAAAGGTTTTCTCAAACTTTCTCATTCACACATGAGAAGTGCCACCTTCTCATTTGCACAGAAATTGAATCTTAAGTGCACAGTTACCTGACTTGACTGCACATGTGCATGTGTGCATTTTATATGAATATATGTTTCAGAAGCCCTTTGGTACTAAAATTAAATTAAATATAAATATCTGAGAGCTCTAAGAATCTCTGGAAATTTAGAGTGTAAAAAGTTGATGATGATGTGTGCTTTATCTGGACTACTTAGTTGTAAAAAACAAATGATCATGAGCAGGCTTTTTAAGTGGCAGAATTTCATTTTGAATTGATTAGACTCCTTCATTCTGTGGGAGAGCTGGGTATACAAAAATGTCAATACTTGATCCTGCAGTTTTCACGGAGAGCACAAAAACGTTTTAAATAAAGACCTGGATACAGCAGCGGCAACAGGATATTGCTTTGTCTAATCCCTTACTATATTTAAAGCTTAGCTGTCAGTATGTGACTCTGTATCTCAGCAAAGAAAGCTTTTGAAATTATAGTAAATCTGAATGGATAGGAAATAGGTTGACCCTGAAAATCTCTGCTTAATCTTTTCTCAGCTTCCATCAACAAATAACACTCATCATTACACAACAAGCCTCAAAAGCTATCAACTAGGATTTCAGTCAGCAGCAGCATATATGCAATTCGGGCTTCAGTACATGATGCTTAGTTATTATTGTATTCTGTAAGTTCTATATTCTATTTTGTACATTGTACTTACATGTAGCACATTCACTCTAGATTCTTCCTGTCAATCTTTGCTGGAAATTTCCTTTTGGACTTACTCCCTGGAATATTATTTCAGCCTTTGCACAATCCAGAGGGAAGTTTCTATACAGATTTATATTTTTTTGGGTAAGGTAATCTTGTTTTTACTGTTTGACAGCTTCCTACAGCACTCCCCTTCTATGCTGTTACATATGTTTGTCCCTTCAAACTTTAGAGCAATGTCTTTCTCAATCAGACCCTCAGATGCGTGAGCAGAAACTTTACTTTTACAAGATGAAGTGGGGGAAACACAAGGCAATAGTTAATCAGTGAAGAGAACACAGCATGGGATCTGATTGACTATGCTTTCACAGACAAAAGAATAGATGTAAAATATTCTCGAGATAAAAAAAAACAAAACTTAATTGTGAAAGAGTGCCTGAAGTCCTATTCCCCTGCCCCAAGAGATATTTAGAATCATGATTATCAAGCATCTCTCTTTCCTCTCTGACAATTTTTAGTTATTGCTCTTAATATGGGTACTAGTCATAAAATAGTATACTTGGCCAATTTGTAGGCATAATAACCGTAGTCCTAAAACAGGCATATGCCTCGTAAGGTCAAATACATTTTTTTGCACACTAGGCAAAGAAATCCTGAGCTGGGTTAAGATCTCGCATCCCTGAACTCAGTGGCAAAACTCTAATGACTTTAGTGATGCAGGGACAGGTGCCCTCATATAGAACCCATTGTGTATCAAAATTTACAGTTTTTAGGTACAGAGAAACTTGAAACAGGGTCTGCCCAGGCATGAAGTCACCAGGGAAGAGAAATTTCATGTCAATCTGTCCATTTATCTGGGTATTTATATCATATTCAGCACCATGCCATCTGAGCACCTGAAAAAGGAGCCTATCCCCACTCTGCCCTCCATGGAGCTCTGACCCATTCTCTTCCTAAGCAGGGGCCCTTGGAGTTCCTGCTGTCCTGGGACAATGGTAGGCCTTGCAGAGCTGCCACAATGGATTCCTGTTTTATAAAGCTAGAAAAGGAAATGATGTGTGCATGCAACAATGTGGTGATGGGTGATATATATTCCTCTCCCTGGTTAGGCTGGGCATTGGGAGGGGGGGACTCTCGGACCCTGATAACACCTCTTCATTAACCAAATGACAGCTCCATTTTTGAGCTGCTTTTGTTGTTTATTAACATTTCACTAATGCCTAGAAAGCTTCAACCAGGAACAGTTGATGAAGCAGGTTATTTGGCAGTGTGGTCTAGAAGATTGAGCCCTGGACTAGGACTCTAGAGAGACAGGTTCAAATCGTGGCTCTGCTGGTAATCTTGGGCACCTCACTGCACCACTCATTACCTCAGTTTCCCCATCTGTAAAATGGGGATAAGGCAACTGGCCTCCTTTGTAAGGCACTTTGAGATTTGCTGATGAAAAGTGTGGCGTAAGAGCTAGGTAGTAGCAGTACTTTGTTATATTTGAGTGTATATGTAAGGGTAGGTTAAAAAGTTACTATATTCTTTTAATATTATATGGAAGAGCCTTTTCAAGTGATGAAGGGTCAAATTACTACATATTAGTGGCTAGTCTTTGTTGTCTTGACACAAAACAAGTTCTGTCAAAGTGTAGAATCTATATTATGGATGACCCTCGGCAAGAATACCGTCCAATATCTAGACAACTCTGTCATTGGTCTGGTGGGACATGGTAATCTCTTGTCCTTGATTTGCTTCCTAAACATCCTCTCCTAGCTTCCCTATGCCCTGGTGATCTGCAAGGGTAAAGATTTGAAATGCAGTTGCACTGCAGTTATTTCTGGGTTCAAAATTTCTAAACACTTTTCCAAATCAGGCCCACAAACAGCCAAAAATTCAGTATAGTTTTGGAAAAATATGTACTGCATACACCATGAATAAGAGTGTAATGCATGCTCATTTAATAATACTTTACATTGCTCTCACCTGTCTTTTCCTCCTCACTGTTGCAAGCCTCTCCATGAAGAACTCTCACTGTGATGTCACAATTAGGATAGCAACAACTGCTGGTTGCCGAGAATATGTGAGGGATGAAGAGAGGCAGCCAGAGAAGGTGAGACTAAACATCGTGTGCTGAGATATTCTGTTTACATTCCTTGATCATATATTAACCATTGTAATATATATGTGAACACTTCATTCATCCTTTTTAAGTGTTCTCCAAGTATATGTCTACATTGCAGCTGGGAATGTGCCTCCCAGCCCAGGTAGACAGACATGCACTAGCTCTGCTCAACCTAGTGCACTAAAAATAGCAGGGTTGATGTTGCAGCATGGGCAGCGGCACTGGCTAGCTATCCAAGCTTGGACCCAGGGGTTTGAGTAGCCTTGTTCTCAGATAGCCAGCCTGTGATGCGGCCTATGTCACACTGCTATTTCTAGCAAGCTAGCTTGAGCGGAGTTAGCTCATGTCTTCTATCTGGGGTCCCAGCTGCAGTGTCCCAAGAGACACTAGAAAAGGAGAATTGAAAGATGCCTAGTACTCAAAATTTGGGGCACACCATCAAGTATTTGGAAAGGAGCAGCAAGGATACTGCTGGTTCCTACCACCAAGAGAGCTGTGTCTTAAGATGGGAGGGAAAGAGTTTTCATCCAATATCTCTCCCTCTAATGGTGGGACTTGCAGTTTCCGTGTTGTCACTAGAAAGGGAAGAGAGCCCTGTGCCACTCTGAGATGATTTACTATCACAAAATGGGGTGAGAAAAGGGCAGGCTATATTGTCATGCATATCTCTTTTTCCTTTTTGGTGGTGGCAAACGCGGACCTCAAAGACTTTGTAAGGTCTTGCACAGGAGAGAGCAGACGCCAATAGGTTAAAAGCTGTGAGTAAGGTTCTGACAAACATCTGAACTTGCGAATGCTTTTCCAGGTCAGACCTTTAAACCTTGAACTACTAGAAGGCGAGTTCAGGTGTTTAATTGTGTACCTATATGATTACCTCTATTTTTTAAAAAAAATTCAAGTAAGGCTAAACTGGAAGTGCCTCTGTCTTGGGCATTCTTAAACAATGGAGCCTGGAGTCATTGGCAGTGCTGCCAAATGTTGTGACTTCATCACAATTCTTGTGATATGGCATTTTTCTTAAAGTTCTAGCTGCTGCAACTAAGAGACTGCATGAGAAAATTAGTTTCTTACTTTAAAAAAAAAAAAGTTTCCAGCTCTCATGGTTGTGGAGAAAAGTTTGAAAATATGAAGCAAATTCACCTTAAAGACTCAGAAACCAGAAAGCAAATTGAAAGCATCCAATATTATTTTTAAAAAAATCATATGGGGGGGCGGAAAGTGCTGACCCATGATTTTTGAACATGGGGTTGGGGCTGGCCATGAAACATTGGGGTGGGCTGGACAATGTTCTAGTGAGGCATGAAATTGTTGACTGGGTTATTTACAATGTTGAAAATAGGAAAATGCAAATCGTTGGAAGAGATTTTCTGTTCGTGCTACAGCTAAGGTTGTTTCTTGCATCCAGCAGGGATGCAGGGACTGAGCAGGGTTTCCTTTACAAGAACCATTCCCAGCCACTGGTACTTGCATGGAGAGTTGGAAAACTCACTCTCTTCCTCTGGTTTCAGTGATCACCCAGCTGGTGCTCAGCTAGTGTGATGTTACCAGGGAGTAAGAGGTAGCAGCACTAGCTACCTCTGTGTCTTGCCACCAGGATTTGGGAGAGAAAAAAGTGAGGGAAGGAGCTCACAGATGCACAGGATGAGGGAACAGTCAGAACTGGTTCAAGGGGGAACCAGCTGGGGACAGAGCACAAAGGGAAACAGGCTGGGGAGTAATTTGGGGGGTCAAATGAGAAACAGGAAACAGCGATGGAATGACCAAAGTTGTCCCTTGATATGTCCCCCAAACACTCCCCAGGGTCCCAGGTTCCCACCACTCCCCCACCCAAGCTGCCTTGACTCGCTCCCTTACTCTGCTCTCCCAACCCTACTCTTCTTCTGCTGGTGCCAGAATGAGACTCTTGCCTCACTGGTGGGGGCTCTGTGGAGGAAAAATCTGTGCGTGAGAAAGTGTGTTTGTGATTTGGAAGGACAAACTTGTGCTCTGAATTATGCAGAGTAGGGACTTGAACCTGGATCTCCCAAATCCCAGGCCAGCCTGCTAACCACTGAGTTGTCTCACTCTCAGTTTAGCCAGAAATGACTTCTCAATGAAATTATTCTCTAAACCAATATATTTCTTCAAAACATTTCAATTTCCACAAAAAGGCCGTTTTCAATAGAAAAAGGTTCAGCTAGCTCTAGTTAGTACCTGTCATAAACAGATAGTTAAGGGCTAATGTTTCTTTTACCTGCAAAGGGTTAAGAAGCTCGGTAAACCTGGCTGACACCTGACCAGAGGACCAATAGGTGGACAAGATACTTTCAAATCTTGGTGGAGGGAAGTCTTTGTTTGTGCTTTTTGTTTTCGGAGTTGTTCGCTCTTGGGACTAAGAGGGACCAGACATACATCCAGGCTCTCCAAATCTTTCTGAATCAGTCTTTCATGTTTCAAAATTGTAAGTAATAGCCAAGGAAGGCGGATTAGTTTTATGTTTGTTTTCTCAACTTGTGAATGTTTCTTTTTGCTGGAAGGATTTTTACCTCTGTTTGCTGTAACTTTGAATCTAAGGCTGCGGGAGTCTCTCTGGTCTATATGAATCTGACTATCCTGTAAAGTATTTTCCATCCTGATTTTACAGAGATAATTTTTACCTTTTCTTTCTTTAATTAAAAGCTTTCTTTTTAAGAATCTGATTGATTTTCCTTGTTTTAAGATCCAAGGGGAATTGGGTCTGAACTCATCAGGGATTGGTGGGGGGAAAGGAGGAGGGATGGTTGGTTCCCCCTTGTTTTAAGATCCAAGGAGTTTAAATTTGTGTTCACCAGGGAATTGGTGAAGCCTCTCAAGGCAACCCAGGGAAGGGAAAGTCTGGGGGTGGGACAGGGAGTGTGTCAGACACTGAATTTCTGGCTGGTGGCAGTGTACCAGATCTAAGCTGGTAATTAAGCTTAGAAGTGTTCATGCAGGTCCCCCACATTTGCACCCTAAAGTTCAAAGTGGGGAAAGAAACCTTGACAGTACCCTATCTTAAATCTAAACTACTTTTCTCTTTATATTATAGATCCTTGTAGCTCCTTATTACTTGGTTTCTGGTAAGACTGTGTTCCAATTTTAAACTCCAAGTTTGAACAAAAACACATTTTGTTCTACTTAAGATATTTCTACTGTTTTACATAATACAACTATGCAGGCAATGTAATCACACACACAACACATCAACGCCTCAGGTGGAATGCAGAGTTATACCATATACAGTGCAATATCACCTGACGTGAACTTACTGAAGAAAGGGTGACTCCTCCAAAGAGAACATATCACCAGGTACTGATCCCCAAATCTCCTGAACTGGAATACAATATGTAGTAAAACATTAGGTAACCTAGCATGGAGCTCGCTTTCAGTAGGTTTGAACCTGGCAGAAAAGTTGTGAAACCTCACCCAGAATTCAATGTGACTTCACACAGACAACATCAGCCTGCACAAAACACATGATATTTCACTGAATACAACACTCAGCATTATTACCATATGTATACATATGTAATATTATATTAGCTGACACTAGAAACGGATGTCACCTCACACAAGCCAGTGTCACAGAACGCACTATTATCTGGCATAAAATATGATGTGACCTGTCACTGTGGTCACTGAACATGTTTCATGGACACAGGAAACAAAAGTGAGCACAGACTTCTGGTAAACTTTTTCTTTCTTTCATAAACAGTCTTGTCATCATAATTCATTTATTTTTTTCAGTATGTGTCTAAAATCAGTAAGCACCGTGTTATTCTGGAGTCAGGGAGCCTGCATGTGTACACTGGTTATGCTATCAACACTGAGCACAGGAATTGCGTTGCTTTGGTGTTGTGTTTTCCTTCTTCCCACATGTATGTGAGTGTGACATATTAACACTGAATAATACTGTAGGCGGTTCTCAGTGGTGTGCCCGTTTACTGCACTTGCAGTATATCAGCTATGATACTAGCATTAGCATAGGCTCACTCTTTCTGTCCCTTCTGTTGATGGGTCAGGTTTGTCAGTAGCTCTGTGGCATGGGGCGATTAGCATAGCAGCACTTTTGACAGTACAACAGTTAGTTCATTACCTACTTGGGGTAAGCTTTTCCTTTCAAAGGTTTAGAGGTTATTTACTCTTTTATTTTGTTGGCAGATTTCTGGGTTTCAGAGGCAAACAGTATATTCCATTTCATAGACTGATAGAGTTATGGGCCAGAAGAGATAATTATGATCATCTAGTTCAGTGGTTTTCAAACTACAGGTCACAACCCAGTACTGGGTCGCAGAATTTAAGGCAGTAGGTCATGATTGCTCTGGTCAGACCAGGCTGTTAGAAGTCCTGTCAGCAGTGCTGCCTGGCTAAAGCAGGCTAGTCTCTACCTGTTCTGACACTGCATTGCTCCCTGAAAGTGGCCAGCAGCAGGCCTGACTCATAGGCAGGGGGCCGACAGGGCTCCATGCGCTGTTCCTACCCCAGCACCGGCTCCACACTCCCACTGGCCAGGAACCAGCAAATGGGAGCTGCGGGAGTGGTGCCTGTGGGTGAGAGCTGCGCATGACCACTTCTAGGGTGCAGCACAGTCCGCAGCGTCAGGACAGTCAGGAAGCCTGCCTTAGCACTCATGCTGCACTGCTGACTAGGAGCCACCTGAGGTAAGCCCGTGCCCTAAGCCCCCCATCCCCCAACCCAGAGCCCCTTCCTGCACCCCAAACCCCTTATCCCTGGACCCACCCCAGGTCCTTCACTCCCCCCCAGCCAGAGCCCTGACCCCTTCCTGCACCCCAACCCCAGCTCAGAACCCCCTCTCATACCCTGAACCCCTCATTCCCAGCCACACCCCACAGCCCTCACCCCTACACCCCAACCTTCTGCCCCAGTCCTGAGCCCCTCTGACACCCCAAACCCTTCATACCCAGCTCTGTTGGCTTCTGAGCATCAACAATTTTCTTCAACTGGCTTGCCAGAAAAAAAGTTTGAAAACCACTGATCTAGTCTGACTTCCTCCATAACACAGGCCATACAACCTCACCCAATAATTTCTCCATGAATCCATATCTTTTGTTGGGGCAATAATATATCTTTAAAAAATATCCAGTTATGTGCTCTCCTGTATTTTGACATTGTGATTAGAATCTTAATAGAATCTTTTGAATGAACTTAATAGAATCTTTCCTACTCTTACTGAGCACCAGATAACTCAAGGAGAATTCCTGTTACCAGTTAGCTAAACTCCTTTGTTTCAAGAACCAGTAACTGAACTGGAAAACTTAGTTACTACAGTCCATTTTTGTATTAGGGTTCCATCCATACATAATTTAGAAAAGATTAATAAAAGTGTAACAGGTGATTTAATAAATCGATTTGCATTGATTGCTGTAGAGTCCAACAGTTCAATAGGTTGTTTATAACTATAGATTGTAACCATCTATTAACGTTTCTATTGATATGTTTACAATCATGTAGAACATATACTGTTCCTGTCTGTAATCTGATTATAACATTCATTGACCAGCTAGTAACCTTTACAAACCATTAATGAAAAAAACTTAATATAAAATAAGAGCATCACAAAAGCACTTGTTTTTTTCAGAACTTCAGGAAATTCGTGGTTTTTTTTTCTTGGAATCACAGTTATGATAATCACTAAATTCTACATATGAAACCCAACAAAAATGTTTTAAGGAGACTGAAACATTTATCAGTTTCTTAATCATTCAAGAATTTTACGGGGAGATTTTTAAAAGTGCGTAGAGGGTTTAGGAGTACAAGTCCTATTTAAGATCAATGGTACTTGTGTTCCTAAATCCCTTGTGTGCTTTTGAAAACGCCCCATTTAACATATTTATGAACAATAACATTTTGCTTCAGCTTTTCAAGAATTCACCTAATCAGTTTTGATCAGGGGGTTCTGAAACACCTTCACGATAAAGTATTTTTTATTTCACTTTCTTCAAGAAGAATTTTTAACAGCAATAGAATGTTTATGTAGATTCTGGAAAGAGTCTCCGTTCTTAAATTATGTAATGTTTTCCCTTTTATGTTTGCATTGCCACCTTCCCTGGAATGGGATAATCCCACATAAAATTACAACAGCATTTGATTCCTCCTGGGAAAGTCCTACCGAATTTAATAAAGAAAGAGAGCTTTTCTTTGGTCATCTTTTGGAATTATCCTATAAAATGTAATTGAAAATCAAATTGCTGCCATGGAATTCTTTCAGCTAGTTTAAATAATAATAAACCTCTCTATAACAGATGTAATCTATTAAACCATATAGATTTCAGAGTGATCTCCATAGAGCCCTATTGGTTTAATCTCTCAAAGTGAATGTCTACACTTCAGGTTGGGGGCGTCATTCCCAGATTGAGGAGACATACCTGCACTAGTGCTGATTGAGCTGGTGTGCTATAAATAGAGTGTAACCACAGCAGTGCAAACGGCCCTGAGTGTGTGCCTAACATCTTGGATGGATACGTACTTGGGGTGACTAGCCCCTCTGCAGCAGTGGCTATGCTCTTTAGCAAGGAATCTCCCCAAGCTGTAAATTACACCTTCATACATACCCTAAGAATGGGTGGTCTTCCTAGAGTAGGACAGCGCTCTGTAACGGTTTATCTGTTCCTGTATGTTATGTCATCTTAAAATTCACTATTTTAAAAAATTTCATTTAATTTCTTCAGCTGCCATCACCGGCGTAGCTGGCAATACCATTGCCACACCTGCTGGCACCACCACAGCCACTAAGCCTACTACAGTTGGGGCCACCACTACAGCCGCCACTGCAGGAATTCACAAGACACAACTGCAAGAGTTATCAAGATCAGGACAGCAGCCACCCCTACTGCCACAGCAACCACTATCAGTCCTTCCAGAGCTGCCACTATTACCACAGTAATCACCAGAAGGACAAACAAAGGCTAAGCAGGAAGTGAATGATTAAAAGCTCCCATACATACATGCCCTCCCTGATGCATGCAATTTAATTTTAAGGTTCTTTAATTAATATAAATTTCTGTGCGCATTTCATTAAATTTTGTCTCTTCCTCTCTTTGAAATTCAAGCTAAGCAAAAAAATCTTCACCGGGAAAGGTTTTAACGACATCTTTTCAGTTACTAAGGCAATCTAAATGTTTTAGTGGTGACCCATGGTATGTCCATTAAAGAAAGAAGGGAGAAATTGAGAACCCAGGGCACTGATTGCACTGCATTTTTTCACAGCATCTGCATTGCGATAACCTTTTATAGAACAATTTTATTCCCAATCCAGAATAACCCACTTGCACCACTGTGGCATGCTGTCCCCTTTCCAAGGTATAGGAACATTAGATTTTCTATGGCTCCTTTTATCTGTTCCACAATATGGTCTTCTAAGACTTCTTTATCCACACAATTATGTCCCTTGAAGTCACCACTTCCTTCTGTACATCCTGTTCTTTACACCAAGCTCCCCTTCCCAATGGATTGAGATCTTCCCAGCATCCTTTTTCTCTACCAGCCCCATCAAGGCTTCCTCAGCAGATTCTGTGAATTAATTTCCTTCTTTTTCACAGCCCATCCACTCTGACTTCACAAGCTGCTTAATGCCAGGCAGTGTGAGCAGGGTGCTAATTGGTTTGCTCAACAGTAGATCCCAGGATTTGCTAAAACTAAGCAGTGCTTTCACCAGCCATGGCATTAATCTTTCACTGACCTGTGCACTGTGGCCATCACCAAAACTGCCCCAGCCATAGCTATTTTGGCCATTGTCATCTCTGCCAACTTAGAGATGGGTACTGTCAAGTATACTACCTTTTCCTGGTAGTAGCAGTTCATATAAGGTGTTCGTGTATGTATCCTTTTTTAAAAATGGTGCTTTGTGCTCCTGGCACCAGATTGTGAGCTGCAGGGCAGACAGCTTGGCATAGTTCATGAAGGGGGTGTGGTCAAAGATGTCTTTTGTGTCCTGCCATTCTTCATATAGCTCAGATGCTGGAGGAACCAGCCAGTATAGATTAGAGCAGGCTGAAGGATACAGCAGACTGCAATGGCTGACAGTGACCCCCAGAATATTAAATGTATAACATTTCCAAGTGGGTGCTTCCCCACAATCCCCACTGCCAGCTTTTAAGAGTTTCCAAGCCTCTAAGTAGTTCAAACCTGTATTTTTTTTCAAGCCTGTAGTCTGATGGTCACTGGTTTAAAAAGATATGCAAAAAATAACTTTGCAAAGGTCCTAGTTTCCTGCAGCACATCAGATATTTCAGAGATTTCAGTGTGCCACTACATAACAAGATGTCTCATGGGTTTGTATTAGGAGAGTCCCTCCATTATCTCCTTCTAATAATTGTAAACATCATATGGGATATTAAATAATAAAGTGGGATAAACAATGGGCTTGTTTAACAAAATATAGAACATGTTTAGATACTGTATTCTACCTTATCTTTCAAATGCAGGACTTTTAAAAGAGTTTATAGAGGTGCTTAATCCTGCTATCCTAGTGTAAATCCATTTAGCAGGATGCAATAACTCATCCAAAATTTCACCAGCAGTTTCAACCATAGCAGTTATTCTTCACTTATACAACAGTTATTGTACAGTAACGTAGCTGCAGCAGAGTGGCTGATGTCGATGACCATGGGTTTCAGCATTTCAGACGTACCCCATGTAACATAAGTATGACAAATTCAGCCTTCCAAGCATAGAGGCTGTTGCGATGTTGGCAGGGCAGGTGCCAGCTCTTCACCAGGCTGCAGGCATTACCTAAGAACTGACAAACTCGTAACTGGAGACCAGACCAGGTCAACCGTATGTTAGTTTTGCTCAAAATAGGTACTAGTCTTATAAGAATGTATTTAGTGTTTAGACTCTATGAAATGCTTGTAAGTTGCTGCATGCATTAATCTCATTTGTAATGTCTGTATTCCATGCTATAAAATATGTAAGTTTTGCTTTATAACTTTGAAAATGTTTGCTCTGAACTTGTGAACTTGGGGAATGGAATCATCCTCTCCACCCATCCAGATGGACTGTCAAAATCAGATGAACCTTCAAAGATCAGTGCAATACAAAGGATTGGTTAATGGCTCTATCACACCCATGAAGGAGCATGGGCTAGTCTACGCTAGAAGCACTACAGTGGTGCAGCTGCACAGCTATAGCATGTCTGGTGAAGGATACTCTTTACTGACGGGCAGGGCTGGCTCTACAGTTTTCACCGCCCCAAGCAGGGCGCCGAATTGCCGCTGCGGGCGGCAGGGCAGTCCATGTGCCCTTAGGGCAGCTGCAATTCGACGGCAGCTTCTATGTTTAGCTGAAGCCGCTGTGGACAGCTAAACATAGCAGCTGCTGCCGAATTACCACCACCGCGGAAACGCTCCTGTCGCCCTAAGGACACATAGACTGCCCCCACTGCCCGCGGTGGCAATTTGGCGCGCTGCTTGGGGGTAAAACAACAGTGATTGCCGCCCCTTGCAGATTGCCACCCCAAGCACCAGCTTGGAATGCTGGTGCCTTAAGCCAGCCCTGCCGATGAGGGAAAGCTCTCCTGTTAGCATAATAAAACCATCTTCCCGAGAGGTGGTAGCTATTTTGGTGTGAGAAGCTCTCCAATTGACATTACACTGTCCACACTAGCATTTAGGTTGCTGTAACTTATGTTTCTGGGAGGGGTGAATGGCTTATTCACACCCCTGAGCATGACCTAAGTTATCCTGATATAACCTGTAGTGTAGGTAAGCCCTAGGTGCAGAAGGCCTTACCCCATCCCTTTGAATGCTGGAAGAGGGAAATAAGCATAGCTGATTTGAAAATTTTTCTTTTTGGCTGTTTGAACTCTGAAGGGCCAGAGACTCAGTCAGAGATCCCCAGGGGTGCCTCCTGGGTCTGCCTTGAAAGACACTTTGAATTGACAGATTTCTACAACACCATCACTCTTAGGCCTGGTCTACACTACGTGTTTATACCGATTTTAGCAGCGTTAAACCGATTTAACGCTGCAACCGTCCACACAACGAGGCCCTTTATATCGATGTAAAGGGCTCTTTAAACCGGTTTCTGTACTCCTCCCAGACGAGAGGAGTAGCGCTGAAATCGATATTATCATATTGGATTAGGATTAGTGTGGCTGCAAATCGACGGTATTGGCCTCCGGGCGGTATCCCACAGTGCACCACTGTGACCGCTCTGGAAAGCAATCTGAACTTGGATGGACTGGCCAGGTAGACAGGAAAAGCCCTGCGAACTTTTGAATTTCATTTCCTGTTTGCCCAGCGTGGAGCTCTGATCAGCACGGGTGGCGATGCCAGTCCCAAATCCAAAAAGAGCTACAGCATGGACCATACGGGAGATACTGGATCTGATCGCTGTATGGGAGACAAATCTGTTCTATCAGAGCTCTGTTACAGAAGACGAAATGCCAAAGCATTTGAAAAAAATCTCCAGGCTATGATACAGAGTCCACAGCACAGTGCTGTGTGACAAGCGTAATGGAAAGCCAAAGAATCAAATGGACGCTCATGGAGGAAGGGAGGGGGTACTGAGGACTCCAGCTATCCCACAGTCCTTGCAGTCTCCAAAAAGCATTTGCATTCTTGGCTGAGCTCTCCAATGCCTGTAGGGTCAAACATATTGTCCGGGGTGGTTCAGGGTATAGCTCGTCAATTTACTCTCCCTTCCCCCTGTGAAAGAAAAGGGAAAAAAATCTTTTCTTGACTTTTTTTCAATGTCACCGTATGTCTACTGCATGCTGCTGGTAGACGCGGTGCTGGGGCACTGAACAGCAGCATCCTCTCCCTCCCTTCCCCGGTGGCAGATGGTACAGTGCAGTAGGACTGGTAACTGACCGTCCTTGTCATCATCGCCGTGAGTGCTCCTGGCTGGCCTCAGGTGAGGTCGGCCGGGGCGCCTGGGTAAAAATAGGAATGACTCCCTGGTTATTCCCGGCAGATGGTACAGAATGGCTGGTAACCGTCTCATCATAGCAACTGGGGGCTGAACTCCATCAGCCTCCCCCCCCCCCTTTCATGTCTAAAGAAAAGATTCTGTACTGCCCTGGACTAGAAAAGATGCTGGCTCCTCTCCCCTCCACCGTTTAATGTCCTGCCTGGACTATCATAGCAGCTGGAGGCTGCCTCCCCTCATTTTATCTCACTAAAAAGTCAGTGTTTCTTATTCCTGCATTCTTTATTACTTCATCACACAAATGGGGGGACCTGCAATGGTAGCCCAGAAGGGTTGGGGAGGAGGGAAGCAACGGGTGGGGTTGTTGCAGGGGCACCCCCTAGAATGGCATGCAGCTCATCATTTCTGTGGGATCTGACACGGAGCGGCTGTGCTCTCTGGTTCTCTGTACACTGGTTCTCTAGTACACTGCCCCATATTCTAGGCAGGACTGACTCTATTTTAGATACAACATAAAGGAGGGAATGACCCGGGGGGTCATTCCCATTTTTGTCTTTGCGCCCCGGCCGACCTCAGTGAAGGTCAGCCAGGAGCACCCATGACAGCAGCAGATGGTACAGAACCGACTGATAACCGTCATCTCATCGCCAATTTACAATGGCACAGCAGACGGTACAGAACGACTGGTAACCATCTCTGCTACCTTGCAAAGGCAAATGAATGCTGCTGTGTAGCGCTGCAGTACCGCTCTGTCAGCGGCATCCAGTACACATACGGTGACACAGTGACAAAAGGCAAAAACGGGCTCCATGGTTGCCATGCTATGGCGTCTGCCAGGGCAATCCAGGGGAAAAAGGGCGCGAAATGATTGTCTGCCTGTTGCTTTCACGGAGGAAGGAATGAGTGATGACATTACCCAGAATCACCGCGTGTTTTTGCACCATCATGCATTGGGATCTCAACCCAGAATTCCAATGGGTGGGGGCGACTGCGGGGACTATGGAATAGCTACGGGATAGCTACCCAAGGTGCAACGCTCCAGAAATCGACGCTAGTCTTGGTACATGGATGCACATCACTGAATTATTGTGCTTTGTGTGGCCGCGTGCACTCGACTTTATACAAAATCGGAATAATGTAAAATCAGAATAATCCTGTAGTGTAGATGTACCCTTAAAATTTAGGTGGTAACTCATTTGTGTGCAACTGTTTGCTTGCTTTAACCTGTAAATAACTTATTCCTTTTCCCTAGTTGCATAGCACATTACAGGATTGGCTACAGATGTTGTCTTTGGTATAAGATCTAGGGTACCACCAGCTGATCTGGGGTAAGTGACTGGTCTCAGTGTGACAGGTGTCGTATGAATTTCTTGCTTCATTTTCACTCCTGGAAAGGATGGAAGAAGGAAGTGATTTCCAGGGGTGCTGGAACAATTTGTACAATGCTTAGAGCCATTGAACTAAACTGTAAACCCTGTATATAATGGAAACCACTTCAAGCTAGAGGGTGCTGCAGCACCCCCAGTGCCCCTCCAGCACCTATGGTACTTTCTCCTTTCCTTTGGAAGCTCCCAAACTGCTTCATTTGCCATTCTAAATAACTATATTGATAAATCTCTCTCTCTGGCATTCTCATCAAGCACACTATCCAGGCCAGGGTAGGTCTTTGCCTGATTCCCTTGGAGAAAGATGATCCTTTTCTCTGACTTACTGTGGGGCATGGAGTGTCTCAAGTGGGTAGAGCACTAGACTTGGATTTGGTGGACTGGCTTCAGTTCTCAGCTGTGCCTCTGACTTGCTGCATGATATTGGGCAAGTTACCTCATCTCTCAATCTTGCCTACTTAAATTGTAATCCTTTTTGGTTGGGCCTCTCTTCCTATACGTTGTATACTGCCTAGCACAGTGGAGCTTCAAGGATGCTACTACAATGCAATCAATAATACACTCCAACACAATTGTCCACACACCTGTTTAACCATGTACATCCAGCATACCTATAACTATTCATCCCTCATGTGGTCATTCTCCTGGTAGCAATGTATGCCATTCTTTTAGTACCCTGCCTTAATTTACTTACTTTTACTCTTGGGGGAATTCTGTGCCACTGCATGTGTGCAGAATTCATGTACACTGCAGATTTCTTTGCTCCCTGCAGAAAAATGACTTTCTGACAGGGAAGAAAAGGGGAGCTGCAAGAGAGGTCATGCACCCCTCCCTAGCAGTGCAGGTACATAATTTCAGGTATCCAGAGTAGCCAGCAGAGAGGTAAATCACCACAAGCCACTGGCTGTCCTCAGCCCCCTACGCTGAGCCGGGATCAGCTGCTAGTCCCAGCTGGGCTGGAGGCAAGGGAGGGCAGGACTTCCTCTTCCCCTGCAAGGAGCAACCAGCACTGGGTCAGACTCATACCTCCCCTGTTTCCTCCCCATTGTTCCTCAACCACAGGGAGAGGGATCACTGTATGGGGAGCTGCTCCCCCATCCATCCAACCTCATGCATCTGGACCCTCCATACTCAGACACCACCATACACCCAGAACCGCCCCCCAGCCCTCCATACCCAAACCCCACCCCACTGAACCTCATCTGGAGTCCACCTACACACAGATAACCTGTCTCTGGACCCCCACCTCTGCACCCCCTGCACCTGGACCACCACAAAGACCCCCACTCCACTGAGCCCCAGCTAGCAGCACCTGGACCCCCAAACCTCACCCCTCCAGCATCCAGACCCTACTGCTGAGCCCTAACCACCTTCACCTGGAACCCCCTGCAGAGTCCCATTTCCCCTACACTTAGACCCCCCCCAACAAGCCTCTGTGCACCCAGATCCCCCCTGCACCTGAACTCCGCCCGCACTGAGCTCTCTGCACCCAGATTGCCCCACACAGAACCCTCTCACCTCACACCTGGATCCCCCCATGAGTCCCTCCACACTTTTATCCTCTTTGGGTGAGCCTGCCTGCCCTGGTGTGCCTGGCACGGAGGGGCAGTGCCTCAGGGTGTTTCTGGGAGCAAGCCCATCACTTGGGCTGTGTCAGGGTCAGATGCAGCCTCACTATCAAGTCAATGTTCTTGGATGGGGGCAGGGGAGGCTGTAGGATGATCTTCCACCTCTGTGCAGCCAGTGGCCTGTGCTCCCCACTGCCATTCTGGAGCCTCTACATTTATTTATTGACACATAAAACATAAAATCTCTGATATTTGGGTTCTGAAGTGAAGCTCCTAATTACCACTATATTTTTCGTATTCTTTCTTTGAACACTCTTTCCTGTAGAGCTTCTGGGATACCGCAAGTATGGATTGCTTGACAAGATCAACCAAACCGGCTGGATTCCTTGTTATGTCTGATCATGTCATGTATTTTAAAACATGATAGCAGAGTCAAAGTAGAAATTCCTTTTCTAAATTAAACCACAGATTTCTCTGCTGTGATAGTAGGAAAGTTCTTATCTAAACTTCTAAAAGTCCAGAAATTAAAAAACAAAGTTCTCATTTCAATCCTGACTTCACATAGGATCCAATACTGCTCCCGTCAAAGTCAATGGGAGCTGGATCAGGCCCACAAAGATCACTGGATGGAACTTTTCAAGAGAGCACGACTGGTCCTTAAATTTATCGTTTAGCCCTAGGACATGGAAATTTTAACTGTAGCTTTTGTCAGAATAGATTTTAAAAAAGAGAGTTTCCAGGCCTTCACCACTCATTTATTGTGTTCTTAATTAATATACCAGTGACACAGTAAATTGTATACCTGCTGAGGTATCCCTACTGCAGCAGCATGGGCAGTAACATGCTATTTTTGTTGCAGTACCTTCCAATGGAAGTGAAATGGTCTCTCATCACAGAAACTCAAGGATATTAGTGTTTAAAAAGTAGCTAATGATCATGCCAAGAGCACGAGCGAGAAATAATTTTCAGAGCTTTTCATCTTGAGTGGAACAAACATCAGAAGGAGCTGTTGTTATTGAGGGAAGCGATATAAAAACATTGAGGGGATTTGATATTTACTTTATTCTGTTTCTTAATTTGTTTTTTGGTGTCTTTTGCTGTATGTTGGTGCTAAAGCAAAGGGGGATTCCCAGTCTGTTGCTGGAAGGCCTGGAACCAGTGAGCCATATTTTTCAGGACCATTTGGCTTGTCTGATTGGATATCCTGGAGCCAGACCCTTGGAAATAATATCAGATTATTCAAAGTTTTCCTAGGGGTAAGATTTTGAAACTTTTGGAGGAAAAGGAAGGCAGGGTGATGGCTTATATTATTCAAGATAATTATCTGTAAATGTAGTAATTAATACTGAACATGTATTATAATTCAAGTCTGATATTTTACACTTTATCTTAACGTTTTCTGAAGACATAAAAATGTACCAATGGTCAGTTTAATTTTTTTAGTGCTGTTAATAAAGAATACAGTGCATTTTGTTTGTATTGTAATTCTGTAAATTATGATCTATATGTTAAGATTTTTCAGTAGGAATATTAAAAAGCTGAGATTTTGTAGAAAACCATTGATTTGATCTCCGTTCTAATTTAAATTATATAGGAGTGTTCTATAAGGATAGGCCTAGAAGTGAAAGGTTTGATATCCCCTTATTATTCCTCCGAGCTCCCTTCCATTCCCCTAGTTAGCTATTTTTAACTCTGTATTTTTTCTTAAGTACTATAGATGCAAAGGCGCAAAGGAAGCACAGATTAGCTGACAGCATTTATTCCCAGAAAGGAGGAAGATGACAATAAGAAGGAAACAAAATAATTTACTCAAATGTCATCACAATAAGTTTAACAAAATAGATAGCAATTGATTTCGTCTCAACTTCTTTATTACAGTAATTAATTACTTTATTCACTATATTAATATTATGAAAAAATTAGCTAATATGACTGCTTACTGATTAGTAGAGCTGCTCAGGAATTTTTTCTTGAAATTATTTTTTCAACGGAAAGTGCAGTTTTCACAGAATTTAGATTTCTCTAGGGAAAAGTTCAGCTTTGCTGAGTTTTTGATTTTCTATCAGAAAAACCAAAAATGAAATACTTTGGTTTGAATTATTCAACCTGAATAGCAATATTTCAGTTTGTTGAATTGACCTGAAACATTTTGGTTAGAACCAGTTCAACATTAAACTGCATCACCTCTTGGGAGTTGATATTTGGGTGTCTCATGCACCTATTCTCTCCTACTGCTTGGGCTCCCTGACTAGATTATATCTCCTAGGAGGCAATGCAGTCTACCCTCTGACCGACCCTTTTGGTGCATCGTGGGAGTCATGTGACTCTCATAGCTTCATGGGAAATGTAATCTGTCCAGGGAACCCATCTCTTCGGGAGAAATTGAGGCATGAGATACTTGAACTTCTTGTTCTGCAAAGTAAAATTCTGTATTTCAACTTTTATCTCAATTTGGGATGAAAAAAATCATAATATTGGAATTTCTTGCATGAGGGAAACTCTGATTTTTGTTCAATTCTTACACTTCTTATCAAACTGTGAGTACTGGGCTATCTTGATTATCACTTCAAAAGTTTTTTCTCTTACTTAATTGGCCTCTCAGAGTTGGTAAGACAATTCCCACCTTTTCATGCTCTCTGTATGTGTATAAGTATCTCCTCACTATATGTTCCATTCTATGCATCCGAAGAAGTGGGCTGTGATCCACGAAAGCTTATGCTCAAATAAATTTGTTAGCCTCTAAGGTGTCACAAGTACTCCTGTTCTTTTTGCAATTTAACATTTATTGATATTATTTTTCCTGTGTGACAAAGGTGGTGCTATTTCAGGAAGCTGCTGCTTACTGTGACGGGGCGCACTTGACCTGCACTGGTACCGCAAGGGTTAACTCCACTCTCTGGGCAGAGGAGGCCATGCCCCATGAACCTGCTAGCCATGGTCCGACTGTAGACTAGGTATAAAAGGGAGCAGCTCAGCTCATTCAGGGTTGACTGCTGAGGACAGAGGATGCACGCTGTGAGCTCCAGCCCAGGAACTGCAGAAGCCTCTGACAGCGGAAGCCAGAGATGCTGAAATGTGGAGGATGCCCCAGGAGTGATGGAGCAGTTGGGAACCATACTGACTGAAGAGCCCAGATCCCTTGGAGGCGCTGGAACCCCGGCATTAGAAACCGGGTAGGAAGTAGCTCCAGGAGACTAGATGGGGTGCCAGATGGAGTCAGTGTGTTTTGGGCGGATTACCTGCTGACTGAACGTGGGCATACTTGCCACTAGGCCACGCAGCCCCACAGAAAGGGCAGCCCTACTGACTCTGACCACTAGGCAACACTGCCCCGAATGAAGGCAACCCTATTGACTCTGTCCATTGGGACACCCAGTGCTGAGAGTAGCCCTGAGAGAGGGCAGCCGTACTGACTTTTGCCGCTAGGCCATACTGCCTGGCTAAGCCAGGTGGCCACACTGACTCTGAACACTAGGCAAAAACCTGGCCAAATGGGGAAGTCATATTGATTCAGACCATTGGGTCTCGCAGCCCTGTGAGAAGGGGCTGACACCCTATCTCCGGCCATTAGGCCACACAACCTTGAAAGCCATATTGACTTTTACCAATAGTCCATACTACCCCCAAAACAAGGAGTAGTTGTAAGGACGCAACCGTGGGGAAGTAATTACCCTTCCCCCACCCCAAGACGGGACAGGGCGCACTTGCCCCGCTACAATTACATTAATATAACTTAGTGAAATAAATAACAAGCTAAAACAATCTCTTAAAAGACCTACAAATACTCCAGAGATAGACAGACAACTTGGGCTAAATTCTGCTAACTCATATTGCATTGCTACATTGGTAAGAAGAGTCAGCTCTGTATATTTCCTTCCAAATTACTTGTGTCACCGTAGTAGGGGGAAACTGATTTTGGTCTTAAGTAGAACCAGTCAGAAATTTTGAATGAACCATATTCCATAAGAATATGCAATTCTGTTGAATGCTAGTACTGCTTCACAAAATTGGATTGATTTTGCCTGAATTTTGTTTTGAAAGGTAGCCAGAAAAATATTCAGACTATATCAAAACATGTATGCAGCGTAGTTGTAACCATCTTTGTCCCAGGATATTAGAGAGACAAGGTAATATCTTTCATTGGACCAACTTCTGTTGCTGAGAGAGACAAGCTTTCAAGCTTCTTCAGGTCTGGGAAAGGTACTCCCAGCATCACAGCAAAAAACAGACACTGCATTTATGGCTTATTGCAACAATCTGTATCCCACTAACCCCGCCTTTTTGTTCTATGACTACAGGGATGGGCCACTTCACCATGAATGGCCTTTACAATATATGCTATTTAACCTAAACCAGTGTTTCCCAAACTTGGGACACCGCTTGTTTAGGGAAAGTACCTGGCAGGCCGAGTTTGTTTATCTGCTGCATCTGCAGGTCCAGCTGATCGTGGCTTCCACTGGCCACAGTTTGCTGCTCCAGCAGCTGGGAGCTGTGATCGGCCGGACCTGTGGAGGTGGCAGGTAAACAAACTGGCCCAGCCTACCAGGGGCTTTCCCTAAACAAGCGGTGTCCCAAGTTTGGAAAACACTGTCCTAAACCATCTGTTCCATCTTGCATTTTGCAGTGATGCTGGCTATACCTTTCCCAGATCTGAAGAAGAGCTCTATGTGGCTTGAAAGCTTCTCTCTCTCACCAACAGAATTTGGTCCGATAAAAGATATTACCTCACCCGCTTTGTCTCTTTAATGGCAAAACATCTCATTCTCACATTTTTCAGAATGAAACGTTTTGACTTTTCATTTTCAAATGACTTTCATTTTGAATTTTTTGAATGTTGTAAATTTTTGTAATATAATACAAAATAAAAGACTATCAAAATGTTTCATTTTGATTTACCTTAAATGGATGTTGGGGGGGATTTTTCCTTCATGGAGTATTTCAAAACTTTTGGGTTTTGTTCTCAGTTGGAACAAAACCAAATTTTAGAATCCTTTGTAAATTGGAACTTCCATCATCTATATAGCTCTTTTCCTAATAATCTTTTCATTGTGCTATTGATGTTTATCCATCGTTTTCTCACCCCCAGGCTATCCTTTATCTTCTCTCTCTCCTCATTTATCTCTTCAAGGTCTTATCATGAAATCTCTCTAAATCAAATCTATAAGGTTTGTTTAACCTGAACTCGCAAGGACATAGGCCCTTCTTGAATTGATTAGAGTGAATGTTACTTCAGTCCCTAGAACTGAAATTGTAATGACAAGACTCTACTCCTATTTTAAAAAAATATAGGATCATTAAAAGGCAATGTGGGCCCTGTACCTGAAAACACTTACTCATCTGAATAACTTTATGCATGTAAATAGTGTCATTGATTTTAATGATCAAAGGGGTAGCCGTGTTAGTCTGTATCCACAAAAACAATGAGGAGTTCGGTGGCACCTTACAGACCAACAGATTTATTTGAGCATAAGCTTTCGTGTGTAAAAAACCGACTTCTTCAGGTGATTTTAATGAGTGCACTGAGTTTAAGGGAGTTGTGCATGTGCTTAAGTTCGAAGTTTTAGATTAGTCAAATTATGGGAATGCCCATATTTTAAAGGACTTTGAGATCCCTAGAAGAAAGGTGCTAGTACTAGGTGTTATCCGTCCACACTTCATGGATGTGATGGCACAGATACATTTGGTAATTTACCCAAGATTAATAGAGTAAGTCTACTGCAGATTCATGACTAGACCTCCTGATTCTTACTAGCAGCATAAGAAAAGTGAATATTTGGGGACAAATGTTCTTATAACAATAACCAAGTTGAAAACCCACGGCATAACTTTAAGCAACCCAGTTTTAACAGTAAAAAACTTCTTTGTATCCACCCTTGCTAGAAACAATAGTGTATCAGTCAATAATTTCCATCACAAAACAAAATTTACAGTTTGAATGAACAGAAATGGCATTTGCAGCCTACAGAAGCCTAAAAGAAAAAAAAGCCAGCATGATAGCATTTCAGAATAGAAAAACATCACTATGGTAACACGTTTTCTCCAAGGGCTCTTTTCTCTAAGAAATGTTGTATGTGTGAGTACAACAAAATTGCATGATCTCTTTATGTGTGTACAGGGTGAGTTCTAGGGGCAGGCAAGCAGGGTGGCCATTTCTCCATCCTCCCACCACTGTGATTGGCCACTCAGGAGGGTGGGAAGAATGGTCTGTGTGTGTGTGTGTGTGTGTGTGTGAGAGAGAGAGAGAGAGAGAGAGATTGATTAATTTGAATCAGGATTCACAAAGAAAACTTCCTGCACCATAACACCCTTAGCACATGTGGACGGCTTCAGAATTGTTCTCTAAATTTCTAGTGAAATAAACATCAGAAGGGATTCTTTTTTAAGCTTTCAAAGGGCCCAGCCCATATAATCTTAAGAACTGTGGTCTTACTCTGAAATGTGTATTTAATCACGTCTTTCTTCTGGCTCAAGAGGACGGCTGTTGGTTGTAATCTAGACAGAGGGTGATTAAGGTTTTTTGCTTTTCTGGATAATGGTGGGGGGATAATATTGCTTATGAACATGGAAAAACTAACAGGACCACAACAATAAAGACATCCATCCAAAACATACCACTGGTTTCACTTATGCTGCAAAATGTGAGATCAGCACTAATGGCATTAGGGTAAACACACAGTAACAAAACTGGAAAGTCAAAAACCAGTGGTTAATGACAATATGAAGAAGTGTTTTCTATATCCATACACAAACAAAGCATGAATCCACATGTATCTATATTTACGGATACATACTCACAAACATAGACAGCTAGATATTCTATCCAGGTGGGAATCTTATGTTAATATAATCAGTTGGTTAGAATACTTGGTAACAATGGTGCTTTGTCTTTCACAAAAATGTACAGTTAAATGGAATTTGGCTAAGTCAATAGAAGGGATGAAAACTGGCTATTTTAAGAATGTTTTTCTGAACTGATCATCTATTAAAAAAATCAGCAAGACCAGATAATATGTGCTATAGGAGCTTTTACCAATAGGCATCCAAGAAAGCTTAAGTAGCTATAAAAGGAACATTGGAACAACCATATTGGATCAGACCTGAAGTCTGTCTAGTCTAGTATCCTGTTTCTGAAACTGACCAGTACTAGGTGCTTCTGGAGGAAACAGTGTGGATTCATTTAAATCAAAGTCATTTAAATCGCAGTATTAATTGGACTAATTGTTTCTGGTCACTATGTCCTTCAAGATTTTAGACCTAGTAGATCTCATCCTCTCACACCTAATCTCTGTTCATAGATTGGAAGAGATAAATAAGCTTTCCTGCTTTTTCAACTCCCAATAGGTTTCTTAGCTAGTCATTGAACTGAACTAATTGAATAAACTGAAATGAAGAAACTACTCTCTCCATAGCTGCAGAAGAGGCAACTGCTGTTAAAAATTGTTTAGTACAAAAATTGTTTAATTCCAGGTGCTTGACCAGTGCCTTCCACTAGTTCAGTTGTTTCACTTTCTTTAAAATTTGGTAGCAAACATGTAATGCTTAATAACATTTTTATAGTTAATTTAAATTATTTTAATAAACTGTAAGTAGCTTATTCCTTAACATAGCTTGTCAATTACAAATTTAATTTTAATTAGGTTTATTTTTTTAAAGTAATTTTACAGAGGAGACTTTCCTGACAACTGGAAATAAGCTGTTGTTTAAATACCCTTTACTTGTAGGTATTCCTAACATATTGATATTCCTGACGGTATCTGCTTGAGTTGTATGGAATCTCCACCCATGGAAGAAGGTACTTCCAGGCATAGTATCACAGCAGCCAATCAGAGTTTGTGAAACTGCAGGGATACATCACCTCTGGGGACAGTATTTCAGCCTTTGGGGAGAGTACATCAAGAAAGTACGTCAGAAACACATTTTGAAAGGGTGGTACCTTGGTGAAATGTATTCCCTCTGTACAGACCTAATACCCTGGTGTTTTTTGCATATGAAAGGTACTTTCAAGACACTGTAGGGAGTCAGTATTCTGTATGATGATGGACAGAATGAACACTGTTTCCATCAGCACTGAATGACTCTTAATTTGTAAAATTCAGTTCTGCCTAAATAAATTAGATTTTTTTAGAGTAAAAGTAACACTCAGATTGTCTCAGCCAGTGTCAGCACTCATTTGGCTTTTCACAAATAACTAATAATAATGGATTGCCATTTAAGTCTTCAAAATCTTGAAATCCATGGCTGTGATGAAACACCTGGTAATTATGGAAATATACTGGTCACTGTTTCATGTTTAGCAATGTGAAATCCCTTCCTCTATGTAAGAACAGCACTTGTAAATATTCTACCTACTACTGGGGAGAGTTTTTAAAAGGGAATGTTGCAGGATTTCAAACACAAAAGCTACAATGTTAGCCACACAGTACCCTGTGGTTTCTGATACTTCATGGATATACCAGTAAACAGGCAATCAATCTGCTTATAATTAAATATAATTGGCTTTCCAAAAAAAACATTTCCATGTGGCTTTTTTTGTAAAATACACCCACAGCTAATCAAGCAATATTACAATCTAAGTGTCCTTATCTCAGTTCTGTACTATAGTGGCTGTGAGTAGGTTGCATATATAATTAACCATTTACTTTCTCAAGTAGCTGAATTATAAATCAGACTATTTTCATCATAATGTTTTTAGGATAAGAATAATTGTCATATGAGACCGTTTTCTCAGAGGATCACCTACTGTTCCTGACTTTCTTTCAGCAGTGGGTAAACTAGTTCACAACATGGGTGCAATCTTGCCTATTTTGGAGTTTGTGGTCCTGGGTCTCAGTCCTATTTTGTGATGTAGCATTGCATCATCTCCTGGTAATGGGACCTAGTAAAAGGAAGAGACTGGGAAAATAGAAGAAATGGATCTGAAAGGATTTCATGTCCTCAGAGAGACTTCTAGCATAGCCAAGTTAGCAATAGCATGTGAGTATGTGGCACTTATAGCTGAGTGGAGTAGATCCCAGGTGCTCATCACCAACATGCTTACAAACACTGTTATTTCGGATTGACCAGAATGGATGATCTTTACTGATCTAAGAAAATGAATGAATGAAAAGTGAAAAAAGGGATTATTTTCTGAAAGATTGATTCCAATTTCCTGCTGTTTAGAAGATACACTTTGCATATATTTTGATATTTTATTTGTTTTGTATTATTTAAATCTTTCCTCCAAAGAGGAGGGGTAGCTAGCCACTGCAGTTTGATTTTCCTTCTTCCCCTGTAGGGGAAGGGGAGCTAGTGATAGGACAGATCTTCCTTTACAGGAGAGAAGATAGAGAAATCCTGCCTGGGACACTTTTTTCTCTTCCTGTGTTAAGTGGTGCTGGTGGTGTTTATTCCGTGGCATAAACAAAAATATCATAGAAAGACAACTTCTCTATATAATACAGAAAACACAAAAAGGGCCTCCTGCCAAACTTCTTTGTAATACAGCTGTGGTTATAACAAAATAAAATAATGTCTAAACTCCAGCAGGAGAGAAAATACTCATGTAAAAGTATGTCTATTGACAACAGGAATAAATCAGTGAAGAGAGGACACTAGCATTTACGTACAGTCACATTCCTGGGTCTTAGTTAAGATGAGTGTGCAGCCAGTCTATTATTAGTGCTGGTAGGAGATTTACTGAATTTTAATCCCCAAACAGCATTAGATTCTAGGAGCAAAAAGACTTTGAATTCAACTAATAGTGAAATATTTAATCCTCAGAATCAAAGTTGTAGTACTTTTGCTTTCTTTTCCTTTTCATCCAGTTAACAAGCACATTTGGACTTTGACACATAAACAGTATTACATTATCATTTATACTTTGCAGATCTATAATCTGTATTTGTTCTGATATTATGTGGAATGACTCCATTTTTGTTAGTTTGGTTTAGTTTTTGGTTTGGTCCAAGTTAAAAGGAACATTCTAATGCGGTCATGGCAGTATTAGCCCATCCACTAATATCACTCTAAATCTGAACATAAAAATAATATTACTTGACCATGAAAATAATCAAAATGGAGGCTGATTACAATTAATAGTAATTTGCCAGACTATGTGATTAGAATTAATTTTCTCTTGTGACCGATAATGTCCGCTTAATCACAAGACTATCTGGCATTTTAGGGTCAAAATTTAGGTTTGTACCATCACATGTTGCTGCTGTTATGTCATAAATAACTTTTGCTACCAAAGTAGGCTACCTGTGAACTTTCTCCCTCACATTGACACACTGTTTCAGAGTTGTAACACTACCTGCTAGCTTTTACAGGTTTTATTATTGTTGTTTTGGCTATTTCTGAGCCAGCATTCTGGAATTTAAAGCTAATTCCAGATTCATATGATGAACATTCCAAAATCTGGATATATTCAGATACAAGTCCTATTGTAAAAGTGGAAGCTAACTGGAAAATTCAGACTCAATTTGAATTCCAAGTCCCTCTCCCTGACCTGCCCCATAGCCCCCAACCTTCAAAATGTAAATATGTTCCAAGGTTTTGACTCTAGCTACTTTTAAAATTTTTATTTTCACTCTCAGGAAAATATATATTAATAGAGGAAAAGCTTTATGAAGGGATGTCTTTCTCTTCCTTTCTGTGCATCCTTGTGTCCTTGCCGGAATGCCCTAAAAATCAAAACAATGTTAGCTACATTTATGAACTAGAAATAGTTATTAATAAAACTTTGCCCTTATATAGTGCCTTTCAACCAATAATCTCAAGATCTTTTACAAATTAGGCAAGTAGTGCACGATCATTTCCATTTTAAAGACAGAGAAACTGAGGTACAGAGGTTAAGTGACTTGCTGAAGTTCTCTCAGTGAGTCAAATACAAGGATGAGAGAAGAATCCGTAACTCCTCATTTCTAGTCCCGTGCACTAACCACTAGAACATACTATATCTCATTTTTAGTGAACTATATCTGCAAAATGACCTAACTCTACCCTGTTGTGCCACAGAAGGGTATGTGCATACTACATAGGTGAAATTTACCTCACTGCAGAAGGGCAGCACCTACAAGGCCCATGTACTTCTTAAATCCTTCTTAAGCACTTGTGAAGGCCCTCTGCATGGAGCTATGGAGCTCCAAGGACCTACACATGAACGTAGTTACTCACATATATAAGTATTAGCAAGATCAGAGCTTTTGTATAGAAAAACTGATGTTTTGCTAGATGTAGTAAGATTCTGTATGATGCTCCTTGAATAGGTATTTAAGGGATACCCCTGTGGTAGGTGTATATTTGTATATTTCTTTGGAGATTATGTTGTACTAACTCAGAGACTAAAACAGCCTGAAGATGCAAGCAAGTTGCACTGCACATATGCTTTTCTCAGCTTTTTCAGGAAGCATTTGAAAGCAAGGAAAGTTTTCTGATTGACATGAAAAAGTGCTAAACAGCAGGTAGTGAAGGTAAATCTATTATTTTTTCAAAGTTGGATACAAGGTGAGTAATAAGAATGTAAGCAGGAATCTAGCATGGCTTTTACTTATTTATATAGAGTAGGTGAAGATGGCATGAATGATAGCATTAAAAACAATTTGTAAGTCTTTTGTGTGATGGTAAGCTAGGGAAGTGAGCATCAGTGAAACAACAATAGAATAAAGAACAGGAAAGGTATAGATCATCCACCTATTGTACCTCTATCAGTGCATTCCAAATAAGGCCTAATGTAAGTAACTGCAGACTGTTGTAAAAGATAAGGGTTTGTAGAAAAATCTGCAGTCCTTTAATTCATTGCAAAGATACAATTAAAGTCAATATGATTGGATAGTAGAATAAATAAATGGATTTTCTTATCTAATTATATTAAATATTACTGAGATTTAGATATGAAGGTTTGGCAACCACATAGCCTATTTTGGACATTGGAAGCAGCATTGCAGAAATAGAGAGTTTCACAGATTTAGTGGTTGGGGGAGTAGGGTATTGGGATAAAAAATAATTTTGTTGTCTGCCACTATTACACCAGCATAGACAAGAAATAGTGCTGTGTGGACACCACAAACTGAGCGTTATTCAACATCATTACTGAACATTTACATAGTGCTTTGTATATTCACTGCTCCAATATTAAATAAATAATCCTCACAATATGCCTGTGGGGTTGACAATATAAATAATAGAGCTGGCTTGAAAAATTGGAATAATTCAAAATTTTGATTAAAAACTGTTTTCTTTTTGTTCTGACAATTGTTTGGTTGTTTTCTAACCAGCTGTGTAGCTACTTGGATTTTTTTTTTTGAGATATCTTTAAGCAGTTTTATTATATATTATTAATAATAATTAATATTTTAATAATAGGAATAGTTTTGGGACATCTCTATTCAAGAAGTACCATCTTCCTCATTTTTCACATGGGAGACCTGAGACATAGAAATGCTGTGACAGAATGCATAGGTGGGAGAGCTAGGTCTGGCTTGGGTTCAGTTTGATCCATCTGAATGAGAAACAGACAACAAGCTAATGCTGACATCTGGATAATTTGCCATACCGTACAATGAAAGCACGTTTCTTTCAGAACTATAATCTTCATAATCTTCCAGAGAGTAAATAGTACCTTTGTGATTACACATGTGCATTTACAGTCTGTTTTAAAGTGTATTTGTACAAAAAGGAAACATTAGTTATAGCAGCAGCTTGGAGGTCAAGACTCCTGGGTTCTATTCCCAACTTTGTGACTGATTCCTTCTGGAACCTTAGGAAAGTCTGCTTCAGTTTATCCATCTGAATAAAGGGTAAATCAGTGAGCAACAATAGAATAAAGTATAGAAAGGATATAGATCATTGTGATGGAAGATATACCTCATCCTTGCTTTGAAAGTGTTAAAGTGGGCCTTGGAGACCAGTTAAGCTATTTGGCTGCACCTGGAGGGTGGGCCAGCTTTAATTTAAAGAAGAAGCCCTGTTGGGTAAGGAGCTGGGTAGTGACTATAAAGAAGGGAAGTGCAGCTTAGAAGGGGGCGGCAGGAAGAAACTCTGTATTAACTCTTTGGTACAGAAGACACAGAAGACAGTGTGTCTTAATCAAATTTCCAAAATAAATAATAAAATTACCTATAATTATTGTGTACTATTAATAAACTGTAATTTCCTTCTTAATTAACACTTTAGGAAAGAAGACACAATCTAAAGCAGCAGGGAATCAAACTGTGTTTTCAGTCTTAAAATAATGCTGAAGTAAGGCATAGTAAATTGCTATTTACAAATGAATAACTAAACAAAGAAATACATGAATTGCAACAGCTATTGCATGGCTATAAGAGTGCTTACAAAGTATCTCAGCTACGCTAGTGTTTTTGTCGTGTAATGGTAATCCAGGTGGACGTTTAGGAAAGCAAATGATATCTTTGTCAAGAGCTTAAATGATTACGTTTATTCATTTAAAAGTGAACGTTTTTTTTTTATGGTGAGTCATTTTCAAATGAATATTCTTACATACTGATGTAGATTTTAGATACAATTGAGTATGAAAATACTGAACCTTACCTCTGCTAGGTATGATTACTAAATGGACAGCCAGTAGAATGTGGACCTCCACTTACAGCACATATCAACATTTCTTTTTAGCATCCCAAATGTAGCTTTTGAAGTACAAGTTCCTTTTGTCCTGGAACAAGAGAGAGGTACTGAGTGCACGAGTGAACATGTCAGGTTTTGTTGCATTTTGCTGATGAATTTGGGGCAGTTATTGGATTTGTGTAATTTCTCTATGTACTCTCAGTCTTTGATCTTTCAGGGCTGCCTATTCAAACTGACCGCTTGTAGTGTCTGTAAGTAAAGGGCATAACTCTTATTAACTTCAGTGCTGATGGATCTAGCTCATATAAGCTCCAATTCTTCAGTATGAGCCAGAAAGGTTGGACACTTCCACCTACGTAGAGCCTGATTAACTTAAATCTATAAGAATATGCTTAATATTAGGCATGTGCTTAAGCTCTTTGCTTTGTCAGGAACATGCTATAGGCATGATTTTCTGTTTAACACACCAGAGTTAACTTGAAGTAATTGCATTGACATTGTCAGAATTCGCACAAAAGTATGTGAAAGACATTGTCAGAATTCACACAAAGTATATAAGCACTAAAAAGGTTGCTTGTCTGAATAAAATCCTATACACTTTCGTACATTTGAAAATGCATATTTCTGTGTGCGCATTTCTGGACTTTCCCATATAAGACCTGGCTCTGTGCAGTGTTAAACACCTTCAATGCCAGTGTTATGCCTGGTTAGTGACCTTGCAAGATGAAGCCCACATGTTGTTGCAAGAGCAATTTAGAAGTTTATTTTTGAAAATGTTAGGACCTGATTTAGCAAAACACGTGAGGACATGCTTATCTTTAAGTCAGTTGGGCTAGTCACATGTCTGGAGCTGAGCACATGCTTAAGTGTTTCTCCATATCAGGCAAGAGAGCTTGTGGTGGGGCAGCTGCCCTACACAGGCAGAAGAAGGGTTAAAGCAACTTTGGGGAGGGTGGGCAGAACTCAGCCAATTAGAAGAGGGCTTATTGAGCCAGCCAATAGGGAGAAGGCTTAGTAGAGCAGCCAATCATTGCCAGTATGGCCCATATAAGAAGGGCTGCTGAGCAGAACAGAGGCAGTCTCTCCCTGGAGGCCAAGGGAGAAGCATTGGCTGTCCTGTAGAAGGGACAGCCCCACAGACAGAGCAGTGCTGGGCAGGGTCAGGGGAGCAAGGAGGAGCTCCAGCCTGACAGTTGTTAAACTGAGGCTCTGGTACAAGGGTGGAGAAGGTGCAAGGGCTGTGGGGAAATGGCCCATGGAAACAGACAGTGGAGTAGGAGGAGGGGCAGGCAGTATATGGCTGCTGGTTATAGGGTTCCTGGGCCGGAACCTGGAATAGTGGGCAGGCGGGCCTGAGTCCCCTCCTGCTTTGCCCCCTACTTGCCACTGAGGGGAGTGGCCAGTGCATAGACTGCAGTTTGCCACTGAGGCATGTGGCTGGACTGGGGACTGTCAGGTCCGCCAGAAAGGGGGAGAGAAGTGAGTGGGGCACAGCTGGAGGGCTGTGTCCAGAAGAGGCTACTGCAGTCCAGGGAGCAATGTGAGTCCTAGAGGTGGAGGCGAGAGTGACAACGGGTGAGACACCAGTGGACTAGGGCACTGTGGCAAAAGGAAGTGCCATGGGACTCCCACCAGGAAGCGCCACGGTGGGAGTCCCGTCTCACTACGGAGCTTAGTACCTGACAGGATTGCAATCTAAGTATGTTGATGAATTGGGGCCTTACATAGCAAGACCTGATGCTGATTCATGACAAGACTCAGCAGTTTCCATTAGATTCAGTGGAAGTTGCAGATTCTCATCAGCTCATAGGATCAGGATCCTGAACCTGTGAACCAGCATATGAGCAGACCCATTCAAGATAGGGCAAATGAGGGTTTGCAGGGTCAGGCTAACACCCTGGATGTCCTTCATTCATAAATTGAAGTGTAAAATCTTTTGGAATTCTGCATACATCTAAGACTACACTAGTCTCAGAATCCTGCACCCGGTACAAAATGAACCAAACAACCCAGTGTCTTAAACAACTAAGAAATAAACAGTGGAGTTTGTCAGACCTGTCCGGACACATTGGGCTGTAACACTGCTTTTTAATGTTTATGACTTACAATTATTCTGAAGGCTCCAGGACAATATAGCACAACTGGCAGTTTTCATTAATTAGTTTTAAGCAAGGCCCAAAGGACCACCTTTTAAGAATATATTATGACACTCAACTTTATCTACCGCTTATGCTTAATAGAGTAAATCTCAGAAGAAGAGTTGGGAAATGCCAATCAGGCAACCGTGGAAGTGAAAAAAATGGTTCATACATCACTAAGATGTCGGAACAGTAATTTTACGCTCCAGAGAATAGAAAAAAATATTATAAGTACAAGCCAAAATGTTCAAATGTTTGAGCCCCTACATTTGTAATTACATTCCTTGGTATATGTATACATGTCACCTTAACAACTCAGCTGCTTGTTATAGTGCTTTCCTCAACTTGCTCCACGTTTCAGTGGTGTGTCAAAGATTTAGTAATGAGAGCACCTATTTATTATGAACTAAATCAAGAGCAGTTATTTACTTCACTTATGGAACTGAACAGCCAACTTGTTAAGGATGTTTAGTCAGACAGGTGTCTATATGTCATCTGATCTGACCGAGAGGTGAGAGGAGCATTTCATTAATGTCCCCTGAGCCATCCAGTCATTAAAAATCCTCTTTTATCATATATTTAGTCTTTTTTTCTAAAATACTTTAATTGGAATTATTCATGGATTACTTAAATCTGCAGATAATTTAGTCTTCTTCCATCTGTAATGAAAATACCCTTCCTAACACACATCTCTTCCTCAATAGTCCATAAGGTAAACTTTAATTGAACCTAATTTCTTGACTAATTAGGTACTGACTTTTTTTACTTGCTTAGTCCTTTCTGCAGTTGTGTCTTTTCATGATCCACTGTACTTTATCCTCATCACTGCCTTTCATATTTCCCTGCTTAGAAGGTCACTGCTTCTGGAGATTAGACACAAAGTAAACGTTATAGCTGGGATGTTTAAAGAGGCCTGAAGAAATTAGGGTCCTGATTCCCATTGACTTTCAGTGGGAATTGGGCACCTAATTCATTTAGGCCCTTAAATTCCCAGCTGAAATCTCACTGTGTATATGCATAGATATAAAATATACTAGCCAGGAAAAGCTGTGAGAATAATGACAGGACAACAATGCCATTTAAAAAGCCTTTATAAAAGTGACAGAAATTGTATCCCACACAAACTAATATGACAACTTCACAGTTTATTTAAAAAAGAAAATCCAGAATATAAGAGGTGAAATCCTGGCTCCATTGCAGTCAACATGAGTTTTGCCATTGATTTCGATGAGGCAATGATTTCTTCCCTATATTAGATAAGCATTTTTTTTTGCCCTGCAGAGTGAGAAGGCTCCATTCTCATTTCACCAGGTTTATTGTGCTAGGATGCCAAGCTCCTTTGGAGGACTATAGTGATGCATCTTCAGCATTTCAGAGTTTGCTGGTTTGCTGGCATTGTTAGTATGGAATCCTGTCCTAGGAAAATGAGAGGTAAGAAAACTGATTTCTAGGCTAAATAGCACTAATGCTTTTTGAATAGCATGAGCCAGGCACTTAATAACAGAGTTTCCTCCTATAATTTGTGTTTTAAAAAATTACCTTTTGCAATTATAAGGGAAGCTGCCCTGGCTCTTGAAGAGTCATTGTGAAACAAGCAAAGAATTTCTAGGGATGAAGCAAACACAGTGAACATTGTGTGAACTATTAGAGAAGTAAGAGTCGCATCAAATGTTTTAAAGTGCAAATCTTAGATGGTTGCTATGTTGCCAAGTGATTGCAGTAGGAGGACATGTTAATAATGTGTCATGTACTGCTCTAGTAATTCACATCCAAGCATGCAATCCCATTTTAGTTTTGCAAGCAGAAGAAAAACAATTATCTTGGCAAGTATGATTTTAGAAACTTTCAGAACCCCTTAGGCACTTATTCCCTTTTAAAAACTCATTTGACATCATACCCATTATGTGAATTAGATCCATACTTCATGGAGCTAACAATGCAAAGTAAGAAAGGACATGCACCCTCAGCTTCTCTAAAACTTAATGAGATGAAAGATACAATAACCATAAAATCCTTGGGAATCATCTTGGTTTATTAGGGAATAAAACAAACAGAAAGCCGTAGCTCTAGTTCTTATATTACCTATAAAGGCTCCCAAGAACTTTCAACAGCTCAGTCTTCGATGGATGGAAGATATTTTTACATATGTCCAAGTCTGTTTTAGCATTTTTGGACAGGGGCTGTGAAGCAATTCTTCCCCCTGTGCCCACAGACAAGTCCTGTCTATTGTGATCACTCCTATGCCAGGGGCCAACCTCGGGGATTTGTGGGAGTGCTAAGTATTCAAGTCTTGGGGAATCTCAGTGCCATCACTGGTTTCCTGCTTCAGGATACGTGTAGCCCAGCTGTTTTTGCCAGAAACTCAGCATATTTGATCTGGGAGCCTGAGGACCGCTACTTCAGTCATCACCCCTGGAGGATTATAGTGAATTTTAAGGTGTACCTATATGTAGCAGTCAAGCTGAAGAGAGAGAATGAGAGAGAGAGAGAGAGAGAGAGAAGGCTGTAGGCTGACACTGCACCTGACTGGAATTGAGGGTTCTGCAGGAAACAAGCTGTAACTTGGTATCACCTGTTGTGTCTGGCTACCAAGGCTAAGTTATGTCAGCTGAAGGGCTTGAGGGGGATGCCAAGGTCTTTGATATTTTTAAAGTCACATATCTAAGTTCTATGTATCTCTTGGATAAAATAAATCATTCTTTTGTGATACTGCATCCCATATTCTTCATAGCTATATTATTATGATAGGATTATGGCATAATTGTGATGCATTGTGTACAAGTCATGTGAAGTGTCATTGAAAAAGTTATGATCTGCATCATAATTATGCCATAATCCTATCATCATAACTATGAAGAACATGGGGTGCAGTGTCACAACTTTGTGTCAAAGAACTGGTTCTGTGTCACTGCATAGTATTCCTGTCCACAGATTCCTTAAGGAGAATTCTTGCAGGGGCAAGTGAAGTTGGATCTGCTGAATTAGTCATGGTTGGTACTAGAGAGCTGTAACCTAGGCCCTGATCTGAGAGTGGGGCTATTGCAGAATTCCACCCCAGGGGAGGTAAAGGCCTGTGGCTTGACACCTGTAGGGGTGCCCTTGATGAGACTCCATAAAGGGACTGTGGTGCAGCTAACCTGGTAACTGTGACACTTCTATTCCTCATCTGTAAAATAAGAATAGCAGCACTTCCCTACCTCTCAGAGATGGTGTTGTGAGAATACATACATTGTCTCAGACACTACAGTAACGGGGACCATATAAATACCTCAGATAGAATCTGATTATACTACTTGTGGCTTATGCCCTACTAGCTGTGTACTCTCACCCCCTGTGTCTTCCTTTGTATCCTTGTTTCCTGTCAGTTAGGGTATGTCTACACTGCGATTGAACACCCCTGGCTGGCCCATATCAGCTGACTTGGACTCATGGGGCTCAGGCTACAGGGCTGTTTAATTGTGGTATACCCAGTCTGGGCTCGGACTGGAGCTCTGGGAGTGCATGAAGGCCAGGCTCCAGCTCAAGTCCAAAGCTCGACATCTCAATTAAACACTTGCATAGCCCAAGTCCCACAAGCCCAAACCAGCTGACATGGGCCAGCTGCAGATGTTAAATTGCAGCGTAGGCATACTGAAAGAGCATGCCTCCATTCTGGCTCTAGCTTTTTCTTCTGGAGAGTGGTATGGGTGTGTTTGTGTGGAGGGGGTTGTCTGGGAAACCACTGATAAAAACATGACTGAAAGTAGGTACCATACCAAATGACAGTGCACCCTCTATACTAATGGGTTCCATATATATACATTAAATGGCTAAATCTTTGCCATGTACTGTATTTTACAAGAGTAGTGACTATTATAGTATTCAGTGTCGGATTTTATAAAAATGGGAAGTCTTCCCGGGGGAAAAATAGTGATCAGATGTGGAATCTGAAAGAACTCTGCCACTCACTCATCTTACTACCTTCCTCACTTACGCAAGTAGCCACTCAATAATGTTAACAAAACCCAATTCCCTGTCTAGAGTTTTAGGTGCCACCATAACATAAACAATTTTAAAAGGTTATTTTCTAGTGGATGACAGAGATGAACCTAATGTGGGATGTATAAGAGGGACTTTTAACTCAGAGGAACTTGTGCAGCTGTTACTGCTTTTGCCAGAAGGAGGAATCACTTTACTAGCTCAGCTAACAGATCATGTCAATGGAACCATGACTGTCCTCTTCAGAGGCACAGTAGAACTGTTGTAGTAATGCCACATACAGGCACTTTCACGACCTATAGGAGAAGAGGTTCTGTCTATTTTTCTAAGTATTTTTGTGGCCTTCTCTCCATCACTGTAGTATCTGAGCATCTGCCATTATTGAATTATAAAAATAACGTGTCTCTTCCTTTCCAGCCTATAGGAGAATTAAGTTGATTCATTTTTTATAATCGTGTGTGAAGAACTTTTTGAGGGAAAGCTGAGGCCTTTGTAGTCTCCTAAGTTATATGCTATTTTCTCAGTGTACAAGGCAGTGGCAGCTGCTTCACTACTAGTGCTGCTGTTAGCACTAGAGACAGGCGTTTTTGTTTGTTTGTTTGTTTTTGACTGTGACACTGGACAGAGACAGCTCCTTTTTCTTTTCTCCCTGTTCTGCTGCACCAATGCAGATGGTGCTGCTGCACTATTAGGTGGGTGGCTGAAGAGCATTTCATCATCTTCTTCTGCTTTCACTGCCAATCCTGAATTGTGTAAATGCAAAAACCGAAGTGTGGCATGCTGGTTCTCACTTAATCACTGATGCACATGTGCACCAACATCTGTACTGGTGTACTGAGGTCATTATTTTAGGGCATGTAGCCCAGCGAGGTGGCTAAAACCTGTGTCTGATACAAAAACTGTGGGAGCTCCACCTCATAGTTCCACTAGAGGTTGGCTTTGTGACCCACAGAGTGGACAAAGAGGTGTAAGATTTAAACCCAGGGCTGTCTTGAAACCATTTGGATATTGGGACAGCCCCTCAAGGCTGGGTCCGCCAAATGCTTCACAGCTTCCCCCTCCTGCAAGTGGGAACACTTCCTTTGGAACCACTCTAGCATAGCAGGGGCTGTACCGAACACCACCCTCAGAGAAGTGGGATTTAATCAATGGAGAGATGATCCCATTAAGATAACAATGGCAATTTAGTATTCTCTTAAGTGGCTCCAGAAATCTATGGGGACTATAATGCTGTGAAGCACATCCTTCATCCTAGCCTCTCCAGACCAGAAAATCCTTGATATCATAGGGCACCCAGTGTTGGGCTTCTGTGTGATCAGAGGAAGATAGTTATGATTCTGTAGGGCTGGCACATCTGTTACCCTTTATATCCCCAAGATAGATTCACTAGATCAAGAAGCCATCTGCTCACTGATGTGGAAGGGACCACCTATCTGTATATTAAAGAAAACAAAACAAACCACTTGTGAACCAGCAGAAGTACCCTGTGTACAGCTGCTTCATCTTACTTTACCTGTTCAATTGCTAATAATTTGTTTTAATAGTGTGGCTGAATTATCAACCCAAACTACTATGGCCCACTACCTATTCCTTCTGCCAGAAACACACTTCATTTCCCTGGCTGATGCTGTGGGGACAGAGGACTCTTGGGGATATTTTCCATTGAAAAGGAGATTAGAAATTAACCTTTTTAGGGCAAGGTCTGTCTTTTCACTTTGTATAGTGCCTAGTACAATGAGGCTTCATCCCTGATTGGGCTGCCTAAGCACTATCCAAATATCATTATGAAATAAGAAGTGTAGACTTGGCTCAATCTGAATAATTGGACATGGGTGATGCCTTGTTTTTCAGAAGACAGGAATAAGGAGGTAAATGGGTCAATAGCCTGGAAATAGAATGTCTGTACTAGCTAAAAATAAGGGGGAACATCGAGGGAATGATTTACAATGGACAAATAACAATGGATATGATAAGCCTGGAATGTAAGATGAGATAAAGAGTAAGACATGCATGGACAGTGCATTCCATACAGGGATTGTTTCCTACAAAGTGACCATGCCAATCCTGAAGTGTGTGCTTTAGTGTGTAGTAAATGCAATGCAATGCGTACATTTGTAAAAAGGAACAGGTGTGCTATGTGACTTTGAATGTGTGGTACACCGTATGTTCACCCCCTATGCTTGAGTCTAATACACTCAGGGTATGTCTGCACTATGGGATTATTCCGATTTTACATAAACTGGTTTTGTAAAACAGATTGTATAAAGTCGAGTGCACGCGGCCACACTAAGCACATTAATTCGGTGGTGTGCGTCCATGGTCCGAGGCTAGCGTCTCGTCGATTCTGGAGCGTTGCATTGTGGTAGCTATCCGTAGCTATCCCATAGTTCCCGATTCCCCCGCCCATTGGAAAGTCTGGGTGAGACCGCCAATGCATGAATGGTGCAAAAACAGGTGACGGTGATTCTGGATAAATGTTCGTCACTCATTCCTTCTCTGTGAAAGCAACAGCAGACCTAATCATTTTGAGCCCTTTTTTGTGGGTTGCCCTGCAGACACCATAAGCAACGCAACCATGGAGCCCATTCAGCTTTTTTTACTCCATCGTATGTCTCTGATGTTGCTACAGGGAGTACGCATGCGCTACGCAGCAAAGCAAATTCATTTGCCTTTGCAAGATCGCAGAGTTACAGTTATCAGTTGTTCTGTACTGTCTGCCATGCCACATGTAAATTGGAATGAGATGACGTATCAGTCCGTTCTGTACCATCTGCTGTTTGCCATGGGTGCCAGCTGGCTGAGCGTTGGCCGGGGCGCAAAGACAAAATAGGGAAGACTCCTTGAATCAATCCTCCCTTTATGGTATCTAAAAATAGAGTCAGTACTGCCTAGAATAATGGTGCAATGTACTACAGAACCAGTGTAACCAGAGAGCACAGGCCGCTCCGTGTCAGAGTCCCGCAGAAATGAATGAGCTATCATGCCATTCACATTGAGGGGTGGCCCCTGCAAACAACCCACCCATGATCCCTGCTCCCCAATATCGCTGGGCTATAACCGTTGCCAGTGTCCCCCCATTGGTGTATGAAGTAATAAAGATGCAGGAATTAGAAACACTGACTTGTTAGTGAGAATAAAAGAGGGGGAGGCAGCTCCACTGCTATGACAGTCCAGCGCAGACATTAAACGGTGCGGGGGAAGGACCCAAGCATCCCGCTTCTATGATAGTCCAGGCAGTAACAGAAATCTTTTCTTAGACAGTGAAACGGGGGAGTCTTGATGAGTTCAGCCCCCATTGCTAGAATGAGGAACGATTTACCAGCCCGCTTCTGTATTAATCGAACATGGGAATGACCCGGGAGCATTCCTATTTTTACCAGGCACCCCGGCCAACCTCTCCTGAAAGGCCAGCCAGGGCACTCACGGCTGTCGCTGCTATGGTGCAGTCATAGTGGTCTTGTCTGCCACCATCTGGGGATGAGGGGAAAGGATATGCTGTTCACGTTCTGCAGATCGCACGGTTACAGCGCCATGCAGTAGACATAGGTGACATTGATAAAATGTAAGAACAATTTTTTTTTTCCCTTATTCTTCATGAGAAGGGGTATTAATGGAGCCTTAACCCTGAACCACCCGGACAATGTGTTTGACCCTACAGGCTTGGGAGCCAGCCAACAATGCAATACTTTTTTCTCGAGACTGATGTGGACTGTAGGATAGCTGGAGTCCTCAGTAAACCTCCTCACCCTCCATGAACACCATCATGATTCTGTTGGCTTTCCATTAACGGTCGTCAGCGCAGGGCTGAAGATTTTTTTCAAATGCTTTGGCATTTCGTCTTCTGTAAACGGGAAACTCATGATAGAACAGATTGTCTCCCCATACAGAGGTCAGATCCAGTATACTCTCCGATACGATCCATGTGGAGCTCTTTTTGGATTTGGATTGCACATCGCAAAGACATGCCTGACAAGCCCACACTGAGCAAACAGATGAAATATTCGCCAGAAGGGGATTTTTTTCCTTACTATCATGGTCCACTGCAATCCGAGTTCAGATTGGGCTGTCCAAGAGCGGTCCCCAATGGTAGCCTGTGGGAATCCAGCCGGAGGCCAATACACATCGATTGCGACCTACACTACAATTCGATATGATATAACGGATCAGTGCTACTCCTCTAGTCGGGAGAGAGTACAGAAACTGGTTTAGAGCCTTATATCCGATATAAGGGCCTTTTGTGTGGATGGGTGCAGCGTATCGGGTTTTAAACGCTGCTAATCGGTTTTAACGCGTATTGTAGGGACCAGAGCCTTTGGAGTAAGCTTGCCTATATTCCCACATAAAGGAAATGGGTGGTGAGACTGTTAACTTGAAAGAGTATCTTGGAGGAAAGTAAAGCGAGAGAGTGGATTTTTAGAGCCGACACTGTGTCAGCTCCCTGCCTTGCAAATTCCGACCACTTCCCCCACCCCTCTCTCATTCACTCTTAAATGCAAATAACTTTCAGACCAGATAAGCAGCTGCTCTGACGGACTCCACCCCCCCACCCGCCATGGTGTTTCTCTCCTCAAGCGAACACTAGCTGTGGACATTCCCTGCCTGCCTCTGCAAGAGCAAACAATTGCTGTGTTTTTTTTTAGATAAGCAGCTCTGGGAGCCCCGAGTTTACAACAAAACAAAGAGAGTTCTTTAGTTAAAAGCATTATGGGAAAATTCCGGAGGTTAGTTACAGTGTAGTAAGATTAATCACTGTTTACACTGGCACTCCAGTGCTGCAGCACCAGTGCTGTTCTCTTTATTCCTCTCGTCCATGTGGAGAAAAGCAGCGCTGTAGCCAGGGAGATACAGCGCTGTATGTGCCTTACCAGTGTGGACATGGAGTAAGTGACAGCGCTGTAAAGCCACCATCAGCGCTGTAACTCTCAAGTGTAGCCAAGCCCATTTTTAAAAATGTGGGAACAACATGTAAAATCTGCAATCTGTTTATCTATACACGATTAGTATGGCAAACAAGCATTGTTCTTTCCTGCACCTAAAGGACTATCAAAGGGAATTCAAAACGTGCATTTATAATAGTCTGGAGCTTGTAATAGAGAACTAATTTTCTTCTCTGTACAATGGCATCTTAAAAAACATAAAGCTAAAATACATGTCTAATCCTGTTCCATATTGCTTTAAATATGTCAGCTGGCACTAAGCTGGACTGGTTAAATCCACAGATATCTTCACCCATGAAAGCTCATGCTCCAATACATCTGATTAATTTATAAGGTGCCACAGGACTCTTTGTCACTTTTTACAGATCCAGACTAACAAGGCTAGCCTTTTGATACTGGAAGGCCATTGAAATGTAGAGTGAAAGTAATTAGTGCTGTTTTTGTTCTTCCTAATTGCTGTGATCATAGAATTCTTTATAAATAGTGCTTAATCAACACTATCTCATCACTTGCAACTGACAATCTAAATTGTGTCAGTGAATGTGTGAATCCATTTTGTCACCATTTCTAGCAAGTACAGGTAGGTGTTTGTGTTTATCAAAAATACACTGCAGTGTGAAGTGCATGTGAATTAATCTGACGTCTATTTTTGTTCTGTAAGTTAAATTAATTATATAGCCTTTTATATATACTTTTCAGTTAAAAATAGCATTAATGTTTTCCTCAATTTCAGCACAGGTTTCATTTGCTGTTTAGGTACTTAGTTACCACAGTGATTAATGTGGTATAAGAACCTAGTTACAGAGAGAGCTGTCACATGTGCCTTATTTGTTGAGAAGCAGTTTTCTATATCTCTAGTACAGAGCATTTCTATATAAACTAATCATTCTCCAGGAGGCCAGAGAATGTGTTTGTTCAGCTCATCCTCTCAGCAGCTTCCACTAGCAGGGCTCCTATGGGGCTCCTGTTAAATGTTAAGTCTGCTCCAGCCTGCTGGAAAATCCCAAGGGAGGGTTGGAAGTAGCAACACCACCTGCCCTCCCTTGGGGTATATCTCCTGCCAGTGCAAACGGCCAGGCTGGTACAGAGAGACATAAACCACACATCCCTGCACTAGCTTCAAACAACCTAACACTATATATGTGATGGTCCGTCTCAATGCTAAGATATCAGTTCTGCATCCAGTGATCTGATTTAATCTAACTTAATCATGAATCTGGTGCAGCGTAACTAGTGCATTTATGTCATGTAAGGGACTGTAGGCCAAAAATGCTCATTGACTTCAATGAAAGGCCAAGGATGAGTACCACAATGTAACCTGATACCAGTAACTATTGAAACTTTGCTGTTTCCATCATACAAGGTAACAACAATTTAAAGAAACATCATTTGTTTTGAAGTAGGCTGTGATGGGTTGACAAACCCTGCACCAATCAGGCAAACATTAAGGAATTGCTATGGGCTCAAGCAGCCCTACCTCACCAAATCTTCAAGGCATGTCATGCTTGGAAGAAGGGCTTAAAAAACTGGAAGTCCCAGCTCAGCAGCAACTGGGTGCAGGGATGTTGAGACAATTTATATAGTGGGGGTCCTGAGAGCCATTGAACCAGACTGTGAACCTGTATATAATGAAAACCACTTCAACCTAGGGGGTGTGCTGCAGCATCCCCTGCACTCCTAGTTCTAGCACCTATAGCTGGGTGGAGAACAGACCTTCAATCCTCAGCACTTACAGGAGAACAGGGACCATTGCTACCTGTCCAAGCCTACTGAGGGGAAGGTAGGCTGGACTCAGAATACTAGTTACTTTGCAACTGTTACCATTGACTTGCCTGAGGGCATTACATGTCTGTTTTCTTCTCTCACCCCCTTTTTTTGAGATCTTTGGTAACACAGGAAGTATGTACATCTGTATTGCCAACTGTCTGGACACTGAGGACTAGAGGATGTGTGAGTACAGGGCCATGTCAAACTCGTAAAGAGTTCTGTATAAAACCAAGATTGTGATATAGCCCTATGCTGACAGTGATCCCAAGAACTCAATTTTTCAGCTAGTGGTTTAGTATTTCCTCTAATAGATGGATGATGTTTCATTTAATCTCAAATGATCAGTATAAAAGTGTCAAAATATACTTCAAATAATCAGGTAGGCGTTTGTATATAACGTTGAATGGAAGAAGCATCTTGCACCTTCTCTGATGCCAAAGCTTCATGACATGTTATTTTTATGTGCCTTTATGCTTCTTGGATTCAAAGAGGGCTAGCAGAAAAGTGTTTAGATAGTATGGTTGCTCCTTTTCGACCTGCACAGCAAGCAGAAATTCTTTGGAATGTACCAGCTGGAAGTAGACATTGATGGGAGCCTGGTATTTTCTTTGATGTGGTCTTGTTCATTTTCAAAGAATGTATAAAGTTCTCTGTCTCTGAACGCAGAAGGAACCAAGAAAAAAGGAGCAGTTTCATAGTTTACAGTCCCTAAGCCTCTTTAGCTAGCACCAGACCCATTAGCTCTCTCTTAGCTCTTTCCAGTGTCCCTCTCTCTATGCTTTCTGCTTGGCTCTCTGTCTGCACATGTCAGTTCTCACTTTCAATGTGTGTCGGGCGGGGGGAGGGGTAACCATGCACTCTGTCTCTCACACACCCACACTCACCCACCAATATTCAGCCAAAAGCTCCTGGGTGGATTCACGCACACCTTTTGTCTTAGGTGGGGGCTTATGCATGCACGTATATTAATAGAAGGGTGAGTTTATACCTATCAATCTCAATGGGTTTTAACTCAATCCATAACAAGGTTTGACCCAGCTCATAACAGTATTGATTGAAACCACGTATATTAATAGAAGGGTGAGTTTATACCTATCAATCTCAATGGGTTTTAACTCAATCCATAACAAGGTTTGACCCAGCTCATAACAGTATTGATTGAAACCACGTATATTAATAGAAGGGTGAGTTTATACCTATCAATCTCAATGGGTTTTAACTCAATCCATAACAAGGTTTGACCCAGCTCATAACAGTATTGATTGAAACCACGTATATTAATAGAAGGGTGAGTTTATACCTATCAATCTCAATGGGTTTTAACTCAATCCATAACAAGGTTTGACCCAGCTCATAACAGTATTGATTGAAACCACGTATATTAATAGAAGGGTGAGTTTATACCTATCAATCTCAATGGGTTTTAACTCAATCCATAACAAGGTTTGACCCAGCTCATAACAGTATTGATTGAAACCACGTATATTAATAGAAGGGTGAGTTTATACCTATCAATCTCAATGGGTTTTAACTCAATCCATAACAAGGTTTGACCCAGCTCATAACAGTATTGATTGAAACCACGTATATTAATAGAAGGGTGAGTTTATACCTATCAATCTCAATGGGTTTTAACTCAATCCATAACAAGGTTTGACCCAGCTCATAACAGTATTGATTGAAACCACGTATATTAATAGAAGGGTGAGTTTATACCTATCAATCTCAATGGGTTTTAACTCAATCCATAACAAGGTTTGACCCAGCTCATAACAGTATTGATTGAAACCACGTATATTAATAGAAGGGTGAGTTTATACCTATCAATCTCAATGGGTTTTAACTCAATCCATAACAAGGTTTGACCCAGCTCATAACAGTATTGATTGAAACCACGTATATTAATAGAAGGGTGAGTTTATACCTATCAATCTCAATGGGTTTTAACTCAATCCATAACAAGGTTTGACCCAGCTCATAACAGTATTGATTGAAACCACGTATATTAATAGAAGGGTGAGTTTATACCTATCAATCTCAATGGGTTTTAACTCAATCCATAACAAGGTTTGACCCAGCTCATAACAGTATTGATTGAAACCACGTATATTAATAGAAGGGTGAGTTTATACCTATCAATCTCAATGGGTTTTAACTCAATCCATAACAAGGTTTGACCCAGCTCATAACAGTATTGATTGAAACCACGTATATTAATAGAAGGGTGAGTTTATACCTATCAATCTCAATGGGTTTTAACTCAATCCATAACAAGGTTTGACCCAGCTCATAACAGTATTGATTGAAACCACGTATATTAATAGAAGGGTGAGTTTATACCTATCAATCTCAATGGGTTTTAACTCAATCCATAACAAGGTTTGACCCAGCTCATAACAGTATTGATTGAAACCACGTATATTAATAGAAGGGTGAGTTTATACCTATCAATCTCAATGGGTTTTAACTCAATCCATAACAAGGTTTGACCCAGCTCATAACAGTATTGATTGAAACCACGTATATTAATAGAAGGGTGAGTTTATACCTATCAATCTCAATGGGTTTTAACTCAATCCATAACAAGGTTTGACCCAGCTCATAACAGTATTGATTGAAACCACGTATATTAATAGAAGGGTGAGTTTATACCTATCAATCTCAATGGGTTTTAACTCAATCCATAACAAGGTTTGACCCAGCTCATAACAGTATTGATTGAAACCACGTATATTAATAGAAGGGTGAGTTTATACCTATCAATCTCAATGGGTTTTAACTCAATCCATAACAAGGTTTGACCCAGCTCATAACAGTATTGATTGAAACCACGTATATTAATAGAAGGGTGAGTTTATACCTATCAATCTCAATGGGTTTTAACTCAATCCATAACAAGGTTTGACCCAGCTCATAACAGTATTGATTGAAACCACGTATATTAATAGAAGGGTGAGTTTATACCTATCAATCTCAATGGGTTTTAACTCAATCCATAACAAGGTTTGACCCAGCTCATAACAGTATTGATTGAAACCACGTATATTAATAGAAGGGTGAGTTTATACCTATCAATCAGTATGCCAGATGTTTTTTCAATGGGACTTTACTAGCCACAAAGGGCAATGACAGTTTCTGAGGATGTAGAACCGACTGTTCTATAAAGCTGGGCTTGGCAACCTTCAGAAGCTGGTGTGGCCGAGTCCAGTTCAATGTTATTCACTCTAATTTAAGGTTTCGCGTGCCAGGATAATACATTTTAAACCCTTTTTAGAAGGTCTCCTTTCTATAAGTCTATAATATATAACTAAACTATTGTTGTATGTAAAGTAAATAAGGTTTTAAAATGTTTAAGAAGCTTCATTTCTGGACCAATTTGCAGGATCTCAGAGTCCCCTGGACTGGTGGCCAGAACCTGGGCAGTGTGAGTGCCACTGAAAATTAGCTCGTGTGCTGCCTTCGGCACACATGCCATAGGTTGCCTACTCCTGCTATAAAGCCTCAGACTTCTGTTTGGGTGATTGATCCAAATTCCACCAGACAAATGGAGTGGGTGTCATTCTTGGTTCTGATGCATTTACATGTCTTTCTAATTTTGTTCAATTTTTGTCAGCGAAGTAGGATGATCTCTCTTAGCAGTGGATAAGGCTCAGATCTGTCCGTCTTTCTGTGGACCTTCCAGACTGATTATCTGGATTAGTGTAAGGGACAATTCTGTTGGCTTTGATTTGGCAAGCACAACTGTGTTTGAAAAGAGTTCTTTTCAAGATTCTTTATGGGAGCAGCATATGGTAGCAGCGTATGTCTGTGTATGAGCCTCAAGCTACTTACAGACTGTGGCTGAGTGAGTTTTGCCACCTTATTTCATTTTACCTTGTTAGTTGGAGAACTTTGACCTCTGAGAATGGTGGGCAGTCAAGAGTCATCTGAGGGCTAGTTCAATAGTGGCTTTGCTAAGCAGTAATTGTGTTTCACTAGAAAAGCATCCCCTCAATTCAGAACCACTAATGAGCATGCTGTTCTATTTACAGCTGCTGTCTGAACTTTACTTGGTTGTGAACTTACTGTTTTAGTTGTACACATGGCATACCCTGTCAGCAAATTTAGCTCATGAAATGCAAATAATGACACTTGTTTACATGGAATAATCCTTTACTGTATTTGTAACATGTAGGTATTCACAGAATATGCATATGACAAACACACTACAGGTTTTAGTCACTAACAGCTGTATTTCCAAAGTGGTGTGTTCTTGTGTATGTGTGAGGCGCATGGGAGGTAATGGACTAGCGCTGTAACGCCCACTGATATTAATAGCTATGCCACAGTCTAACACTTTGTCTATCTATCTGTTAGAAGAAATCCTTCTGGTAATATTTAATTTTATTTTCAGATTTATTTTTGTTTTTATTTTGTTTTATGTATGAGTTAATTAGAATTAGCCTGGAATTTCAAGATGTGTTTAAGGCATTGGAGCATTTGTAGTTATATACAGAGCTGTTAAAAATACTTTATCATGTGATGGCATCCAGGGAATGTCAGCTGTTTTCCAATTTCAAAATTCATTGTTAAATATGAGAAGTCAGGGAAAAGGCCACAGGCAGCCTGTGGAGTCGTAAAACATGACCTATGACTGCCTTCCAGTATGCTGTATTATGAATATGGGCATATGGCCCATGAAGACTAATGATTCAACTGGCCAGAGCCCATCTGCTGTTCCTTTCTAATGACTCTGAATATCTTTGGTTTTTTTTATATTTTTTATTCTTGGTATATGCAGCCAACAATCCATTTAAATTCTAGCAAGGAAGAGCTGAGTAAAACATATAAGGAGCATGTATTTGATATTTTGAAATGAAAACTGGGTGGAGCCCTTGGGTTCCTGGGAAATTGAAACTGTGATTGTTGCAAAAATTGTCCACTTGCTATCAATTCCTCTCCACTACTAGCTACTGCTAAATGAATGCAGACTGGTTGGACTCTGGAATATCTATGAAATAAAAAGTTGAGAAAGTCAAAATAGACCTTGAGCACTGCTAGAGTAATAAAAATTTTGTATTAAATATAAACAAGCCACACTAGGTTACTGCAGCGTATTAAAAGAATCAGTAGAAAATCATTTCTCTCTTATCTGTTGGAGCTGTAAAGTGATGTGCTATTTTTAAAACTAAATGAAGTGTGGAATACTGTGAAAAGTTGAAGGATCTACAAAGATTAAATAAGACACATTTCCAAGGGCATAGCATGCTGAGTTTAGAACATCCAGAGATGCAGTGGACATCTCTAACAAAATTTTATGTTCCCAAATTTGATGCCAAAAGAATTCTTTTTACACGAGGACAATTTTCTCGCATAAAATGGATCTGATTATGCTTTGGAAAATATTGTAAAGCTTACATCTGAAATGAAAATCCAAAAGGAAATGAGGAAATGAAATCTTGTTAAAATATACTTAATATATTTTATTGGAACACAATCCATCTCTTTCAATATGAATTTATAGGCTGATCTCTCCATACATAGAGGACCATTAAAATCTTTGAATAAACACTGCAATATTTCTTTACCATAGAAATTCTGATATTTAGATTTGTGGTATTCCCTGTTGTATTTCTTGATGTTTATAGTACAATCATCACCGTGTTTTAAAGTAAGCTGTTGTATTTAGGTGGTGTAACTACTGTACCATTCAGGATAAATGATAAGATTTTAATAACATCCATTATTGTCTGGAAGAATTTCTATTAATATTAATAGAAATTACATGTGTACTGTAATATAGGAGCCTTCTCTATCATGTCAGGCATTTTGATAGCTTGTTTGGCTATTAAATTATTAGTAGATATTCTTCTTGCCCTTCAAAAACTTTTGAGATATCAAAAAACATACTCACCTGAAATCAGAACTAAAAGTCAAAATCCCTAAAATGTTCACAAACTGGGAGGGGGAAGGTTTGATGTTGACCTTTTATTTTTTTTTTCCTTAATCTTGTCCTCATCTAAGTCTACTAAAATTTCGAAACAAAAAGTCATTTCAACTCAAGCCAATTATTTTTATTTCTAAATGGGACATTCTGACCATTTTGAATTTTTTTTTCCAAAATTCTTTTTGAGTCTCGAGCTTTATTGAAGCCAGCCCTGTTTTTCTAATCATTTTGTTTTTAATGAATCAACATTTTCAGTGGGGTGGTGGAAGGGGGAGGGAGTGGGGGCACTTAAAAATTTCTGACTAGCTCTATTAGTAAAATCCAGTTCAAAGTTTGCATAGATTGTAAATTCTTTGGGGATGGGAACATCTTTTTATTTTGTGTGTTTGTAAGAATTTAGCACAACTGGGGCCTGGTCCTTGACTTGGGCTCCTAGGAGCTATCGCAATACAAGTAATAAATAATAAAGTTATTAGAAAGGACTGGTACAGGTGTCAATTCTCATTCAGATACAACACTAAACAGATCTTCACTGTCCATCTTTACTCTCTCTATTGGGGGTAGATAAAGATTTTATAATACAATATATTTTAAAAAATAGAATATAAGATAACTTGTCTCCTGACTAACATTCGTGGTCTCAAAGAAACCAAAGTCTCATTCCCCACTGAAACTTCCCCCTAAACCATAAGACAACAACAAAAAATAAGCCCACCACAGTTGTAACGCCCAAAATTGCATTTTGTCTGTTACAGCTATCCCCCTATTCCATTTTATTTTCTTACAGCTGTCCCCACACTCCATTTTGTTCTCCTCCTGTGGCCGCCCCTTCCCTGGCTGTTAAGTTGTTTACCAGAGCCACTGCCCTTCTCAAAGGAAGGGTCCCTTAAAGTTGTTTACCAAGAGCCATTGCCCTTCTCAAAGGGATGGCCACTTGTGCTAAGTGGGACCACTGCCGTGTTCAAAGGGTTAGTCCTGTTATCACCTTGTTAAACCTGGGCTCGGTGTAGGGTAGAGGCAATGTCCAGAGATGCAAGACCTATTGTGTTTTTAAGATCTTGGGCATGAGTCATAGGCCTCATGTGCTTTCGAGTCACCTACTGCACAGGACTCTGCCCAGACATGTCTCTGTGCTCACCTACAGTTTCCCTGCCTCCTCTCCTCCCTTGTATCAAGAGGAGCCAATCAAAAGTACTGGCGGGAAACTGCCTGAGTTTGCCTTTAAAAACAGACATTTTTAAAACTAAGATCAGAAAGGTTCCTGCATTGCTGCCTGGTCTGATCAGCCAGGGGTTCTGGGGGGGTCCTTTCTCCGCTCTCATTTTACTTTAGAGCGTACCCCCGTTTTTTGAAACCCCCCCCATGAAGAACGAATTGCTGCCTGAGAGATCTCCTGATTATTGAGACCGTACCTAGCCTTCTGATGTTCTTGCTGCTTTCACCTGTGTTGCTTCCTTTGGGGCTGGTAAGAATCCCTCTGTGAAACTCTCTGTACTTTTATTTTATTATTTTAGCTGCTGGCTCTGTCTCCCCAGCACACAGACTCAAGCTAAACCTTGGTCTGTGTCTTAAAACTCTCCTAAACTCGTGGCACTTTGCTGCTAAAAATAAGTTTGTGCCGCTGCTAAGTTCTGCTCCTGTGGGCTTTGCTTGGGGCTTTCTGCTTGCAGCTGTGTCCACTGCTGCAGCCACCATCCCTGGGCACATACCACTCTGCCCCTCTGTAACTTCCCCATAGCATAAGGTGCACCATAGGTTTTGTTTTTTAGTTTAATAAGTTATAGTTTGTTAAGATTATAGAGCTTGTAAGTTTCACCTGCCTTGTTCTTTGTTGCTCCCTATAGATTGTAAAGCTTGTAAGTTTCACCTGCCTTGTTATAGTTTGCTGTTCTGTTGCTCCGTATAGTTGCTTGTTATAGTTTTGCTTAGAATTGTGATATTTGTTGTTTTGCCTATTGTTGTGGTTAAGATAGATAAGGTTTTTGCTGCTTCTCCCTCTGTATAACTTTGTCTGTTTTTGACTCCCCCTGTGCGTACTCCAATCCCCTCCCCCGTGTGCTTCTCCCTGTCTCTCTTTACGACTCCTTGCTGCCACCGAACTTCCCAAACCCTTCCTGTTTCTCCCCTGTGTATAACTTTGTCTGTTTTTCCCTGCTCATATCTCCCCCTCTGTGTGCTTAAAACCTCTCTCTAGCCCGTTGTCCTTACCTTGCAGGGCTTCAAAGTGCCTCGCTGCTTCCAGCCGCACTCTCCTCTCATCAGTTGCCGCTAATCATTCACTAGTTGCTACTCCCCCACCTCCACTCCCCTTAACCCAGCTTTAGGTACACTCTTGCTATCACAGCCTCACAAATTAAGTCAGTAATTTTCTACATTGCATAATTTCACTTATCACCCATATTGCTGATATATACTTTGTATTTACATTAATACCATTGTGTTACATTGTATATAAGGCCACCAACCACTTAATACATTCTATCTAAGATTGTTAACCATTTTATACAGAAACTAGCATTTTATTTTGCATTTCTTTTTTGTACGTTTTGCATTTCACACTGTATCTAGAATTGTTCCTATATAAAGTTGAGTTGCTTATTGACTGTACTGTATCCATTGTGCTGAACCCCACTTACTGTACCCCACTGTTAGAACTCCCTACACTGTTCAATAAGAAACCCCCCCCATCATTGTCTATTGTAAACACCCTATACACCCCATCCCATCATATTTTATTGTTAAATTCCCACCACTTCCTTTTTCCTTTAATAAAGAAATTAATTGGCACCCCACCTATGTGGTAATTGCTCCCCAAGATCCCATATACCTGCTGGCAGGGACACATTTCTGGGTAAATAATGGCTTCTGTTTGTCTTCTCAATTCACTGCACTGGAGCTGTATGAATACTTGAATGTTTGTTTTCTGCCAATAACCGCTTCAATACAGAACTGCGTTTGGTTTGCATATGTTTGCAATACTGTTCATGTTAACAGAAAATTTTAAACAAATATTACAGAATATTCCTGGAAATGGGATAATGAGTTTGTAAACATGTGACAATGCACTGGAATCCTGGCTCTGAGAGCTGCGGTCATCCAATAAGTAAACTCAAATAATACCCATAAAAACTAACCAACTAGCTAACTAGCTTGAATTCTGATGATCATATAATAGCAATTAACTGCTCTTGAGTGATCTACAGACTGAAAATTATTTGAATAATGAATACATTCAAGAAATTTACATGCTGTTTCTGGACAATTCATGAATGTCTATAGAAGCCAAATCCCTCAAACTGTTTACTAGAAATTATTCAATGAGTTCTTCGGGTCATATCCTCTTCTCAACATGATTTTTTCCAGAATAAATTAACTAACTATGGAAGCCAATTTTAGTACATAATTGGAGATGTGTTGTTCATTTATTAGATACCTAATACCAAGTTATTCTACAAAGAGGAAATAAGGAGGAAAAAAAGTAAATTAGCTCTTTATAAGCACCATTTCTCTCTATGAAAAGAGTCTGTTAGCTCTTGCCTTACACATACTTATGCATATGTTTCAATACAGATGAAACATGCCTTTCCTCATACCATAAGTATATCTTTGTCTTGGGAGGAATGACCCTCTATTCCCAGAGATGCCAAATTGTGATCCTGTCACTCGGGTTATTCACATGAATTGTCCTATTGACTTCAGAAGGACAATTCCTGTAAGAAAATATTAATATGAGTGAGGGAGTCATATTCTGGTCCTTTCAGAATACACAAAGGAGCAACCAAAATTATATAAATGTTTTTAATTTTCTTAAAAGGCATCTGTTTTTGACAAAGCTTTCTCTTTATTTAGAAATACAGAAGATAGTATCCTCACTTTATGTGGATGAATCACATACACATCGATAGTATAGATCTATCTCAAACAGTATTTGACCAGCATATATTTTCAAATTCTGTCCTTTCTCTGTCCCCTTGCTAGTTTTTAAATTTTCTAGTTATGGGAATCCTTGATATTTGATTTTTTTTCCTTTTATGACTCTCTACTGTGAAGTTGGCTCTCAAGTGAATTTTTAAGGCATGGGATTGAATAGGACTGATTTGGCCATCACTTAGGCAAACAGCTCTCTAAAAATAATTAGCATTCAAAGAAGTCTGTTAACCTCATAGGTCTCTATGCTGCATGGTCCTCTGTATATGGAGAGTAAGATCTAGTATGAAATTCTAGTATCTCACTCTGTGTGTGTGTGTATATATGTATCTTTCTTTATAGGCTATATATCTTTCAATATGAATGTATAGGCTGATCTCTCCATACATATCTTCTATATAGATAGATATGTATTTATTTTGGAGAAATTTTATTTTCACTTCTTAAGTTTGAAACCAGCCTGTAGTAGCTACACTGACAGCTAACAAATGTGCAGAGGAGAGCCATATGAAAACTGCAAAAAGTGGTGGGTTCTGGATTCAAACTTTAACAAATAAGCTGGCAGTCTTTCTGTTTTTGTTTTAAGCATGTTTATCCCTCTGTTCATCCTTTTAATTCACGTTTGGCTCATGTTGGTTCTTGAGCTACCAGCTCTTCATCATATCTGTAAAAAACAATCCAAGTCTGAGAAATCTTAATCAGCATCACTAGCTCACTTTTACATAAAAAGGCTTCCATGTCAGTGCTACTGCATTTACCCACATTTCTGATCCAATACAGTGGCCACCATTTTTCTCTTGAACAGAATTAGAGGTCTGAGAGCATTTTGAGAGAAAAGTCAGGTTACAAAATGTCTCTGTTTGTTTCAGCTCTGAAACTAAGTACTGATTCATCTCAGCATTTCTACTCATGGTTACCTTTAAACATGAGTGGTACTGTCTGTTTCAGTTTGACTACTCATATGCTTGAAGTTATACAGGTGCTTAAGTACCTTGCAGAATTAGGGCCATAATGTTTTTATTTCAAATACCAGTGAACTTTAGGTCTGTTATTTTAATATATTCTCTTCCTCTTCACAGCTGCTTTTGTTGCAGGGATTTCTAAAAGTAGACTTAAAGTGGGATTGTATATGTTCTGAGCTTTGATGTTTTAAATTGTCTTTTTTTCAAAGGACACAATCCAATAGTGAGGCATTCTGTAACATCTACTCCTACTGGATAAACTGTAAACCCAATGCTCATACTCAGAAAAATAGGGGAAAAATATTCCTTTGCTGAAAAGAGACCTCTATTCAGGAGCGGCTCTAGACATTTTGCTGCCCCAAGCAAGGAGGGTCCGCTGGTCCAGCGGCTTCGGCAGACCTTCCGCACGTCCAATGAAGCTGCGGGACCAGTGGACCCTCTGCAGGAAAGCCACCGAAGGAACCCTGCCTGCCACCCTAGCGGCGTCTGGCAGGCTGCCCCCCACGGCTTGCCGCCCCAAGCATGCGCTTGGAGCGCTAGTGCCTGGAGCCTCCCCTGCCTCTGTTGCAGGAGGCTTCAGTGTGCATACTTGTGTGAATTACATGAAACTTTATATTCTGCAGAGAGATTAAAATCCATGGCAAAAAATCGTGGAATTCCCAGAATTTGGAGGCACATGAATTTACAGTCTGGTGTTTATAATGATAGAATTTTATTCATTTTTGGCAGAAGCAAAAAATGACACAAATATGAATCAGTGAAATTATTATGGGCCAGATTGTCCCACTCTTACTTATGTTGATTTCACTGAGACTACTAGAGTGTGAGCAAAGATGGCACAATCTGGCCCTATATATATTGCAGGGTTGGGGCAGGGGGGGGTAGTGGAGTACACTTCTCTTGTTCGTTGTGTTAATGCTTTGTAAATTTGTCCAGTGCTGAAACTTGGTATCTGAGACTCTCAAATGCATGACTATGTCTCAGTGTAAATTTATTTTTTTCAGATTTTCAGAAACAGGAGGAACATTTCCCCTCCAAAAATAACCTAATTAAAATGTAAGCGGCAAGTGCACCACACGTAATAGGGCTGGACAGTACATTATGCAATCAGAAGTTTTTTAAAATAGAAAAGCTGGCTAGGCAGTTGGCTGGTTAATATTCTTCTTTGTTTAATTGAAATCACATGCTGCTTTGAGCTATTAGCAAGAATTGGGTTCCTCTAAGTGAGGTTCAGACTCAGTCTCACTATGACAGGACACTGGACCTTGTATTACAGTCCTGAAAATATTGTTATGCCCAAGTATGTCTGGAACTATTGCTCATATGGAGTCACAGATGCAATACATATGCCACTTTTGCTTTTTCTATCCTATAGAGCTTTCAGTACCAGTATTTAAATAAAAGAAATTTGATCCTCAAACTCATTCCCAAAATACAAATCTCCTTTCTGTTAAAATTTAGAAGCTCCACTATATGGAAGATTGAACAATAATGTGTCCTGGGAACTAGTCTTCAAGAATTTTAAAGTCTGCTGTTTCAAAACTTGACCAACATAGTAGGGTGCTGACTTTCCTGGACCTTTAACAGAAAAGCCTGTAACTCAAAGGCATAGAATGAAAATAGTTGTAACTGGCAAACCCAACTTCCCTCTAGGATTAATGTTACTATTTAGAAGAAGGACATATTGAAATACTTGCTCAATTTCCTCCCCCCCCCCAAAATGTAGTTTCAGCACAAATGAATCTCATTTATTTTGAGATTACTATGTTCTGAGAAATTTATCAGTAGAGAACTCTTCAGTCTATGAGGTCTCTAGAAGCTGACAATCTGTCATCAAAGTGACATAAGCCTAATAAATGATCCCACCTCTCAGCAGGGCAGCCATTTTTTGCCAGCACAAAAGCAGACACTGTTCTGACAGAAACTCAGTATTGTATCTAGAAAGGGCCTTTTCTTTGTTACTTGGTATAGTCATTGAGTATCCAGTTGTTGTTCCCCAGAGCTCCCAGTATCAGAATGGCAGAGAAGAAAAAACAGGCTACAGTCTTGTTCTGTCTTATTATTTATTTCTATTTTGGAGTGTCTTGGAGCCTCAGTTATGGACCAGGACCCCATTGTGCTAGGTGCTGTACAAACACAGGAGAAAAAGATAGTCCCTGTGCCAAAGAACTTGGAATCTATGTATAAGTAAGAAATAACAGGTGGGTGCAAAGATACAGCTGATAGAGCATTTGGAATTACTGAGACACTATTGGTCAGCATGATCGGCAGTAGTCACAGAAAACTAGCTGCCTAACCATTGTCAAGCTTTTGCTTTGCTACCTTAAGTGGACTAATATGACTAATAGCTGTGTATATAACAAAAAATGTGATTTACAAATAGAGGCTCTGATTCAAGAACGCACGTATGCTTAAACCCACCTATATCCAGGAAAGTATTTAAGCACATGGACTTAAGTCTCATTGTGAGTTCAGTGGGAATTAACAATGCACTTAAGGGTCATTCTGGATTTGGCCCATAAACTGCAAGTTCTTCTTCCTTTCGTTAGCAAGGTCATGTTCCTTCTCTTTTGTGAGTATTCAAGAAGTGTTCAAGAATCCCCGAAATTTCATTACTCTTAGAACAAATTATTTTTAGAATGAATTTGAAAACTTAGATGCCAAGGGCATTGTTCACCAGTCATTGGTCATTTTTTGTTTAATAAAAGCTTCAGTCATCCAATCAGGGGGCATAAATGAATCTTATTTGATGTGAGTGACTACCCATATGCAACCAATAATGAATGGTGAACAGATCAGCTCATGAATCATTAGAAATGGAGAGAAGAGTTACATTTGTAGCAAATAATTCAGTAAGTCTAATAACTACTTTTAAATTTAGAACAATATGAATTAATAGAAAATGAGCTTTCTGAAGAGCAAAGTAAAGAAATCTGGAGATTTGGATGTATTTTAAGCCAGGCAGAATTAGGAGCTGAAATGAAGGAGAAGACTCAGGATTTATAAGCTTCTAGAGACAGAATTTTTTTTTCTTTGACCAGAGACTTCAGCCTAGCCTCTTGCTTGGCTACTATATTCAGCTGTGAAGACAGACACACACACTTTCTATTAGTTTCAGCCCCAAATAATTGTGCCCACACTCTTCTAGGGTTGGAATTAGAGACCACTTTAAAAAAAAGTGTTTCTAAAAAACTAAATGGCTAAAAAACCTTTAAAATTAAATGACACACATGAGAACTGTTGCATTAAAATCCTGATGGGTGAAGGCAACACTTAGTTTCTACTACAGCAAACTTCTGAGTCTGGCTATAAAACCATGAGGCTGGAATTCATCTCTGCAGAGTCAAGAGCCAACAATACTAAGAAGAACTTTCATTGTGACTCTTGGAAAAATAGACATTAGTCTTCAGTGGGGATCGAAGTAGTATATGTTCCTTTCCTTACCTAAAAAGTTAACTGTATCATTTCCCTTTCTTCTCACTTATTCCTTTTCTCCCCATTCCTGACAGGCATATGTAGATTTTTGCTCAATTTAGGATGACATAACCTTGTGTAGTCATAGGGATTTCTGCACATACGAGCTTCACCATATAATCTAGAATCAAATATTGCAGAGGAGCTCCTGATGAAGATGTTTAAGTGGAGAATGCAGAGACTGCCAGCTTAGATTGCTTTCCCTGTGATTGCAGTAGTCCGGGGGCATATTGATATTTCCCACACTCTGATGCACTCTGTTCAGAAACCTCCTTATTTTTTCCTCAGTCATCAGTTTTCCCAGCAATGCTGGTTCTTTCTGTTGCTACTCAGATGAGGGGGTGGGAATTCAGTGGATGGATGTGCCTGGAGCTTGCTGGAGTAGCTGGGTGCATGGTAGGGCTGGCTCTAGGTTTTTTGCCTCCTGAAGCAAAAAAAGAGAGAGCAACTGCCAAATAAATAAATAAATAAATAAATAAAAAACTCAGAATGCTGCCCCTGGAATTGTGCCACCCCAAGCACGTGCTTGGTTTGCTGGTGCCTAAAGCTGGCCCTGGTCGGTGGCTGTGCCTGGGTTGTTGCTGAGGCAGTTCGTTGAGTGGGGAAATGATTATCTCTGCTGTGCCTCATCTACTGCCTTACCACTCTCACCACTAGGGATGCAATGAAAGAGTGCTGTTGAATCTGAGGTTTAGGGGATTATTGGGTGTCTATAGAAGGTTCTTTCTTTTTTAATGAAGTGATAAGGTCATTGTCTGCCAGGATATCCTGTGTCCTTGGGATATCCTTTGCATTAATCCCAATTTTAAGCCCATAAAATCTCTCTAAAATTGGAGGAGTGAAAAGGTTATTTACCTTTCTCTGAATCTCTGTTGAATTCATCTCTGCAATTCTAGTGATTACTTGTCATTGAGATGCTTTATTATGAAGACATATAACTGAATACTCTCTCATACCCACTACAAAGGCATTACATACCACAGACCATGGCTTGACTCACTGTACTTTGCAAGTCTGAAACTTGGTTCCCTTATCAGAGGGGTAGCTGTGTTAGTCTGGATCTGTAAAAGCAGCAGAGAATCCTGTGGCACCTTATAGACTAACAGACGTTTTGGAGCATGAGCTTTCGTGGGTGAATACCCACTTCGTCAGATGCATGTAGTGGAAATTTCCAGGGGCAGGTATATATATGCTAGCAAGCAAGCTAGAGATAACGAGGTTAGTTCAATCAGGGAGGATGAGGCCCTGTTCTAGCAGCTGAGGTGTGAAAACCAAGAGAGAAGAAACTGGTTCTGGTATTGGCAAGCCATTCACAGTCTTTGTTCAGTCCTGAGCTGATGGTGTCAAATCTGCAGATGAACTGAAGCTCAGCAGTTTCTCTTTGAAGTCTGGTCTTGAAGTTTTTTTGCTGCAGGATGGCCACCTTAAGGTCTGCTATAGTGTGGCCAGGGAGTTGAAGTGCTCTCCTACACTTTTGTATATTGCCATTCCTAATGTCTGATTTGTGTCCATTTATCCTTTTCTGTAGAGACTGTCCAGTTTGGCCGATGTACATAGCAGAGGGGCATTGCTGGCATATGATGGTGTATATTACATTGGTGATGTGCAGGTGAATGAACTGGTGATGGTGTGGCTGATCTGGTTAGGTCCTGTGATGGTGTCGCTGGTGTAGATATGTGGGCAGAGTTGTCATCGAGGTTTGTTGCATGGATTGGTTCCTGAGCTGGAGTTACTGTGGTGTGGTGTGCAGTTGCTGGTGAGAATACGTTTCAGGTTGGCAGGTTGTCTGTGGGCGAGGTTCCCTTAGAGATCATTGGGAACTGTTTGACATCAATGGGAGAAGATATTCTGCTGGATGACACATCAGTGCAGTGACCCATTGTTCTACTAGACAGTCTATAAAGAGAAGCGTTTATATTCAGCAGCTGTAGCCCTGACACCAGTTTGTCTCTCCAGCAGATGTATCAGCTATGTATCTATTTTCTATACATTCCAATTTAAGCTAGTATTTTCTGCCTATGATATGGCTTAGAAAGTTAAAAAGGACATTGTTAACTTGAAATCACATTTCTGTCTGAATTTTAAGACCTACAGTAGTTACAAACAACATCTAGGATTACTGCAGGCCAAAGAAGTTAGCGGGGAAAATTCTCTATTTTTTTTCAGTTTGTTTACTTCGTGCATTTGATAGCACTTTGTGTTTCAGTGGCTAAGATTTTCAAAAATAGGAGCCTAACATTTGACTCTTATGTGAATAATTAAGCTCCTACAAAAGTGCTGAGCATCCAACAACGCCCAAAGAAACTGAATGGGAGCTGGTGAATGTTCAACACTTTTGAAAATCAGGTCAATTACTTTGAAGCCTGTGTAAGGTTTCGGAGAATAATTTCAGGCAACCTATTCTGAAATGCCTAGCCACTGCTGCCATTGAACAGTCAGTCAGGGATCAGTCCTGCAAACCCTTAATCATGAGTGTAACTTACTTGTTTAAACATTTGTAGGATCTGGCTTTTAGACAGTTTCTCCCTTGATAAAAAGATCCTTTATAAATATCAACAGTGGAATGTGAAAATCCCTTCCAAAAATATTTTAAAGATGTTTTTTTGTAATGAAAAATATCAAGTCACATAATTTAGAGAAAGCTCTGTCAAACTGGATTTTTTGCAAAAGAATTAGTTATTTAAAAAAAAATGTTGACAGAATACCTTCAAAATACAGCGAGTATGTCATCTTTTCTTCTATTGGCTTATTGTGGTACAGTGCAAAAGCTAAAAATTCTGTGTTGCCGTAGCACACTTGAGACGAAAAGTTTGTAGGATGTATTTAAACAGTCTCATTGTTTAAATAGTGGGTGTGTGGATTTTTGACAAATCCCTTGTTCTCTCCCATCCTGCCACGACCCTTCCACATGCTTCTGAGAAGAGAGCCAATTAAAGACTGCTCTGTGACATACTAGGCTTATAGGTTCCCCATACCTCATCCAGAACTGCAGCACCTTGTTATATTTTGGGTCCCTTGTATCCATGCAAGGAGACAGCAGGATTTCCTTCAAAGAAGATATATTTGCAACAATGGGAAGGACCACAAACAATATCTTACAATCTCTGAGAATGTGTGCTTATGTAAGAAGTCTAAAACAAACCCTAAATAATAATGTACATTTTATCATGCTTAAATAAATTGCAATTCTCAGAATGAAAGCCCTGTTTTTTTCAATAAAGCCGTTTATCAAAATAAGAAAGCAACGACAATCTGCACTTTCCATCTGCCAATACGCTTTTTTATAAGAATTTTTAATTCTTATGGATCAAAATAGAACAAAATAGATGAATGGAAATACAAAATGATCTATTTATATTATTTGTATAGTGCCAGCAGGATGGAAGACACTTCAGAGAGAGGTGTGAGGACAAGTACCCTGCCCCAAAGAGCTTACACTCTGAACAGATAGACAATGTATACATGAACAAAGAGTCAATGAGTTGTAATGAAAAGCAATGCAATTAAATGGCCAACTTTAGCATGTGACTTTACAGTTCCACAGATTTTGTTTGGTTTGTGGTTTTTGAGTTCTTTGGATTTTTGGTCATCCCTACTAATTGGTGCTTCTCTGCAGGAAGGACTAGTGTTGAGACAATTGGAGGAGGTACACTTGCAGGAGGTGAGGGTAGATGCAAGGTCAGCTGAGTCAGAGCCAGGGACAAGGGAGGAGAGAGATAGAAGAAGATGACAATGGAGATTTCACTTTTTGTAATCTTGTTTTCTTTACATGACATACTTTAATCAAGCATCTAGGACATAAGTCCCCTACCCTGCAAACTATTCCACACAGTTGTGCCCTTGCACCTATATTAAGCCCCATTGACTTCAGATGGGCTCTGTGCAGAGGCAGAGGTCTGTCTGTCTGGACCAATTTGCAGGATCTTGACCCATGGTTCTGCTTCAGCCATGTATTAAACATGTGCCTAACTTTAAGCATATGGGTAGTCAGTCATTGAAGTCAATGAGACTAATCACTTGCATAAAATTAGTCATATGTTTAATTACGTTTCTGAATCGGGATCTAGGTCAACAATTGCCAATAAACATGTCATTCAGTCATCATTTGAAAACAATTGCCACACATTTACTACAACTATCCTGTGTCTAAAAACTGAGTCTTATCTGTGATGACAATGTGGCAACTGATGTCAAATTCAGGCTGTTTCATGGCAGGCATAGTTTAAATGAAGGAGAGATATCAGTTTCAAACACTAAGTAATTATTTCAAAAATCAAGTATTTTATATCAAACATTCATTTCCCAAAATGAAAGATTCTCCATCTGTTAAAATCTGTCACCATTTGTACACACAACAAAGAGAGAGAGAGAGAGAGAGAATGATACAACAAAGTGAGACAAAATAAGGTATAACACATACCTAAACATTTACAATCAAAGAGGATTGGAGAAAATATGATCAGTTGCTGTTGTCCCAGAGAATATGCTATATACATCATTTGATATCTGCTCATTATAATGTGTTGCAGTTGTGACAGAAGGTTTTCACAGAGTGGATGGTAGCGTGTGAAATCTAGTAACTGGTTGATGCACTAGTTGCCTCCTGTCTAACCCTCTTGAATATCATTGGTTTGAAAGTTTGATTCTGGCTCAAATGTTTTTGAGTTTGTGTTCCACCTAGCCAAGACTGTGAAAAGTAACAAAGAAGGAAATAAATGAAAGAAAGAAATGTGATGGGCCCAATTCAGGGATGGGAAAACAGTTGAATATTGCTGGCTAGGGATTCCATTGGCATGAGGGATTCACCAGCTGGCTCCTCCTGCTCCAACCTCCCTTGCAGTCCTTGGTGACAGGGTATGTCCTAGAGTCATGAATACATGGGGCCTGGGTGCCACTCTGACATGGCAATTACTGGCTTCCAGTTCCAGATGGCCCCTAAATTATGCCAGGCCTTGTGCAGTACTGACCCCAGAATCAGGAAGCTGCAACTAACTTCTTTATAGTCTCCACTTTGAGCTTAGTTTGATATGGCTACAAAAATAAGGTGAATGCACTCTTGGTTAATACATGCAATTGCATCATGTCACAAAACTAAAAACTGGCTCAGATGTAATTACCACCTGGAATATTTTATGCAGTTCTGGGCAGCTTTTTACTAGATAGATATAGACAAATTGGACGAAATTCAGAGGTGAGCATCACAATTATCAGGAGGCTTGACTTATTAGGAAATGACTTATTGAAGGCAATAACTTATTAGGAAAAAAGATTACAAGAACAAAATTTGTCTTGCCTTGGGAATGGGGAGGCATAATGACTAGTGCTTGGCAAGCAATGTATTTTTTTTCCCTTTAGTGAGAATTTTCAAGATTTTAAAATTATTTCCTTTCGCCCAAAATTCAAAATTTAAAATTTTTGCAAACCATTTTTTTAATCTGGTCAATTGAAGTGTTTTATTTTGCTAACTTCAAAATGTTTTGTTTCAATTTTGATCTTTTAATTTTTCTTACTTTTTTACTTTTTAAAAAATTTGACCATCTCTAATAATGATCCATTGCATGTTGTTATAGCCCCTTTGTGCTACTACAGAAGGCAAAGGGCCTCTAATGCCATCTTGGCCGTGTCCCTGAAGATTCCCCCAGTGTAGGCGAGATCCTTGGATGGCATAGAGCCAGCAGTGTGTCTACATCATCTCTCCTCCTGTCCCCCAAAATGGGTTTTTAGAGAAAAAGGGGAAATGGGCAGTGATGGTTGTACACTGGCTAAGTGGAATGGCCCCTTATGGGCCATGGACATCTAGTTACAACTTGAAACAGCTCACACTGAGCTGACTTTTGAGTGTTCCAAGGATCCACTATGTGTAAAGGTGGTTTGGTGCCACCTTTGCCACCACATCCAATGTTACACTGAGTTCAGCTTGGCTGAACTGGAGGATGTGTCCCATGAGCCTACAAATATTTGAAGGATGTAAGCACCAAGATGCTTGGGAGAGGAATTATTTTGGGTGGTATGAAGAGAACTTACTAAAAGTGATAAAATTACAGGGAAAATTTAGGCTGAATGTCAGGAGAAACATCCTGATAGTGAGATACATTATGCTGCAGAATATTTGCCTTGTCATTTGACATTTAAAACTAGACTGAACAAAAATAGAAAATATTGTAGGGAACAATTCTGCACTAATATGGGATGCATTAGATGATCTAATATGTCTCTTCCCTTTATATTTTCAATGGTGTATAAATATGTAAGGAACCTTTTTTGTTCCATTTTCTTTTAGGGGAAAATCTGATTAAATCCTTTGACTATAGAGCCTGCTATAGACTGCTAGCTATCAATAGCAGAATACAAGATTTGATAATTCTGATGACTCTTGAAGACAAACACATACTTAATGCATAAAAATAGCACATTGTCACATTAAAATACCTCCTCTGGAATGTGTCTGTCTCTGCTATGCTGAAACGAAGAATGCAATACAATTCATATTTAACACTGAGTCATGCAGAACTAAATGAGACTAAATGTTGTGTTTGAGTGTTGAAGATCAGGAAATCTACAAGATAATGAAGACCTAGTGGAGAAATCAGCAAGATCAACTAGTTGTAAGTAAGGCGTCCTCTTGTCAGATAATAAAAATTAAGCAGAATTAGGCTTGGCGAGTAGTTGGACGCATATTATCCAACCGACGGCTCAAGTCTTGCTAATCCAGTAGTTGTCACTCTGGGTCAGTTTAGATGTAATTCACCTGCAGGGTATTAATGGATGATGTGCTAATGGAGGTACTGTCTTTCCAGTGAAACATAAAACTGAGATTCTGAGCTTTGTGGTTGTGAAAACTTCATATTAACTGAAATATACCTATGCATGTATCTTTCTATCTGTCAAGGATAAAATTTAGAGGGACAAGAAAAATTGTGCAAAAAATTTGACATTCTTCCCTTTTTAGCATAAAAGTTTTTCATTACCACAGATTCTGCTTTTTAGATTTTAAATAATTCACAACTATCATGAGATAACAGCAGATTCCTTGTGTGGCAGATACATATTTGGATCAAAAATGAAGAGAGCTGGAGGTATGAGGCCGAAGCTTGTTATAATTTACTTACTGCCTAGAACCTTGACTATACAAGCAAAAATCCCTATCCAGTACTTTCCTTTCTTCCAGCTGCTGATTTTTTTTTAAAAAAAGTCTTTCAGGAGTGCATGTTTTGAGACTCTGTGATAATTGTAGTCTAAAATCTTTGTCTTCAGGGACAGATCTGTAATGACAGTGGAGTGCATTAAAATTTCTCTCAGTTCATTATCACTAAAAAGCTGTTTTTTCAGAGCCATATTTTATCTTACCTTATTAAGATGTTAATTAATTTTTACTAAAATTCCCACTTAATTAGTAGGAAGGGCAGTTACATCTGTTGTGCCATTCAGGTTTCTACTCTTACCAGAAAACTTGTATATGATGATCCTTTGCTATTTGTTTTTAAAATGAATAATATTCAGGAAACTTTGTAAAACTGAGTGAATGGTTGTAAATTTTAAATCCCTTAGAGTTGAGTGGATAAAAGAAGCTCTTACCTTAACACTATTATTAATAACAAAATAACCATGATGGAGTATGAATGTCTGTGGAATTTAGCCATCTTAAATATAGTTAGAACCATATTATTCCTATCTGTTCTTGCTCCTTCCACCAAGGAGCCTTACCTAAACTGGCTAGACTATTCACTGTGCTTATCTCAGACAGTGATCTGGTAAATTGGACTGTGAACCAAAAGTCAGGAGATTTGTTTTCTGTCATCAGCCACTGACGTCATTGCCTGTCATGCTGGGTAACCTTGGTCAAATCACTTCCTTTGCTTCCTCTTCCCATCCTTTGCCTATTTGGAATCTAAGTTTTTCTGGGCAGGTTCTGCCTTTTATTATATGTTTGTACATAAGAACATAACAAAAATAGCCATAGTGGGTCAGACGAATGGTCCATCTAGCTCAGTATCCTGTCTTCAGACAGTGGCCAATGCCAGGTCCTTTTGCGAGAATGAACAGAACGGATAGTCAAAGTGATCCATCCTCTGCCACCGATTTCCAGCTTCTGGCAAACAAAGGTTAGAGATACTTCAGAGCATGACACACACACCACAGTGGGGCCCTGATCTCAGCTGGGGCATATAAGGGTGTTTTCACAATACAAATAATTAAAAATAAATATTTTTGACTGAAATGAACCTGAGGGTACAGTTAGCATGGTGTGGGTCTGTATCTGATCCCTGGACAGTTTGTGCTTTCATTACTGTCTTATTGTCCTAATAGGATATTATGTAGGTGCTTATAAGACTGCAGGCAACAGAGAGGTTGCTCTGATGGCAAGAGCCTGCTGACCAAGGCAGACAGTGTCACCAGATAACACCTGTTTTGTTTGTATACTGTGCTCACAGGCACAGGTTACCTCACTGATTCCCCAGATATTGTTACAGTAGAGTAAAAAGGGGAATGGGAGATGTAGTTTGACCAGGCAGCCCAGCCTACAGGAGAGAATGAGAGAATGAGGTACTGAATGACAGCTAAGGAACTCCAGCAGCATTTCTCAATTGCATTATTAGGTATTTCAATTTTTATCAAAAATAGAAATTTTGACAAAAAATATTTCTCAGTTTTGTTAAATTTTCCACAGAGGGGAAAAAAATTTCTGATGCCTTTTCCAATGACTCTTTCAGGGAACTTCCAATTTTCCCATGTTAATCATTCCCATAGTCTTAGGATGAAAAGGTTTCACTAATGACTCCAACTTCTCTCTGCCTATTGAAGATCTTCCAGCTTAGCTGTAATCTCTCTTCACCACACGGTAACAGTGATAAACACATACCTTTCCTCTCCAGATTGCACAAGACACACCCATCAACTTTATCTTCCACCTGACTTGCTACTTGGAAAGCTCATAAAGTCTGGATTTATTATATAAATAAATCCAATGAGACTAATGTCCAAAAAACTAAAAGTCAAAGAAGAGAAAAAATTAATGTAAATAGCTTATTTTCTAGGTTTTTATGTGGCATGTGTTGTAATTATGAATAATTTTGTGTGCCTTGATGATTAAGCAGCAATTCATGCCTGTTCCAAATCTGTTGATTAAATATTTCAGCCTATGACTTTGGTTTTTATCAGTTTGAAGGAGAATTTTATTACCCTGTAGTCTGAAAAATGTTTACAAAATGGTCTACCTAGCTTGTAAATGAATAGAGGTTTGTTTCATGTTGTTAGACCTTCTCTTCTTTATTTTTATTTCATTAAATTAAATGTCATAAGGTTTAAGTACATTTATAAAGTATGACAAAGGTACACTGATCTAAACAAATAAGTATCACATTAGAAAAAATTTGTATGTAGAACATGTATGTTAGCTCGGATTTAGTGGTATTATTAATTATAGTTTTTATCACCCTCTGACCTCTATACAGATGGACTTCTGTGGTATTTAGTCACTGGCCAGAGTAGGGGGCAGTGTGGAGCTGCCCTGCCCTATCGGGATCTCAAGAGGGCATAGTGCTTCATGAAGGTGTTGTATGTTGAGGATGATGCAATGACGAAGGAGCATATCAGGGCTCCATTGCCCTTCCGCCCCTTTAGGGCCTCTAATGTTTGGTATCCACCTTTTGATCTTAGGCTTAGCCTCCAGAAGAGTAAACCGATCTCAGCTTATCTGGTGGTGGCTATTCCCAAATAGATAGGTCTTCCATTGTTTCCTCCAGGGCTCTTATCTGTGTTGTTCTTTTTTATTTTCCTGCTTGGTTCCTTTAACAATCCCTTTGGCTCTAACTCAGTGGCAGGTGAGTAACTATGCAGAGGTGTACATAAAAAGTAATACAGATACTTCCCAGTTCATCATGCCCTCAATAATATTTTTGGCTTTTGCAAAATTTTGGTTTGGGCTTTGTATTTTGAAACTATAATCAGACAGAGTTCAGATCCATTTCCTATTAGATCTGAATCCTCAGAGATCTAAAGGTGGGAGAGGGCTCAGATCAATAGCTCTGAACTTTTCTTGCCTTCACCAGCAACCCTAGTTACATGTGATATTGATTAAGCCTATTGCATTTGCCAAGTAAGGCTGGAGACAATGGGGAAAGAAGGCAACTTTCCATTGGATGTTTTCCTTTTACTTCATATTTGCCCCTGAAAAAGAGCAGTTTTGTACATTTCTGAAACGCATTAAAGCAAATGTTTTTGCATAACAATAATAAGTGATGTTGAAAGAAAGAATATTAGCTTACTTACTGATTGCAATATTTACAAAGCTTTCATTGTGTAACCTTCATTACAGGTAAAGTGCATTTTTAGTTCCTAAGATGGGTAATAAAAATAAAATACAGTCAAAGCCATCTCTGCAGTAGTTGGTTTCCATTAGCAAAAATGCTATAATTCCATTAATTATGAATAGCAATAAAATATATAATTCCAAGAATACATTTCATTTAAAAGGCTCTTCTGGCTAACTGCACTGCATGTCTTGAAAATACAGTTTTCACTCATTGCTGATGAGCAGAATGTCTTTAATGTTGCTGGGTGGTGGGTGGGACAGGGAGGATAGGGGAGAAAAATCCAGTATATTTTTACAATTCAGAATGAGATTTGTGGGTGTTTTACTACCTGCTGCAAATATTAGGTAACACTCCATCCTCCTTGATACTGAATCTCTGTGCTCTGGTTCTTTCCGGTTACTGGAATGGCTCCCTAGGAACATAGATAGCTAGACATAAGTTAGAACAGTTATGACGGTACTCTATCTTATTCTGGGGGACAAAGTGGCCCCAGAATTGGGGAGCACGAAGTTGGCATAAAGTTACATTTTTCTCACTTCTCCCCACTCAGGTCCTGTGCTGAGTATAGCTAGGTCAGATGTGCAAACAGGGCATAGTGAGTATAGCAACAATGTGAGTATAGCAACAATGAATTACAAATAACAATTCATTCTAACATACTGGAATGATAAGCACTATCACATTCACAAGGAAAAGAGAATTCTACACACTGCATTGATGGTGTTTGCTATTGCTATTTGGTAGGTAATCTAAATTGGTGCCTGAAGTTTAAGGGAGAGTTTCCTTAGGTAAGAAGAAAGAAGAATGACAAAGAGGAGAGTTGACAAACAGATATGTATGTATGTCTGGGGACAGAGATGATGTAGATGTATATTAGTAGGAGATATTTATGTTGTGCTCTGTTATATCATGTAGAATCTTCTGCTAGAAAAAAACAATTCAGCCAGGAGGTGATCGTCTCTGCCTTGGGACATCATCTGCATCTAATGATATAATAAGCCAGAGTCTTGGTCTTCTCTGATTATGCAGTAAAATTCTTTCAAAGGCCTTATTGGTGCTAAGCCTGATTTTCTAATATAATTTAGGCCTAACAAGCACAGCTAGATCAATGAAGTGATGGTGAAATTTGGAGCTTGAAGTGCACATTGACAAATGTCATGCTACAGGGCATGAAGAAATTCAAATAATAAAAACAACAAATGTGAAGTTTACTAAACTTTGATTCCCTTGTATCTGCATTCCTTTTGTATTCAAATACTCTAGTGTTACAATCAAGAATACTTGAAATAAATATTAGGTGGGATTTTCAAAGCACTCAGTGTTGACCTAACTCTGCTCCCCTTGAAGTCAATGAAGTTAGGCCAACAGTGAGTGCTTTGGAAAATCCTGCTCAAATATCTGTGACTTTCACAGATATTCCTTTTTAATATTCACTAAATCCTATTTGAAAGGTCAATTCCAATCCAAAACAGACACCAATTTTCTTTCTTGTGGCTTCTGTGTGATCATATTGTCCTCAAAAATAAAATTAAAAACTGTATGGCCCCATTAAGTGGATGATGAAATCCAGTCATATGCAGCTCTGTTTTCTTAGGGTATGTTTACACAACAAAAGCACCAGATGGGGTAGCCTACCTGAATTAGCTTCAATCCAGCTAGTGTGAATTACAACAATAGCAGTAAAGACAGTGCAGTGTGGCTTCACTGTTACTGTTGTAATCCATGCTAGCTGGATTCAAGCTAGCCCAGGTAGGGTAGCCTATGCTCAACTTTTGCAGTGTAGACATACTCTTAGAGATGAATTAAAGAAAGTTTGGGTCATGCAAACATTTATGTCCCATTGGAAGTCATCAGAACTATTGTAGCTGGATTAAAAGTTATTGGCTTTACAGAATGGTAGATCTGTATATTGTCAGCACAAATATATTACATTTGAGGCCATGCCAACAAAATGAATTGTATAAGGGCACTATATAAATATTAAACAACTATGAACTTAAGGTAGAATCTTGAGAGTCCCCTGAAGTAAATATTCTCTTTTAGAAGCAATGACTGCAAAAAGAGACAAAATAGATATGAAAATTAACTCTATACAGGGCCGGCTCGGGGCAACCAATGGAAAGGGGCAGCAGATCTGGCTCTTCAATGGGGGGTCCCTCAGTCTCTCTCAGAGGGAAAGACCTGCCACCGAATTGCCGCCGAAGAATGAAGCAGCAGCGGTAGAGCTGCCACCAAAGTGCCGCTGATTGTGGCTTTTTAAATTTTTTTTTCACTGCTTGGGGCAGCAAAAACACTGGAGCTGGCCCTGACTCTATATAAGGTGGCCCCACTTTGATCTGGACAGAGCCTCATTTCTGTAAAAAAGAATGTATTTTAATTAACTAAATTGTATGGTAAAATACATTAACACTGTTTGTCTTTGATCTAACAATCAGCAAATCAGTGTGAGGAGAAAAGCAAGGCACCGTAATTGGTGGTGGTTGCACTAATCATAGAAATGTAAGTCTGGAAGGACTCTAAAGTGGTTGTCTAATTCAGTCCCCTGTGCTGAGGCAGGGTTAAGTATTATCTAGACCATCCCTGACAGGTGTTTGTCTTATCTGTATTTAAAAACCTCCAAGCACTTGGATTCCACAACCTCCCTAGGTAATCTGTTCCAGTGCTTAACTATCCTTACAGTTAGAAAAATGTCACAAATATTCAACCTAAATTTCCCTTGCTGCAATCTGAACTGATGATTTTTTATCCTATCCTTGGTGGACATGAAGAATAATTGACCACTGTCCTCTTTATACCACCCTGTTATGTATTTTGTGACGGACTCAGACCAGAAGGCTATAAAAGAGTAGTGAAAGACAAATATATCAACCTCAGGATGAGCAGGTCCCTGTTCCTGAGTAGCCAAACAAAGGCTACTCTAGGACAATCAAGACACCTGATGCCAATTAAGCAGTTAGGGTAGTTAGGCTAATACAGGCACCTGACTTCAATTAACCATCGAAGGGTCAGTTAAGGCTGTTAGGCCAATGGAGACAGCTGGAACTAATCAAGGTCCCACTCATAGTGCTTAAAAGCTCTCCTTCCATTGCCCTCAAGATAGCCCAGGCGGAAGGAGCTGGAGGAGAGGAAGCATTGCTGAATCCCAAGGCAAGGGTGCAGCTAGGAAAAGAACCAACATAAGGAACCCAAATTTAGGAAAGCACATTCGAATATATGCATATACAAATTTGTTGGTGAAAATGTGGCCCTTAATGAACTTAGCTGAAATATAAATGAGTCCCTAAGCAACAGATTAATATAATATGTTCAATCAGTTTGTCCCAGTTAATATTATAATAAAATAGGCTGACAGAACACAGCAGTAGGTGGAATATCTTGAGAAACCTACCAAATCACACAGTTCAGTGACAACCATGCAATGCCATGTTTCCTTCTCTTTTAGTAGAAGGACAATAAAAACACTTTTTATAAGTTCTCAATGTCTGTCATGTGTATTTGATTTTGTGATTTTAGACACATTTCAACTGACTTGCCCTTCTACCAAGCAACAGCTGTTTTAGTACTACTTCAGATATGCAAGACCAAACTCCTTGTTAAGGTTTCCTGAAATCTTAGCGCCAGATATTGCCAAACCTTATCACAAAAATAATATCTTCCACTATGAGTAGTCCCAGTGGAAGTGTTAATAGGGCTACTCAGAGTATCTATTCAGAATTACCAGCTCCAACGTTCCCGAAGGAAAAGTGAACTACAGCTTACTATTTATACCTTGGAACACAGTTCAGTTAAACCACAACACTTAAGATATATTTATAGTGAAAACAAGAGTAAGTTTATTAATGAAGAGAGATCCATATCAAGTGGGTAAGAATAATGGAAACAAATGGTTATATATAGAACAAAATCATAACATGCTTTCTCAAGACTACACTTAACTAACAAATTAACTTTCTTTCTGAAGAAGCTTATGTCATTCAAAGTTCGCTCAGTATTTTCAGCTCTGCCTGATTGAGAGCCCTCTTTCATGAAGCAAAATTGCTGCCCGTTTACTTCCTAAATGAAGGATGAAAGGGTGTCTTCTTTGTCCCCTAAATAAAATAGAGCACACCTTTGATGTGTAGCTTCAGACTGGGTTGTCCCCTTCCCTGCTGTTCAGAACTTTTCTTTCTTTGAAGTATTCACAGTGCTTCATTAGGATTTGGTTCAAACTAATGAGGCCCACTGTGAACTGTACAATACTTAATTTGTATGTAAATAGAGAGGTTTTCTGTCATGCAAGAAATGTTTATCTGTTTTCACCTTTGCTAGTGACTAGTCCCTGGACACACATCTTAAGAAGATATGTTCAATGTATATAATAACTCATTACACAGCTGTAGATGAGTTTCACCACGATAATGATGACTCGTGTGACACTGGCATTTATTAGAGACCTTGCATGACACTCTTTTGGTGAATTAGATGTAAATAACAGACTGAGGAGCTCCTTATAGCCTCTTTGCACTCCCTCTGTGCCCCTTGCCAGTTGGCACTAAGAGGTTACCATGTGTAGCAGGGTTGTTACCCTGCTCTTGCCCTGAAGGGCTTAAAATAGCCCTGGGAGAGGGCTGTGGCAGGGGAAAGCTGGGCTGATTGCACTGGCTACAGGTGTGGCTGCTTGTCCAATCAGGGCTCAGCTGGCCCTTATAAGAGGGCGGTGGGCCAGAATGACAAAGACACTCTCTCTAGCCTCTTGAGAGGGAGGACCTGGCTGCTGGGAGCTGAGCAGGGTACCTAGACTGGAGCAGGGTTGAGGAAAGGCCAGAAGATCAGGGGAGCTCCGACCTGGAAAACCCCCAGGCTGCAGGCCTTGCTAAAGGCTGGAAAAGGTACTGGGGCTGCAGGGGGCAACCCAGAGATAGGCAGAGGCAGCTGGTCCAACGCCTCTAGCGGATGAGTGGTTTATAGACTGCAGTTGGCCCCAGAGAGTGGGGGCTAGATGGTGACTGGCAGTAGCCACTGAGATAAGGCGGGAATAGAGGGTTGGGGGTTCCACTGGGTGGGGAGACCTAGATTATATCAGGTTTCTGCCCCCAGCAGTAACCCCCAGAGGGGCACTGGGGTCCGAGGGGACACGGGGGGGGGCAGCAGCAGGTGAGAGACCGGCCTGCAGAGGGCACTCCAGATGGAAGATCTAATTCCCAGGACAACCAGCAGGAGGTGCTGCAGCGGTGAGTTGGCACCCCACCACCCCAGGCTTAATCACAGCTCAATATTGTGTTTCTAAATTAATCTCCTGGGGGCAAAGGGGAAAACTCTCTTTCACAATCAAGTTTGTTTTTTGTGTTAATGAGAATAGTTTACAACTATTGTTTTGTCTTTTGAAAGCATAGTGTGTCAGATCACAGGCTTTGTTCCCTTCACTGGTTAACTATTGCCTTATTTTTCCCAACTTCATCTTGTAAATGTAAGGTAGGCCTGATTTAGAAAGGCATGCTCTAAAGCCCGAAGAGACATTCTGCATATTTCCAGCACTATTTTCTGAACTCATTTCCTTGAGATTATTCTTCAGTACAATTTTTGTCTTGCTCTAGGGTTCCTGTGATATGGGTTGATAAAGGCTGCAGGTACATGAATGCAGTATTTATCCAAAAAAAGGGGGGAAAATGCTCTGAAGAGCAAGACAGTGTGCTAAAAATCAACGGTTTTCATTTGCAGAATTACAGCTTTCATCTAGGATTTCAGGGTATTCTTCATTGAGGTGAGAGACCCATTTCCTCGAGCAGCTGCAAAAAGGGAAGCACAGAGGATGAATTGATTAGAGATTCCAGGTCAAGCTGCTTGTGTATGCCAGTAAGTGGAGCACAGAGAAATTAGCTCATGAAATCTAATGCTATACTGCAAATTTTTGTGTAACGAGAAGGTTCAGATGCCCTTTCTGAGCACCAGCAGGCAGGAGATGCTCTTCCTGTTCAACTTTCCAGGTAACTGGGGGGAGGGATAATGATGAGGCAGGACTCAGGACTGTAGACACTGTCAGGGAAGCCAGGAAACTCTCTAAAAATGATTCCTTATGACCTAGGAGTTAAATTATGTTCAGATATAACCCAAATCTTTATTTTCTGAACCTCTTGTTTCTGCTGGACCAGTGGCCCACTCTGATGGGTTTTATTTAGTCCTGTTTCCTGTAGATACTACTTTCTTTTTGGAATTTGTTGCATAAAAGTTTGCCACTGTGCAAGCAAATCACCTATGATGGTAGGGTTTATTTTTGCATCTCTTAAACTGAACGCATACTAAAGAGTGGAAGCCCCTGTAAATAAATGGCTTCTCCCGTGAACTGACCTGTTGTGTCCCTGACATTCATATCTCTGCCTAAAGATATGAACAGAATGTAGGACCTGATTCTTACTGTCTTGGGACAGGTGTAAATGATATCACTAGGTTCAAGTGTAGACAAAGTGTATGTACAATGCTGCCTTTCTGAAATGGAAGTATTTCACACCCATTCTGCACTGTCATTATGCAAGTGTAAATTGTTATCTACAGTGCAAGGAAATGGACAATCAGGGCTCTAAATAGTATTCTTCAGAGGGAGTAACTTGTTAGTTGAAAGCTGCATGTTAATGAATAAGACCTACTGGATAATTACAATGCTGTGGTATGGTTTGGTCATATTTTGGACCAGAAACACTTTAGAAATGATCCTTCAACCAAATAACCAGATTTGTTTTTTACACTTGAATTTGTTACATATCTGCATTTACTTTCTTTCATCAGCAAAATCTACAGTGTTTTCTGCTGTCATTCTGTTTTCTGTTACTCCAATAATGATCACAGTTGGAAGCCTTTGCTAAGGAGAGGACCTATGTTCAGATTAGCAGGGAAATTTGCGGGTCAGGAGCAAATAGATAGAGGGAACACTATAAAGGAAATGTCCATAACTCTTGTCCACACTGATCTTTGCTAAGTTGACTGCATTAGTTTTTTCCTCTCATTTTATCAGCACCACCCTCAGAACCCACCATCAAAATAGTGTTCAAGAGAAGTTAACATACCAAAAGGAGAGTCCCTCTTTTAAAATGTTCTGGTTTTGAAAACTGCATGTCTCTGTTATTTAAAGACCTTTTCACTCCCTGAGAAGAATCTCCCTGTTTCCAAGAAATTATCAAAAGAATTTCTGTCTTTGTCTCACAGCCTGTTTGAAATACTACAATGGGGCAGAAAACTCCTGGCTAATTAAAAAAAAACAACAATGTTTATTGTAACTACACCCCTGGCTGCTACCACTTTATAGGGAAATTATCTGTCACTTATCTTGCCCATTTAAAAAAAATCATTAAATCCTGGGGCGGGGGCGGGTGGTGGAGTCAGGGTGTTCTAACCTAGAAGAATGCTGAAACTAAATAGAGTAAAAATTAGAACAAAGCCAGGTTGTAGCTCATCACCCACCCTCACACTGAATTGGTTTGAATAAACTAAACACAAATCTACACACCATACCTGATTTTGGAATTTGTTGGCATTGCAATGATCCATGATATATAAAACACCTGGGTTTTTAATCAGCTGCATGTATGTGGCCATGGGAAAAGAACTGAAGCTTCTACCTGGTAAGTATAAAGGATTTATTTGCTAGTATGGCTCAACTAAGGGTAAATGACCAGAGTACGATTTAATATGAACCTGGTCCTTTCTGTGTGATCTTGGGAAAGTCATTTAATTTCTTTCTGCTTCAGTTCAACTTCTGCTTTACCTCACAGGGGAGCTGTGAGGATAAACTCATTAATGCTTGTGAGGTGCTGTGATGCTTTGAGCTCCATAGGAAATAAAATAAATAAATGCTGGGTCAGTGGAAGTATATGAGGTCACTTGACATATTCCATTCATTAGTGATCAGTTATACTAACACAGGCCCAAGCTGTGACATTTAGGAGTTTGTTCTCTTCTGGGGTTTAGGCTTGGGTCATTAAATAGATAAGAGCTAGCCTTTAAATTGAGAACTAGTTCCAGACTTTTATCTCAAACCCAAGTCTCTTCAGAATTGGTACTTCTAGATTATTGTACTTTAGGGTGCTGAGTTTCTTGTAATTCAACACTGAGTCACCCAACAAGTAACATAACTGTCACCATTCATAGGAGCACTCCTAGTAACATCATAGAACCTGGCTTTATGCTACTTGTCATTATCTCTCTTGTGTAAAAAATCAAAATAATTCTGATAAACCTTGATTAATTTCAGCAGTGACATTACTACTTAACTGTGGCAAGTTTGCAGACTATAAAGTGTAACTCAGAGGTTCTCAACTTTAGCAACCTGAGGACCTCCATTTTGACCCAAAAAATTTGGGGACCCTCAAGTCATCCCCATTCCACTCCTTCCCCTAAGACTCCACCACTGCCCCACTTCTTCCCACCACTGCTCCACCCCTGATCCTCCTCTTCCCTGCCTCTTTCCATCCCCTTCCCTGAGTGCACCCCATCCTCACTCTTCTCACTCCCTCCCAGCACCTCCTGCACACCGTTGAATAGCTGTTCCCTGACATGCAGGAGGTGGGAGGGAAGGGAAGGAGTTGATCAGCAGGGCCCACAGACCCCCTGGAGTATCCTCATGGTCCCCCAGGGGTCTGCAGATCCCAGTTTTAGAAATGCTGCTGTGACTTAATACAGTAATAGAGAATATAATATGATAGCTTGTGGCAAAGATATTGTACACTAGGGCTGTTCAAAAAATTTTCTGTTTAAACCACTTTTCAGTAGAAAATTGGATTTTTGACTTTTGTTTGCACAAAGAGTATGAGAGTTCTATGGACCTTTTTTGGGGGTGGAGGAGGGATGTATGGGGAAAACCATTTGGATATCCTACCAAAATGCTGCATGTGAGTTATAGTTCAGTTTTGTCATGCCCCGTTCTCTTCTGGGGCAGGCTCCCCACAGCCAGACAGTATCTCCCATGATTTGCCATAGCTAGGGACTCCCAATAATGCAACCGCCTCCCCTCACCATGAAGGGAGACTATGCTATGCCACAGGAGATGGGATGTGAACATGGAGCCTGTTCTAGAGAGGAGAATGCAAACATTAGGCACTAAGGCAGCATTTCCAAATTTAAATATTTTTTTTTTTGATTTTCACTGAAATGTTGAATTTTTCTGTGAGAATTTTTTATTAAAATTAATTTTTGTTGTTTTCACTGACTCTTTTTTTTTCTTGGAGAGAAATGGCTGTTTTCCAACCAGCTCTATTCTATACCAATTCTCCACATTAACACTATGGAACAAATCTTGGAGTCCCGATTCAGATTCACTTGGTCCTTACCTGAGCAAAATTCCCATTTGCTCCAAAGGCTGTTATACCTGAATAAAGATTTTGGTTGAGATTTTCAAAGTTATTAGATTGAGATTTAGCCATACAATTGACAGTGAATGATCAGGAATTGTTTCACTAAATTCCCTCATTGGCTTTGAATATCTGTCTTCAGGATTTAGTACTATATCTGGAAGTTTACTCAACCAATCAAGTTGTTTACAAGAGAGGAAGGAATATGTTTTTCACAATATGTTTGTCACATCAGCTTTTTTGTTGCTTAGTATCCCATATTAGTGTATTCCACTGAAAAAGTAATATTAGCTGTATTTCTCTGTATATTGGAATCTATAAGATATAATTGTTACTTATTCTTGCACCATGTTTTGGTTCAGAAGGCCAGATTCTTTACCTACTCTTTTATTATTTCAACCTGGCTCACCTTCTCATCTCTAAGAGCCACTGGACACCCACTGAACCAAATCCTCAGCTGACTCCAGCTCAAGAAAATGGAGTTGCATCAATTTTATACTAGCTGAGGATCTGGCCCCCTGTCTTTTTGACACCAGTATCCCTCATTAAGTAATGGGTTAATAGAATGTAGGTATTGGGGAGGCATTCAGCATTCTGAATGATACCATTGCACTTCTGAATATTCATTTTAATGATTTTAGAAGTCCATTAAACTTGCTAGCATGGGTCTGTTAGCATTTCTATAACCAACACTGTGACTCCTACTTTGCCATCTCAGCAGTTTCTAATTTCATAATGCTGAACTTTCCCAGACAAATGCAAGTTTTTTGCCAAAAATGATCAAAATCCACTAAGCAAATTTTTATTTATAACAGTTTCTAAAACATTATGCCAAATATGGACTACAGTAATTCTAAAATTAATATATATATATATTCGCAGGGGCAGATTTAATCCAAAGATTTTTTTTAATGTTTTGAAATAAGATATTTTGAATTGATATTATTCATTCTTAACAAATAGCTGCTGAGCATGATGAATCACTACCGATGTGTGGATGGTTTTTTAGGTCATATCATCGGTATAGAGTCTATCCATATTGCAGGTATGTGTACTTGATTAATTTGTAGTAATGGGTAATTTACCATTTATTACACTAGGAATGTCTGAGCCTGAAAGGCTCTAAAACCCCATGCTCCAATGATCCATGAGGCCCTGAATGCAGTTCACTGATTGGAGTGGAAGAGTTGAATCTTACTGAGGTCTGTGGGATTTATTATGCAAGTGCAACTGCCACTTGTTGTCATATGTAAATATAGACATCACAAATTGATGAGAAGATACCTCCCCATCACCTCACACCCAGAAAATAATATGCTAGCCATTTTACTGCACACATTGTTATTGTACAAATCTGAGGTCACATTTTTAGATACAACCTCCTATGTCACACAAGCAAAAATGTGCATATGCTTTTTGTGTATGTAACACCTGCAAGGAATTTTCTGGTACAACTGGGTAATTGTTTGTGAAAATGGACCAAACTTGACAAAATTTGTATCTCTGAGAAGCAAAGATTGCATGCAGATGATGTCTTATTGCACTGTTCCTGGGTCTTGGTCCATATTCCCTCCTCTTAGAGGCCATTGATGACGCAGCTTCAGGCCCATCCTCTTCACCTGTTCTTTTCTTTCACAACATTTAGTTAAATCAAACTGTTAGGTGGCTGAAAGCTGCTTAAAACCTAAGGAATCTTTTTAATTAGTGGGTGGGATCGATCAGAGCTAGATCAGTCTGGCTTCAGTTGTGTTGGCAGATACATGTCTAACTGGGAGAAATGCAATGCCATCTTTGGCTAATTTCCAGAGGAATTTTTCTCACTGGGATTCTGGAGATACTGGAGCTTTAGCCTATACGCTAGGAGACCAGACTGCTAGCAACTCAGGGCCAAACAATCACTCGTCTTACTGAAGAAACCATCTGAATGCTAACAATTCCTTATTTCTAACTTTTTTCTTTGGTAAAAGATTGAGATGGATGTGACAAGACAACTCTGGGGCAATCTAGAATCTTCAGATTTCTTCGGTCTTTTCAGTTCTGTGAATGGCATGAAAAAGTTGCTAGTCCTATTGGTGATTGATTTACTAGTGATGGACAGTTTTCAAGTGTGCATGTTGATTCTTGAGAATACAAATAGTTTCAATTATTTTTGCTAACAGGGTAACAGAGGAAACAAAATGCACATACAGTGCCGGCATTTGCATTCTGATTTTTTTGAGATCTTCAAACAGCTTTTGATACTGCTGACACAAACTCATAAAGCTACCTTCAGACCATGGTTGCAAAGGCTGATACTATTCAAAAGATTGATACTATTCAATCTTTTTTGCTGTAAGATGTTGCAGACGATGGTTTGGGACATTTACAAATCAACCTTCTGTCTTTCCTATTCAATATATATAAAGGCCATTGGGGAAGATTTGGAGGGGAGTTGTGCTACAGTATTCTTAGTATAGAACTGAATGAATGTTTCCATCAGACACACACAGTGTGTTACCAGTTTTTTTTTTTCAGTGCCTAAGTGAGACTGGCAGGTGGATGGGAGCCAGATAGCTGAAACTCTCTCCAGAACAGATGGAAGTGATGCTGCAGAACTGGGGCAAGAACGTTGAGGATATGGCGAACAGTTGCCACCCAAACTACTGAGGTCATCCTTCATCCAAGAAATCTAACTTTTAGCCTTTCCAGACCCTTGATTGCCCCCAGAATCCTAGGTGGCATCAATGGATGAGCACTTTTTTTCTACTGCATCTGGCTAGTTCTTTGACTTCACCCCATAACCCAGCATAATTTTAAACCAAAAACCATTCTTCAGGCTTGTGTGGTCACTAATCTCTGGTAGAGAACAACATAGAAAAAAAATCTTTGGGCTGCTGTCCCCTTAAACATCTTTCCTATCTGACTTCTGCTCAGTCATCTAAGGAATAACCTGCCTCATATTTTAGGGTCTTTGGTGGCAGTGGTGGTGTGGTAGTATTTGCTGAATATAGTTGAAGGATATCTTTCTCCTGCACCCAACCGTAAAAGTCAGAGGCTAAGCCTCAGGAAGGAGCAACATGGAATGCCACATTGCCTCACTCTTTAGTTACTATGCATCCTGTGCAGCTGCTGAGCCTGGGAGAAGTTCTGTAACAGAACTTATGACACATCATCTGAAAAAGCTATAAATGTCATATGTGTGGGCATAGCATTCAAGCACTCTAGAATTCTGACACATAAATACATAAGGTCATACACATGCCACTTGTATGGCCAAATGCCCATCAGGCATTGAAAGGGTTGGAGCTAAAAATCAGTCCTTATGTCAACTGGATGTTCTGAAATATTTCAGCTTGCTGCCTACAGTATGAAAGTTCCCATGAGAAAAGACCGTATTAGTTGAAATATTTATGCACTACAAAAGTGAGCTAAGGGAAAAAAAATTTCAGCCTTAAATGTAACTTTCTTGGCTTTTGGCAGTTTAGATCAAACTCAATTTTATTTAATATAGCTTTTTCATGTAATTTTTTCAAAAGAAGGGACCGAAAGAGAAATTCTTGTTAATTTACCTTGAGATTTTGCAAGGTGCTCACATACCCTAGTGAGGAGCTTGGTGTAAATAGGTTAGATTGAACAGGCAAGTCGTTGTTTAAAATGAAGAAAAGAATAAGGAAATGAGGCTGTATGATAAGGCTTATACACCATGAAGTGAGAAAGGGATCAATGAAGATGCTAAGAAGCAGGAAGCTCCCCAGCTGGAATTGATTACAGACAGTATAAAGGCTGTCTCCAGAAATGCAAAGAATAGGAGGCTGGAAAAGATCTTATCTCTGGAAGAAGCAGTTTTGACCTGAGCAACCAGGTGGCCTTTCTGGGAGCGGAGTTCCTGGTCAGTAAATAGATCCAGGGCTGGCCTTACCATGAGGTGAACTGAGGCGGCCGTCTCAGGTTCCAGACTCTGGGGGGTGTCACTAGGACCTAGAGTGTAGAAAATTGTCTGCTGCTGTTGCATATGTTTTCTCTGCTCTAGATGCACAGAGATGGAGTGCTGTGCTGGAGGAAGGAGGACACAAAAGACATAACAGTCTGTCATAAGGTATATTTCCCAAATCTGAACCTTAGCGTCCAAAATTTGGGTACCTGCATGAAACCTCTAAGCTTAATTACCAGCTTAGATCTGATAGCCTGCCACCACCCAAAAATATAGTGTTTTGGGGCACTCTGACCTCCCCAACCTTCCCTGGGGACCCCAAGAACCCAAATCCCTTGGATTCTTAAAACAAGGAGAAATAAACCATTCCCCCTCCCCCCCCCCAGACTTTCCCTGAGAGAGACAGTATTCCTGGCACAGAGAGAAATTAGCCTCTCTCTCCCCCTTCCCTCCTCCCCCACCAGTCCTGGTGTTTACACCCACTCTCCTGGGATAAAACAAGGGAAACAAGGAAAGATCAATCAGGTTCTCTAAAAGAAATCTTTTAATAAAAGAAAGGAAAAAGTAAAGAATTATCTCTGTAACTTCAAGATGTAAATATTACAGGGTCCTATAGTTTACAGACAAAGGAAGAAACCCTTCCTCCAGTACCAATACAAATCAAAATGTTCCCAGCAACTACACATATAAAAGTTAACCAGCCAGATCCACATGTGCAAACAGAGTAAAACAATTAAAAGACCTAAATCACCTGTTCTACTTACTATTTGAACAGAAACTTAGAAAGCCTGGAGATAGTGTGATTCCCGCTCAGAGCCCAGAGAGACGACAGACACAGAACAGAGGACCCACACCCAAACTTCCCTCCACCCAGGGTTGAAAGTATCTTGTCTCCTGATTGGTCCTCTGGTCAGGTGTTGTTTGTTAACCCTTTACAGGTGAAAGAGACATTAACCCTTAGCTATCTGTTTATGACACAGGCAGGCAAAAAGGTGAGATGGAATAGCAGAAAGCAGCAGGAGCTGCAGAGGGAAAGTGGAGGAAGAGCCTCTGATGTACCTCTCTAGCACCCCCAGAATGATTAACATCAGCTTCTCAGGGAGCTTCCTGTTTCCTGCTGCTTCCCTGAACCCACTTGAGGAGAACAGGCAGTCAAATGAAGTAGTAGGAACCAGTTAGGCCCTTAAGATGCTAATATCTTCCCTCACTCAGGTCCTGCTACCAGCCTGCTTATTCGTCCCCTTCAACTGAGTGAGAGCCACTATAGCTGGGACAGAACAGCAGTCATGAGTGCAAGGAGAAAATGCCCTTCTGGGGCAGCATTCAGAAAAAGAAAGAAAGCAAAGAAAGCTTTTCTATCTAAGCAGGAAGGAGATCTCCTGAGATACATAGACATACATGTTCTCATCGGGACTGGAAGGCTCGCCGTGGATGTGAGTGATGAGGAGATGCCTGATCTTTCAGTTAGTTAGAGTGCAGATGACCTGGCAGCTACTGTAGCATACATATCTGGATCTCAAATGGATGTAACCATGCACATTCCTGAAGAAAAGTGTAGATCAGAGAAGAGTGTGGCGGAAGTGCAAGAAACAGCTGCTGCTGAGTTTCGTTCCTTAAGTCTAGATGATCCAGGACTGTGGACCCACTTGAGCAGTAGTCTGAGGGACTTCCTTGTAGTGCATGGGCCACAGCAAGTGGAAGAACTTCATGTTCCCCAAAGACAGTTTCCATCCAACACATTACTGGCATGAAATCCCCAATGGTGACAAAGTGGAGAGGCCATGTACTCAAAAACCCAGAATGCTGCATACTGTTTTTGTAGCAAACTCTTCCAGTCTAATGTTCCAGCCACATTGGGTTACAGGAACAAAGAACTGGAAAAATCTGGCTAGAAATTTGGCATGCCATGAGAAGGCAGCAAATCACCAGAAAGCATTCTATAGGTGGAAAGAGCTTGAGATGAGACTAAGGTTAAAGACCACCATAGATTATCAGCATCAAGACAAGATTGCATCAGAGTCTCTTTACTAGCAAAATGTTCTGAAAAGGCTCATTACCATTGCAAGAATGCTTGCTACCCAAAACCTAGCACTGCATAGCACTTCAGATCAGCTGTATGTGCCAAACAATGGAAACATCCTTAATATTGTGGAGCTGTTGACTGAGTTTGTTAGTACTCCAGGAGTATCTAAGAGTCACCACCCAAGAAATGTACACCCACCACTACCTTGGAAAAACATTCAAAATGAGATCATACCGTTACTGGCAAGAAAAGTCAAACAGAAGATTGTGGCAGATCTGAAGTCAGCAAGATATTACTCTGTTATTCTGGACTGCACATCTGACATCAGCCATACAGAACAAATGACTTTAATGGTGCATTTTGTAACAACAGAATCTAGTGAAAATGTCCTTGCAATGGTGACTGTCAGAGCATTTTCTAGAATGTATTGACATTGATGATACTACAGGAGCTGGTATGACAAATGTGCTTCTTAAAAAGCTGGAAAATATGGGAATTGCGATAGCTGACCTGAGAGATTAGGGCTACGATAATGGTGCCAACATGAAAGGAAAGAACCGAGGAGTGCAGACACGGAGCCGAGAGTTAAACCCTCAAACTTTTTTGTCCCATGCAGTTCTCATTCATTGAACTTGGTGGTCAGTGATGCAGCATCAGCTTCTAGTGAGGCTGCTGAATTTTTTAATATAATTCAAAGTATCTATGTCACTGGCAAATTTTGAAGCAACATCTGGGAACATCCTTTCTGACACTGAAACACTGAGTGCCACACGATGGGAAAGTTGATTGGAGGCAATAAAGCCTATCAAACACCACATTGGGAAGATAGATGATGCCATAGTTGCCGTTATAGAGGATAATGCTCTGACAGGAACTGTTCGTGGGAGAACAGTGGCAAAAGGAAATGGAATCACCAGAAACATACATAACTTCAAATTTCTGTGTGGCTTAGTGTTGTGGCATGACATACTATTTGAAATAAATGTTGTAAGCAAGAGACTTCAAGGTGTTGACCTTGATATATCTGGAGCAAAGGAACAACTGGACAAAGCAAAGTCATACCTACAGTCTGACCGGTCAGATGAGGGATTTCAAAACGTTCTGAAGAGTGCACAGAAGTTGACACAGGAACTTCACACTGAAGCTATTTTTCCACCCATTCAAGAATAAAGAGTCACCCAAGAAGACATTTTGATTACAAGGCACAGGACAATCGCATAAGAGACCCCAAACAACAATTCGAAGTTGAATTCTTTAACCAGGTACTAGATTGTGCAATACAGTCAGTTGAACATTTTGTGTAGCTCAGGGAACACAGCAGTATATTTGGGGTGTTGTATGATATTCCAAAACTCCTTGCTATATCTGAAGACCTACATCAGCAATGCAGGGCACTAGAAACAGTGACACATGATGACGTGCGATATTGATGAGAGTGATTTAGGTGATGAGCTGAAAGCCCTTTCAAGATACATTTCAGCAAGATCAACTCCAAAGGTTGTTCTGGAATACATGTGCACAAATAAGATGACCACCCTCTTTATAAATGCTTTTGTTGCTCTGTGTATACGTCTATCCCTTCCTGTAACAGTTGCCAGTGGAGAATGCAGCTTCTCCAAGCTGCAGTTAATACAAACACACCTACACTCCTCAATGACGCAGGAGAGGCTGGTCGGCCTTGCAACCATCTCAGCAGAGCATGAGCTGGCCCAGACTGTGGACCTTCAGCAGGAAGCAGTTCAAACCTTTGCAACCAAGAAGGTACAGAAAGCACCACTTTGATTATTCAAACAGATAAAAATGCCAATGTTTACTATGCAGACAAGAAAAGTTACATTTGCTGTTCAGGTGTTTGAAAGTTAAGTGTTACTTAAAATTTTTGAACAAGGCATTTTAAGTTTAATTCGCCTTTATTGGGGTAGGTAGCAGAGCAGTACCATGAGAGAAGAACAGGAAGAAGGTGTTAGGATATAGATATTCAGGCCTGTCTGCAAAGGCCTATACTTTAAGAATTTAGGTGTATTCTTATCACTTAGCTAGTTATACAGGTATAAAAGAGAGAATCAAAAATCACTGTCTGTGTAGTGGCCATCTCTTACTGTAACGGTCTGAGGCCTGGTTCTTTAGCAGCCATAAACTGGGAAATATATGGTCATGTCCTCACATTCCAAACTAGTCATATTAAAATAAGGCAATCTGGGACTCAATCTATCACCTCCAGAGAAAGGAAAGAGCCTAGAAATTTATTTTGATAGTTTTCTGTCTGGTAAGAACTCAACAATAGACACAGCTGGAGAACCCTTATGTCTGTATAGATGTAGTTGTGAAATCCTTACTTCTGTATTGTTTTGTATGCTTATTTGCATGGTCTCTGTCTGATTCTGTGATTGTTTCTGTCTGCTGTATAAATAATTTTCCTAGATGCAAACTAATGAAGGTGCTGGGATATAATTGGTTAGCCAATCATGTTACAATACGTTAGGATTGGTTAGGTAAATTTTAGTAGAATGATTGGTTAAGGTATAGCTGAAAATATTACTATATAAATTAGGGGCAAACAGGAAGTAAGTTGGGATTCAAAAATAAGGAAAAGGAACTTGAATTTAAGCTTGCTGGAAGTTCACCCCAAAAAACATCGAATTGTTTGCACCTTCGGACTTCGGGCATTGTTGCTCTCTGTTCATGCGAGAAGGACCAGGGAAGGGTGAGAGTGAAGGAATAAGCTCTCTTAAGGAAGGCAGACTTGAGTCCTTTCAAAGTTTTTGCCCAAGAGAGGGAGGAATGGGGGCATCATTTGAGCACCTCGCCTCAGGTGCCAAAATGTTGTGGGCCAGCCCTGAATAGACCCAGTGAGAACTTGGTAGGAATGAGCTGGCCCTGTGATTGTCTTACTGTTTGAGGTTGGGCTGCACTCTTCTAGCTATTAGACATTTCTTTAGCCTCTTCAATGGGTGATGTGGACTGGGCTACAGCCACTGTAGTTTGAACTTCCAAAGGCAGAGTCACTAAAGCTGACACAGGGAGATATAAATTATACCTCCTCATGCCAGCAAGGTGCCTCTTACACCACACACAGTACAACAGGCCATTACCACCTCCTCATATGAAACCCAATTCTGCCATGACACTTAAACAAAAACCAGTCAACAATAACAATTATATATTAAGTTTTAAACATATAGAACTTGAGTGTCTATGTAATCTATTGCTTCCACTACAATTCCCCACCCTCATAGTGCAAGGAGAGGCAGCAACTGCTTGCTGCTACTGCAAATTCCTCCCAACAGACTGTCAATCACAGAAGCCCTCTGCCAGGATTTACGTTGGTATAGGCTGGTGTAAACCCTTCAGAGACTTGGCCCAAGATACATTGGTGAACAGATGTTAAAATCTAACCCATGACCCGAGGGCCCCAAAAAGTTGTTTTGATACAGAACCATTGGGTTTTATCTGGTAAATGCACATAAATATAGTAAATCTTTTTTTAAAAGTATGTTTTACCAAAGAGGTGCAACCAAACTTCCATGCAAATCCTTTGCCATTGCAAAGTACTCTCTCTGTAGAGACACCTATTCGCTGGCAAAAGGTTTGAACTGAAAAGTGTTGCAATTCCCTTTGAAATTAAAGGCAGTTTCAGGTGTTCCTTATCTCTTGGGATCAGACTCTAATTGTTGCTTAATGTATCTGGCACAAAGAATCTCCGTGTAGGCCAATAAAATTGTATTAGGGTTTTATGCAATATCTATGCTCTAAAAACACAGTATCAAAATGATTAAATACTTTTTCAAGTAATTATTTCATATTGATCCTAGTAGTTATACTGTCATGATATACCTTGCATATGAAAACAGTAGTGATTAATATGTATACACATTTACTCATGTGTTTAAAGTGATGAAAACCTAGCTAAATAATTAATGGCATTGGCCTCCTTGACACTTGTTAAGACTCTAATTCTGCCAGCTGATTCGCACAAGTGGACTCTTATGCCTACCTTGAGCCCCATCGAAGTTGAAGGTTCACCATCTGAGCACAGGGATTTGCTTGCACAGATCAGTTTGCAGGATCAGGGCCTTAGTTTGCTTCTGCAAACAGGAATACTCTGGGCATTTTGTGCTCTTTTTAGATCAATAATTGTCTTCAGAATAAGCTAACAGGCTGCAAAATGTATTTTAAAAACCAGACATTTTTGAATTATGAAAGTACAAAACAAAGCTCCCAAACAAACTTTTTAGAAAATCTGTTCCTGTTTTTCTTCAAACGATTTGGATTGAAAATGTATCATCTCTGTACAGCTCTGATGATTATTTTAACAGTTGCAGCATGCTATGTGGCCAGATTTCAGTTTGCAAAATTGGGACAGTCGCCTGGGGTTATGAATCATCCTCGGGGGATTTGTGGATGTCTATCCAGCTGCTCCTGTTTTATATGCATGCCAAAGAATGTAAGTGGTGAGAATGAGCTCTGTGTAGCAGCATCCTGTTAGTTCTTCATATTCGTAAATGGTGAGTAATAGGTAGAAAAACCCTAATATGATGCATATAAAATTGAGCTATGAGTGCACAGTTTGAGCTTGATCTTTTTTATTTCTAGGAGTGAAGTTCCTGGTGTCATAATTCAGTGTTCCTTTTAAAAACAGTTATTCTACAGAAAATTGTTCTGTTACCACATATAATTAAACCACAGTATTACCTTAGAGAGAGAGAGAAATTACACTTTTGACCTGTGGCTCTATAAATTAACAGCCATGTTGGGCCAGAGTCTATGTTCCACAGTGACCCCTTCACACCATTGCAGTGACACATATGTGCCATATAACCAAGAGAACCAACCCCAAGGGATTACCTATGACACAAAGGGAGTGAAAAAGCCAGTATAGCTTTGTGTGGCTCCTCTCTACACCATAGATCTCTGGGGCATGTTCAGTTGTTCTCAAGCTATTCCCAGTTAGTATAATGGCTTACTAGCAGGTGCAACTTGGAATAGTTATAAGGCTGCTCTAAGTTACACCAGAGTCCATATTGATCCCTGGGAAACCTCAGGATATGGAGAGTGCTGTGTGAGTATTATTAACTGATGATAATATGTTAAGACTTTTACTAATGTCTCCTGTATGTATTTTATTTATTTATTTATTACATTTGAGGTAAGTTTAAAATTTATTGAAGTAGCTCATCTAACCACAACACAGCAGCTTCCCCACATGTCCACACAACACCCTTGCAATTTCAGACTTTGGCCTTTTTGGATCAGCCTCTGTCAATTCTGCTGAATGATGTATATATGGATCTGAGGCTCTGTTTAGCAAATTTTGCTTACATGAGTAGTCCTATTGGCTTCAAAGGGAACGCAGTACTCACTTGAGTAAAGTTTTAAGGAATTGATCCCTTCACTTGTACACAGACAACATGCGATGATTTGAAATGTGCTCTGGAAAGGTGAGTACAGTCACCCACTGTATCAATGCCATGGTATTTGGCCACTGCTTTTTGCTCAATGGTTAACACATTATAAATAGAACCTCACCAACACATGTAAAACATTAACTTCTCCAAAATGCAAGCTATGCCTAGGATATCACTTTAATTATAGTTGCTATATTGCTGTAAGCCAGGGTACATTATTGGTTACCAATAGAAAATCCCTATATGCCACGCCATTTTCAGTTAAGGTGATCCTCCTTTCATAACCATCTTAAATAGTCTCAACATGGGCCAAAATGTATCTGGCCTTTCCAAGCCTTTTTTTTTCTCTTTAAGTTGGTATTTGCACTGATCATGTTTCCACCTATATGCCCATTCAGGAATATTTTGATCCAAGCTGGGCACTCTGGATTATACTACACTACACTTGATGTGATGAATAGGCTACTGAACTATTAGCCATGCTGAATATCCTCTTTCAGCCTGAATCAGACAATATTAGCAGGAGGTTAGCGAGCACTCTTTAGTATGTTACCTCTGTGAGACACACATCATGGTGACAACGTACAAGTTTTACAGCCCAAATCCTTTATATTAGGAAGGAAATCCCTAAAGCACTTACATTGTTGTGTGCTATGCAGTGTCTCCTGAAGTGAGCCCTCACAACCATCATGTAGGGGATGATTGTCAGTCACACAGTGTTGTGGGTGTGATATTGGGTTTAAATCCCAGCACTGGTTCCAGAACAGTTCAGCAAAGGAAATTCAAGAACATTACTAGTCACATTGAAGAGCTTCGCTTCAGTGATTTGCTGATTGGTAACTTAGAGCTTGGCAGTGGGGGCTCATGGTGCTTATAAATAAAAATACATAGATCCCTGCCCTCAGCAGCCTACAATTTAACTTAGACATAAAGCAAGATGTCAGTACAGCAAAACTTCATGAAACATGCTTACTGTTTGTTCTGTGTTGTCAGCAGGTCTATTCATGTGCTTAAGCTGGGAACATATTTAAGTGCTTTGCTGACTTGGGGCTTAACTAAATATTAATGAGCAGTTGTTGTGGTGGTATATCGAATCCTGTTTCCTTTAGGTAACTAGACTATCAGTGAGTGTGCTGTTTTTGAAGTAGGTGTGAGTTATTTGGCTTCCCTTTATTCTAGAGTTAACTCCTGCCAAATTAAATTGAGAAGAGGAGATGGCATCTTTGTTTTATATCCCTATAGAGGAAAAGATACTGTTTGTCTACAGAATTGGAGAGGCCATTATATGGTGTGTTTAGGTGATAAATCTTCCTAACAAAAATTTGCTAGGACAGCCAGTATATAGGTCCATTCAACAAGGCTGAATGCCTTTTTATAGTTTAGGAGGGTACCAGTTGATGCATATAACACCTGGCCTTTGTTGTATGAGAAAAATAGCTTTTAAAATGTTTAAGATCATCAGGTCATGCACAAAGCTCAACTGATACATATGAACAATACTATCAAAATAAAGTCTAGTGGATTAGCTTTTTTGCAGTGAGTTTGCTGTCAATGTTCTACAAGCAAGTGAACTGGAAATAAGAACAATGGAGGCCTGGCATTTTCTTTTTAAGCAGAACTGAGAAACTGGCTTCCTTTCTTTTCTTTTAAAAGCTTTGCTTTCCACAAATATCTGCATCTAAACTTGTCTGTATCGGTCTAAATATCCTGAAATGTCTTGAATGATGTCCTTAAATGATGTCCTGAATGTCATGTATGATGGCTTCTGCAGAAAGATTTGCCCAAACTAGTAATGCACAAAATGGAGTAATCAAGTGGTGGCATGCTACCTCATAGACTACCCAGTCAGCCTGAAGGCTCTCTTCCCACTGCCTTCCACAAACGTAAAGTATGCTATTTCCCACACCTTCACCAAGAAGAGACAAAAAATCTAGGCACATAGGCAATAATGGCAAAGAAATCATTTCATAACCTTTTCTTTCTTCTTCTCTCTCTTTCTCTAAGTCATTTGTATCTTCCATCTGACATTTATTTCTCTCCTTTTTACTGTTGTTCTTCCCCATGCATCATCTGGTGGAATGCTAGTCTTTGACGTCTTCTAGCTACCACCCTTTCATTTTGAAGCAGTGCACTGTACTTCATAGTGTTTAAGGCCAGAAAGCACAACCAGATCATCCAGTATGAACTCCCACACGCCACAAGTCACTAAACTATACCCAGTTTCTCCTGCATTAAGCCCAATAATCTGGATTAGGCTAAAGTATTACAGCCCTCAGAAGAATAAAATTTTGGGTGCCACTGGCAGTAAATAGGACGGACCTCTTGTTTATGTGCTCTAATAACGGGTCTGAAGGGCGGAAAAGCTGTTTGTTTTGGGGGGTTTTCTTCAGATCTGGTGGGTTCTTTAAAATATGACATGGAATGGTAAACTCTGACATTCACAGCTGAATTCTTTACTGGTCCTTCTGCTGCTTCAATGAAAAACTAGTTGATGATTCTCATTGCAGGCCTTGATATGGATTTTGCCATGACCTCTTGATGTGATTGTGGATCCTTTTCATATAATCTATGTTCAAATGTATTGAAGTGTTTCTCTTTTACTGAAGAATTATGGTTGCCTATAACAACCCATCAGAGTGAGTCACTGGGAACTATTTCCTTTTATTAATAGGACAAAACCAAATGCAATTGATGATAAGGTAACCATACAGCAAGTGTGAAAAATCAGGATGGGGGTGGGGGCTAACAGGAGCCTATATAAGAAAAAGACCAAAAAATCAGGACTGTCCCTATAGAATCGGGACATATAGTCACCCTAATTGATAATGCCATGAAAAATGGCTCTCTGTATATGTACTGATCTTAATTCATTTTCTGCCAGTGACTCTCAAACACTTCGTTAAACCTGTGAAACATGTTAGTCTCCATTTTCTGTCACAAGTTCCGAGTCATTTCTTATAATGAAAGGCATGGTGCTTCTTTGATCCTTTTGGCTAACTTAAAGCCAGCTTTCTCATCCTCCTTCACAGCAGTCATCCACTTCTACTGATGGTAAACTCTGTTCTGTAAAAATATTACATTGATATTTTACTCATGTGACATTTGTGCCCATAATGGACTACACCATCATGTCTATCCTGCATGTCATGGCTGCTCAGGCCTGCGTGAGGGCAATGGTGTTAGAACTCTGACCCTCAGTTCTAAGGCTCAGAACTTGCACCATAGAAATCAAAGGAGCAAGTTTTGCTATTAGCTTCAATGGTTCATAAGACTTTACCACTGAAATAAAAGAAATATAGTTTGCAGTGCAGGGCCTGACAAACAATTATTCCATTCTGATTCCATGTCTAATAGCCATACTACCAAAAGCTTTCTTTGTTCTTTTAAGAAGATAAGCACATTGCTTAATGAAAAAGTAATTGCTTCATCAGTCTAATCTGAGCAGCATTATCTGCTGTAGTTGAGAACAGTGATGTAGAACAAATTTCTTTAGCAAATCAAATGATACTTAGTAGAATAGTACCTTTTAAAATTTGTCTTTTTTGTGAATTCAGTACTTGGGAAAGGGGTTGGATTTTCAGTCCCAGATGCTAGAGTCTTCTCCTGCTATTTGTGCCACACCTGTTTTTGTGGAAAAAGTCCCAGCTTCTTCCTTTCCCAGCTGAAACCTGCATTTTTTCCCCGTTTCTTTGATCACTGTAACTTCCAGAAAGCCTAAATGCTTTCAGTGCTGTCAGTTTGCCTACTTTAAAAGCATCCACACATGGACCAGAAGGTCATTATAGTTATTCATTAGTTGCATAGATTAAACAACATTCAGTGTTACTGGTTTTAAACTCCTACCTGCCACATGGGGCCACAACCATGGTACCCATAACCCACCCAGCAATATCGTCAATCTATCCAACTACACACTCAGCCCAGAAGAAAAGTCTGTCCTATCTCGGGGACTCTTTTTCTGCTCTGCCACCCCCACCAACATGATACAGTTCTGCGGCGATTTGGAAGCCTACTTTCGCCATCTCCAACTCAAAGAATACTTTCAGGACAACACTGAACAGAGCACTGATACACAGTACCCTCTCACCAACAGCACAAGAAGAAGGACTCCACATGGACTCCTCCTGAGGGTCGAAATGACAGTCTGGACCTATACATTGAATGCTTCCGCCGACGTGCACAGGCAGAAATCGTGGAAAAACAACACCGCTTGCCTCATAACCTACGTCGTGTAGAACGCAATGCCATCCACAGCCTCAGAAACCACCCTGACATTATCATCAAAGAGGCTGATAAAGGAGGTGCTGTTGTCATCATGAACAGGTCTGACTACCACAAAAGGAGGCCGCCAGACAACTCTCCAATACCAAATTCTACAGGCCACTTTTGATTTTAAGAGATATCCATGAGTTCTTGAAGATTGTTGTCAGGGCCAGCATTACTGGGTAGCAAGCAGGGCATTTGGCTGGGGTCACACGTCACGGGGCCCCACAAAGCAATGACCATTTTACACTACTGGGTGGCACAAAAGACTAGTTATACAGCCCCTGCTGGCCAGCTGACGAATCCCTCAACATGAAGGAATCCCTGGGAGCATAGAACCTTTGTAGCTAGCTCTGTGCCACCCAACATTGTGGCACCTGCTATAGGGAGCTTGTCTGTGTGGTGGGGTCATGGAAAGAACGTGACTGGCATAAACTCTGGCAGATAGTGGCTGGCATAATGACTGAGCAGAGATCATTATCAGCCACCACAAGTGAAAGCCATAATGCGCTGAGGGTTGAACTGGTCCCCAGTAAGCCTGAGTATTGGTGTGTGTGTGAGAGTCAGGCAGGTGTAAAACCACATTTCCCTCAGGGCCTCCCTCTGGGATTTATGCTAAGAGAAATTGGCCGGACTCAAGATATACAAGTTCCTTTCAACACACCTTGAACAAATAAATTTCCACTTTCCTTCACCCCCTAGACATGGGAAAGGACAACCCCATTCATTGTGGTAGCTGTAAAATAAACAGCCAGGCTATATAATTTTCTGCTAATCCATCTGGAAACATTTTAGTTACCACTGATTTACAAGTGTTTGGATAGTTTAAAAAAATTCCTCAGTCTGCCAATGTTTGGTATCTCTTTATAGTACAGAGGCAAGCGATTAACACTATGTATGCTGCACAAATGCCAAGAGTGGGAAGGTAGTTGCAGGCTACTGGAGTTTTCCTTTTTTGCCTTATTGCATAGGCAGAAGGTCTTGCCAGTTCCCGTGGCCCATTGGACAATTAACCCACTTCCCTAGAGTGATAGATGGACCATCTTGCAGTTTGCTGTGGAACAGGTTGTAGTAGTCACTGAAATACTTAGGAACTGTTGCAGAAAAGTACCCAAAATTGGCAGCAGCTAACTAAGGCTGTGTGCGCATTGGGAAAATTTACAAAAACTCCACTCCTGCAGTCCAGGGAGAGCCATAGTGTACAGTAGGCTCTGATGGCTTCCAATGTTTACATCACCATATTAGTTAAATCTGCTGAAAATTTCCTGAGTGTAGACAACTGAACAGCAGCAAGAAAAAAAGACAGATAAGTGGCCTAAATTCTGCCCTCAGTTACCTCTGTGCAATCCTACTGAAAGCAATATTTTAAATGATTAGGTCCGCTGAATCTCAGGAAAGTGATCACAGTAGAGCAGATGGAGTTACTGATCCGGATCCTCCAACATATTTAGGAAACTAACTCCCATCTGGGCCACCATCTCTACATTCCCTAAGAGTTTCTGCCAAAGTGGGGGCAGCTTTCGTCTACCACTGGAGCACTGTCACTGCAGACCACTGTGGAGGTATGCTAATTCAGTGCATCCTCTAGCCACACCTCTTTCCCAGAGAGCACCATCCACATGCTGGGCTACACCCACCCACTAATTAAAGCACACCTCAACTGCTAGAACAGGGCCTCATCTCCCTGATTGAACTAACCTCGTTATCTCTAGCTTGCTTGCATATATATACCTGCCTCTGGAAATTTCCACTACATGCATCTGACAAAGTGGGTATTCACCTACAAAAGCTTATGTTCCAAAACGTCTGTTAGTCTATAAGGTGCCACAGGACTCTTTCTGTTTTTGGAGGTCAACAGTTTCTTCCTTTAGCCTCACGTTTAACATCCTTGCCACATCTCAGATCCAAGGTCTTGGTAGTTCTTTGTGCATATTTATATTTGTATGTGTTTCTATAATCTATGCAGTGACACATTTTCCACCCTGAGAACACTGCAATTACTAGTATATTGTTGCACCAGAATAATGTTCAAAAGGCTCTTGTATTAATTTACAAGCATAGGAGTAGCAGGAGTTAAATAACAGATCTTTGAGCTTGCCCGCCCTGTGACACAAAGTACTTTTAAGACAATATTGCTTCAACCATTGTAATCTATTGGTGGAAAGTAGTAGCTTCATTTTTTTTCTGCAACTTTAGAATATCTGTTATTTCAGTGTTCATAAGTGTAATTTGTTCTAGTTTGGTGCTACTGCAATCAATGTAAGACTACACATCAGCGGAGGATCCTCTGTTCTAGTAGTGGGCTAGACTAAAAATGCTCACAGAATTTTCATTCTAGCTCACAGACAAAAGCACTTTTTTTCCATTGCATGTGGTAAGAAGAATGCAACCCTTTATAATGAATGTGGATCATTATCCATGTCTTTATCATTCTGAGACTAGATTACCATAATGCACTGTACAGAGGACTACATATTTAGATTATTTGGTTAGCAAAGCTATTGCCACCCACTCATTAAGGGGTGGGTAACATGGAGAGCATATAAGAGTAGTGCTCTGAAATTTGTACTGTTATCAATAGGTTTGGGGTGGAATCCAAGCTGTTAGCTTTAAAATTAATACTATTCTTCAAAATTTCAATGAGCAAAATGCTTTTTAATTAGCCAAAATGAAAAGCAAGAAAATAAAATCACCAAAATGAATCCAGGTAGCACAGTGAAGGGGTCCATATTTATTATAGCTAAATTAAGTCAGTCCAGGCCCAAGGCCACCATGACAGGGACAATGGCAGAGGTTTCCCTTGTCATCTTCTTAGGAGCAGCAACAGGGAACCTCTTCCCTTTGGGAGTGGCGGGGCTGGCAATAGGGATTCCTTTCTCCCCCACCACAGAAAGCGGCAGGGGCCACCCTTATGTATTTACCCCCAGCAGCCTGGGTATATATGCATGCTTGGCTTTTCTACAGTTTTCTGATATACACTACATACAGTCCTTTTCTGGGGTAGTGTTGATTGATGCCCCTCCTTACAGCAGTGGGGCTCGATGTTAACACCTCATTGATTTGCATGGGGCTGATATTCTGATATAATCATGTGACTCCGAGAGCAGGGCCCCTAGTATCTGTGCCTTAATCCGGCCCCAGCTAAAACCAACTTTGTTGGTCTGGGAAGCATTCATGAATTATAAAAAGATATTACTGTGTCCACCTGATAGAGTTACTTAGAGGGCCAAATTCATCTCCATGGTAACTCATTTGATTTTAGTGACACTCTACCAAGATGAAACCAGCCTAAATTGATTAAAATGGATACCTTCTGACTTCCTCACAGAGCCAGGTTTAGAACTTCCATAGGGCTGCTGGTATTCCAAGTGACATTAATTTTATAGTGATTCAAATGATGTTTGAGACTTTGGACTTTGTGAAAGCCCTTTTCCCTTGATGGCTCTCTGCAGATGTTCATTTCTATTACCTCTAAAGCTGGCCTTTTCTTTTTGTCCATAACATTTGTTAATTTCAGCATATTAAATCAGCTTTTGGTGGAGTTTTGACATGCAAAGTAGCTGCAAATTCTTCATGGAACCATCTTGTAAAAAATATTTGAACTTAGTTGGAGTTGCAAGGTACTGAGAACTTTTGGAAATCTGGCCAGTTATTTCAATGCCTAAATATGGATATAGGAGCCATGCATTTTTAAAAAAAATCTTTTCCTAAAGTGCCAAATATGTAATAGCTTTGCATTTGCACTGGTAAATTGCAATTTCTACAGGAAAGATAATTGGCTGTTTTCCATATACAGTCTATTTTTATTTTGTCTTTTTATATTAAAAACTAAGCAAAAGTTCTGGCAAACTGGTTATCAGCCAGGATTCAATGTATTTCCTTTTGTTCAGCCAAATTTTAGTTGCAGAGCAGTCATAGATCTGGTGATGCCACATGAATTTTTGACAGCCCTAATTAAACTGTTTTATTTTGAAGGAGATGCAAGATCTTATATGACACACTGTTTAATATTCCTTACAATGAAGAAGGCAATGGTAGGTGTAATATTTTCTCAAGGTTTTAAAAGGATGTTGGGAGCTACTTTGGTGACACAGTGGTCATCAGTATTATTGAATCAATATCATGTTGACAACCCAATCTTCCCAAAGAAAAGTGCACTGTTCAGAAAAATAATTATTTATCTTTTCAACATAACACTTCAGCTGCCTTTTAAGTCTCATAAAAAGTGGCTCTTTACTTACAGGAATCCATTGAATTCTACATTTCAGCCACCGTTGGTCTTTCTAAATACTGGTGTCACCAGAGAGAAGCCATAATATTGATTTTTACATCCTAATGGATTCTGCTGGAAATAAAATTTCTGCTCTACAAAGCTTCAAGTATTAAAACATAATACTCAAGTAATTACTTTTCTTCAGAATCCATGCTGCTTTAGTTGCTCATTCTGAAAGCTGAAAATCTGAAGGCACTCAGGTCATCTAGTTTAGACTGCATAGTGTCTTTGTATCCTGTTGGGGGGTAGAAAAAGCCTGTCTTAAAAATACTACAGATTTCTGTGGTCCAAAACACCACAATTTCATGTTACTACAGCTGACTGCTCCAACCTCAATAACACTGGTGAAATTAAGATTTACAGCATACCCTGGACTTGCAGCTGAAGAAGCTAAGTGGAGGACCATGGGAATTCATTTACCTTTAAAAGAACTAAAGCCATTTTGTCATTTGTTGCTGCCACTTTGAATTCAGCAGCCTAATAACCATGGCAGTAATACAGTAGAGTAACTATACTGATATGTGAGCAATAACAAAAAGATGAAAGGGAATATAGAAAAAATTGAGGGATGCTCAAATGCTACAAAATTCGCGACTTCAGTTGGCTTTTTTTAAACATAATTTCAGGCTAAATTGGGGCTTGCTTTAAGATCTGTTGGCCATGCCTTGCCATTTTCTGAGCCTCCCCCTCTGCGTACCCAGTTCAGCAGGTGAAGACCTGCATCTAGGGGTACAGGGGCTAGAAAGAGGGCATGGTGTCAGGGGAGAAGATGAGCTAGCATGGTCTGTTGTTGTCCGTCCACATGAAAGTCGGGGCCCATTGAAATTTCCGGCTATGCTACTGCAGTAGAGCAGAAAATTTTGCTACTCCAAGTATGGTGGCTTCTGCTGAAGGATATAGCAACTGTGGTCCTTCTGCAGAGTTATCTGCCTCCAGCGGCCACTATGTATTCAGTATAAAGATTTTCCTCATTGTTCTGAATCATTATGCTGTGTTCACAATAAGAGAGGACCAAATTCAGAAGTGTAAGTGTATGTAGCTGCAACTGAGAGTCTGCTGCTGGAGTGTAGATACCAGAAGGGCAGGCACACAGCTCCATCCTGGATTTCAAGTGCCTGAGTGACGCTTAGGACTGAGTGGCAGCACTACACACCTGCTGAAATTTGGATGGGCCTGGATGATAAGCAGCACTACGCTCCCCGCTCCGTTGGAGTAGAGAGGAAGCCAGAAATTGCCAGTGGCAGCACCATTTCAGAGAAGGAGCAGCTAGTTTTTTGACATGCATATCATTGGTCTGCTAGAGCATCTGAGAGCAGGCCAGTCAGGAGAAAGATGGGTGGTAAATAATAGCTGCTGGAATGATGGTACTGTGTAGAGCAGGGATAAGAAATGGCTGGAAGAGAAACTTTTCTGGAAGCATGTCAAAGCCTGAACCCTTCTCTGATCCGAAAAAGAAAAAATGGTGGCTGGAATGCCACCCCTGAAATGGTGCTGTCCCAAGCACATGCTCGGTTTGCTAGTGCCTAGAGCCGGTCCTGGTATTACTCATTCTCCATCACCACATAATGGTAGAGACTTCTAAAATAAGAAGCCTCAAAGGAAAGCCAAGTGCTTATGACACGAAAGTACAGCCACATTCTCTGTCCCCAAGTTAACACCCTGTCCCCACAGAACTAACTTACAATATTGTAACAGAGGAAAATGAGATATTGCATAGACTATGATGAAGGGAGTCTATATTGTTAAAGGTTGAATTAACTTGGACTGCTGTGGAATTTGGATTTGCTGAGTTTCACTAAATCTTATCCCCCTTCATAAATATTTTTAAGAAAAAATAAATACAAAATGTCGTCATTCTTACAGCAGAATTGCAGTGACTGTTGCATTCTAACCCTGTGTTTTCTGACAGTGATAATATCAAAAAGCTTTAAAATTTGGGGTTAGAATTTTCCAGGCCTGCTGTCTGCCAAATGGTGTATTTTATTTAGCTTTTTAGAAAAGAAAGTTTGATGGAAAACAAGTCTGTCTTGCTTTGGGTTATAAATTGTTGCCTTATAAAAGTAACCATTTTGTGAACAGCTGTAGAGCTGGGACTTTGATGATGAAATTTAGCAAATAAATAATAGCCCTTAGTGTAGCGCAGTGCCTTTCATTGTTCCAAGAGAAATTTATTTTGGTTTGGCTGATTTGTGTTTGAAAATTGTTCAGCATATGCAGTACATTTTTTCTATGAATTGTGTAACATGCACTATTCTCAGAAGGAGAAGTCACTCAATATGCATGGGTAGTTTATATGGCTACCTAGTTTAAAAAAAAATCTAGTCCCCTGCAGACCTTCTAAAGTGTGGACAACTGGGTTGAAAATATAATCAGTAGAGCAAGGATTTCACCCCTCATCTCAGGGTTTGTAATCCTTTTAAGTTGTGAAGGGACTGAGATGGGCTTTGTGGCCTTTGTACAGTGCACAGTAAGGAGGCCAACATGGCTTCCCAGGGCCCAGAAAAATGTGATATGATATTCTATCTGCAAACTAGTATGAGACTTATTTAAATATAATCAGAATGTGTAGACAGGGGGGGTCAGAGTTAAGGTTGTACATGCAACCCCCACATTGGCACTTCCTGCTTTTTACATGCTTACGTATGTTACCTTTATACGTAGAGCTAACATACAGTATGTGGAAAAGTGAAATGGTCTAGGTGGGCCAAGAAAGAACATTAGTAGGTTTGCTTTGGTTGCTCTTAAACAGATCTATTCCCCTCCTGCTTCCTAAGACACATGTCTGTACTGACCCCAGTAACACTTCCAAACACTGTACATATAATGAAGAGTCATGGTTCTGTTTAGAATACCATAGAATAAACAGACCAGAGAAAAGACTTCATCTCTTTTATTTAAACTCTACTAGTTCAAGAATGCCACATTTTTAGCATTTAAAAATATGTTGTGGTCACAACATACTGCATCTGAAACAAGAGCTGGAAAAAACACTCCTTTTATCTTCTGTAGCTGTTCTCTGCAACTTAATACACCAGCATTTCACCAGACAAAACTCAGGCTGATTGCTTTGGATAGTCTGCCTGGGGTTTATGCAGTAGAAGTCACATGACTAGTCCCCTTTATGATGTAATGTGTGTTCTTCATTCAGCAGTGCTATATATGTACATGTCAGTGTGCAGTAACTGCAACTGGAAGGATAATCAATGGTTAGGGGACTAGCCTAGGACTAGGAAAACCCACGTTCAATTCCCTGCTCTCCCACAGAGTTCCTGTGTGACTATGGTCAAGTCACCTAACACTAGGGGAATTTGCACATACACAATTTCCTATTTGTTGGACTCTCAAGCACTGGGCAATAATCACTGATTTACTTTCCTCAGACAGATGCAATGTCAAGTTTGCACTGAGTATGACATGCATCTCAAAAACCTCAAGTTTTAGAAACATACAAATGTAGCCTTATATTTTTGATTGGATCTTACTTCAACAGCCTATTTAAATATTGCTTAGTATCAATTTCGACAGCATGATGATGATGATGCCCTTTTATGTTTTTAGTATGATGACAATACAACAAAATGCATCATTCTTTATTTTTAAAATTTTATAGCAAACAGGATTAATAACCCCGTACAAAAGCCAATAACTCTTAAAGGCCTTCTTAGAGCAACTCAACAGATGGAGAGAGATTAAGGTGAAGAGTTCGATCTGAATACTTAATCACAAAGAGCTGAGGTTGGCATTGCATACAAGACACCAGATACTCATTACTGTAGTCACGCATGACAGACCTGACTCTTTAAAATACAAGATCATACCTTTGAAGGTGACTGACTATATATTACATACAATACTTTATTGTAGAAAGATTCTCGAGGTGTCTTTGTAGAGATGAACAAGCAAATGGAAGTAAAATCTTAGTGCTTCTTCTCTGGTTACATTCAAGTAACCTGAGCTGAACTCAAATATGAGTTTGGATTCAATAGATTTAGCATTCTAGTTTATTTGCAATTATGGCACTAATGACCTGAGAAGAAGTGAGGATCTCAAAAGTAGGAGGAGTAAGAGTCTGGATTGAGGCAGATTGTGTTTGTGCAGGACCTGTCCTTTGCAGGGGTTTCTGTTTAGATTTAGACAGAATCTACTTTGTGTGTGTTCATTCTGAGAGACCAAGTTAATGAGCCTTGACATGTAATTTATAATAGCAACAGAAAATCAAAAACAAATACAACACCAAACCCCCAAAAAACAAACACAAAAACCGCAACCCCAAATAATTTCTTAGGATACTTCTGAGTAGTCCCCAAACCATTCAAAATAATGCCTGTATGAAAACTAAACAGTGAAATTCTAAAACAGAACAGATCAATTACCTGTAGTCACTTATAAATAGAAAATAAAGTATATCTAACAAATAAAATGTCAGTGGCATCTGTCCTGCTTCTCATTTAAAGGATACCACATTCATTATTTAAGGAAAGATGCCCATAGTACGTCACTCCTGTCTCTGATCCTTGAGGCATCTCTAGTCTCCTGTGTGTTCTGCCTTCTGTGCTTCTTTTTCAAGATTGTGTTTTCTGCCTGTTTCTTTTAACCAATAACTAAATATTAATTACAAACACACTAAAACCGACTCTAACTTGTGAGGACCACCATTAAGATTCCAGATAAATCTGATCTATCAGCCATCAAGTTAGAAACACAAAGGAAGTTTCTGAGACAGCACAGTCGGGAGCAGCATGTCACACAGATGAAGATGTAGGATCAAAGTTAGCATGATCTGTAGCCAGGAATCAGATCTCTTTCAATTTTAAAATATTCTTAGTGTAATTATGAAAATTAGTTATTGTTTCATCTTTTTAATTGGTTGTCTTTTACATTCACATATTACCAATGTGCCAAAAAAGACCATATACTGCATTCTTAAGTGCTTTTTCCCCCACCTAGAGAATGATTTGTGGTAAATAAGTGGGGAAAATTCAATCACTTCCCATGAGAGATCTCATTGTTAAATATTTTCTGATATTCACTCTAGTATTCATTCTTAGATCAAATTTTGATACTTAATTTTTCCACATAACTAAGTCAACCCTTCCAGATCCCATTCAAAAACTCTGAGAAATCTTTTCCAATCCTGTTAAGATAAAATGTCCACATTTGGCTCTGGGCAGTGCCAGAGTCTGTCCTCTCAAATTTTCATCCCTCAGTTTATTGCTTTGACTTGCTGCTTCTACAAAATTTACTTGATGTATAGAGATGACGAACTGCTGAGGAAGGAGCATTTCCAATTCTGTAGGATCTATAGGTTTGTACTGGTATGGAGAGGAAATGTTCAAGCTGGCTGGAGAAATTTTTCAGCAGAACCATTTTCTGTCAGAATGTAGGTGTATCAAAATCAAAACACTTAGCAAAACTGATAATTTTTTGCTGGAATTTCATTTCAGAAGAAAACAGGAAGAAATTCCAATGTAAACAAAAATAATTTTCATTTTGAAATGAAAAGTCGTCAAAAAAACCCTAGTCCATGAGATATTAAATAGAATGCAAAATGTAAAGAAAGAGGAGAAATCAAAATGGGGTACATCAAAACAAAATGTCTCGATCAACAGGAAAATTTCAGGGGAAGAAGCCCCAACTGCAGACTCTGTGCTTGGAAGAAATGGACCTTTGTGAGTGGCATTAGGTCTATCTGTGGGTTGTTTGTTTCGTTCTGAGTATGGGTTTTATAGCTGGGCCCTGAGTAAGCCCTTGGAGTTTTGATCAGTGTCTTGCTAAAGACCACAAGGCTTTTGCCCTTGGACTTGGATTAGCCCAGTTGTTTGAAGTCTCTAAGTGGTTAATTGCTACATGGTGGTGAGGGGTGGGGCTGAACTGAGCTAAGCAGGGAAGACCTCATGTAAAAAAAATCTCTTGCTAGGCAAACTTGAAAGCCACAAAGAAAGCTAACAGGAAAGTTTCAGGTGGAGTGTGGAAAGGGAGTGTGATATCTATGGCCTGGTCTACACTATGCGTTTATACCAAATTTAGCTGTGTTAAACCGATTTTACGCTGCACCTGTCCACACAACAAAGCCCTTTATATTGATATAAAGAGCTCTTAAAACCGATTTCTGTACTCCTCCCCGATGAGGGGAGTAGCGCTGAAATCGGTATTGCCATGTCGCATTAAGGTCAGTGTGGCTGCAAATTGACAGTATTGGCCTCCGGGAGCTATCCCACAGTGCACTATTGTGACCACTCTGGAAAGCCTTCTGAACTCGGATGCACTGGTCAGGTAGACAGGAAAAGCCCCGCGAACTTTTGAATTTCATTTCCTGTTTGGCCAGCGTGGAGAGCTCACCTGCACAGGTGACCACGCAGAGCTCATCAGCATAGGTAACAATGCAGTCTCCTGAGAATCGAAAAAGAGCTCCAGCATGGACTGCACAGGAGATACTGGATCTGATCACTGTATGGGGAGAGAATTCCGTGCTAAAAGAACTCCCTTCCAAAAGACGAAATGAAAAATTTCCAAGGCTATGATGCAGAGAGGCCACACCAGGGACTCAGTACAGTGCCGTGTGAAAGTTAAGGACGGGTTCATCAAGGAGAAACAAACATAACAGTCACACTGTACCCTGGCTAGTGATTAAACTGATTTTCAAAGCTTCTCTAATGCACACCGCTTCCTGGTGTGCTCTTCCAATTTGCCCTGGTGTCTGGTTGTGTGTAATCAGTGGCCAGGTGATTTGCCTCAGCCTCCCACCCTGCCATAAAGGTCTCCCCCTTACTCTCACAGAGATTGTGGAGCACAAAGACACGCAGCAATCCCAAGGGACATTGGTTTCGCTGAGGTTCCTGAGTGAGTCATAGTAATGTGCGCCAGCGAGCTTTTTTAAAACGGCCACAATGCACTTCTACCACCATTCTGCACGTTGCTCAGCCTGTCATTGAACACGCTCTGTCACTACTGTCCGGCTGCCTGTGTATGTTTATGAGCCATGCATCAGGATAGGCTGGATCCCAGGATACACTACAGGCATTTCAACATCCCAACTGTTATTTTCTGGTCTAGGAAGTATTCCTTGCTTGCCATCCTTTTTAAACAGAGTCAGTGTTTTGAAGATACGAGCATCATGGAACCCTTCCTGGGCATCCCCGGTGAAACATCCCTTGTGATCCACCAGTGCTTGCAGCACCATGGAAAAGTACCCCTTGTGGTTTATGTAGTGGGTGCCCTGGTCCTCCAGTGCCAAGATAGGGATATGGGTTCCATCTATCGCCCCATCACAGTTGGGGAATCCCATGGCAGCAAAGCCATCCACTATGACCTGCACATTTCCCAGAGTCACAACCTTTTGTAGCAGCAGCTTAGTGATCGCTTTGGCTACTTGCATCACAGCAGCCCCCACAGTAGATTTGCCCATTCCAAATTGATTCCCGACTGACTGGTAGCTGTCTGGCGTTGCAAGCTTCCAGAGGGCTATTGCCACTCGCTTCTCAACTGTGAGGGATGCTCTCATCTTTGTATTCTGGCGCTTCAGGGCAGGGGAAAGCAAGTCACAAAGTTCCATGAAAGTGCCCTTATGCATGTGAAAGTTTCACAGCCACTGTGAATCGTCCCACACCTGCAACACTATGCGGTCCCATCGGTCTGTGCTTGTTCCTCGGGCCCAAAATCGGCGTTCAATGGCTAGAACCTGCCCCATTACCAGCAGGATCTCCAAAGCTCAGGGGCCCGCAGTTTGACAGAATTCTGTGTCCATGTACTCGTCACTCTCGTCGCCGCTCTCTCATAGCCGCCGCCTCCTTGCCTGACTTTGCAGGTCCCGGTTCAGCATTGACTGCACGAGAATGCGCGAGGTGTTTACAACGTCCATGGTTGCTGTCTTGACCTCAGCAGGGTCCTTGTTTGCCATGGAATGGCGTCTGCACGGTTCACCCAGGAAAAAAAGTGTGAAATGGTTGGCTGCTGCTGCTTTCATGGAGGGAGGGATGAGGCTGTACCCAGAAGCACTGGCGGCAATTTTTTTTGCCCCATCAGGCAATGGGATCTCAACCCAGCATTCCAATGGGCGGGGGAGACTGTGAGAACTATGGGATAGCTACCCACAGTGCAACGCTCAGGAAATCGACGCTAGCCTCGGTACATGGACGCACACCGCTGAATTAGTGTGCTTAGTGTGGCCATGTGTACTCAAATTTATATAATCTGTTTTTAAAAAACAGTTTCTGTAAAATCGGAATAATCCCGTAGTGTAGACATACCCTATGTGTGATATCAAGATGGCCAGCGTTGGAACAGTGGCGGTGACCTGCAAGAAGTGTGCCATGTTCTTTCCTGCTTGAAGACGCAAGGAATTTCTTATGCATGAAATGCTAGTTGGTGACCGCTGGAGGAACTACACAGAGTCCAAGAAGCTGAAGAGTGCCTAGAAAATCAGGTTCAGGAAACAAGGAAGAATGAAACTGGCCAGAAAGGAATTGATGAGAGAGGAAGTCAGAAAGGAGACCTCACAGTTCTTAACCACTAAAGGCAAGAGATGACCGCAATATTCTACACAGTTGGAGATAGATGAGAATGGGCAAGCTGTGGCTGCCACAGAGACGAGGACCAGGAGGAATTACTCACTGCTAGAAGTTTCAAATCAATACCAGGCTCTCAGTGGGGAAACTATGGAAGATACATCTTGAGATCCAGCAGGTCCAAGGGGACAAAGATGTACAGGACATGTATGTGGATGGCAGCTTGGCCCAACCTGTAAGAAAATCATGCTTACTCTCAGAGTTCTCCAATCAGCCAAAGTAGACAGACATCTCCTGTTGGAGATTCAATACTCAGAAGAATCAATGGAAAAACCTGCAAGGGACAGGCAGATAGCAGGACATTGTGTTGCCTTCCTGCAGCCAAGACATGAGACATCACTCTAAGATTGGATAGGCTTCTGAAGTTCATAGGATCCATTGGTGATGGGTCACATCAGCACACACGATACTACACAAAGATATCTTGCAGATAGTAGATGACTTCAGGGAACTTGGAAGACCGCTGAAGAAGAAGAATGTCCAAGTGATCTTCTATGAGATCCTTCCTGTCTCCTGAGTAAAGGAAGATACAAGTCAAATGCTTCTGGAAGTGAATTGCTGGTTAGATAATAGGTGCAGAGCTTTGTTTTTTTGGATATTGGTACTCCTCCTACTGAGGTGGAGGCCATCCAATCTATATAGCCCCCTCTCCCCATAAGTTGGTCAATCATCTTGGGAGCAGGGTGGATAGAATAGTGAGGAGGGAGTTAAACTAATAGCAGAAGAGGAGGGAAAAAATGGATGATATCAGCACTCAACAATAAATCAAGATGTTGAGAACAAAATTAATCAAGGAACCAAAGGATGTGAAGAAATTCTTTTTGCCTAGGGGCCTGTGTAATAAACCAGACAAATTTGGAACTGATCATTTGTAAGTATAAATTCAATATATTATCTAAACTTGGTGAGATGGTTTGCATAATTGGAAAGTTAAATGTTTATATTTAGGAAGGATTGAGTCAGCAAAAATGGAGTAGGAGTGGCACTTTGTCAAAAACCTGTTTCTGAGTCACTGATAACTTGGAAGAATATGATTTTGAATGCTTATGGATCAATGTGCTAACAGATAAAGCACAAGATGAGATACTAATTAGTGTCTTCTACAGACCGCCAAATCACACTAGGGAACAGGATGACTGCTTCTTTACGCACATATCTGCAATGTGTAGGAAAAAAATGCTGTGTGATCGTAGGGGACTTCAATTTGAGTGACATATGCTGGCGGTGTCATTTTGCCAGTACTGAAACATTTTTAGAATTTCTAAACATAATAGATGACAATTTCCTAACTCAAAGTGTTGCAGCCAGCATAGCGAAATTCTATATTAGACTGTGTCCTAACAGATAAAGAGGAACTGTTCACAGAAATAAAATTAATGGTACCTTAGTTAAAGTGATCATGAGTTGATAACATTTATAATGTGAAAGCAGAATAAAATCCAGACCAATGAAGAGTAATATATAAACTTTGTGCTTTAAAATGGCCACTTTCAAATATCTGAGAACAATTTTATAAGCCAAATCAGCTAGGAGAAATAATTTTAATAAAAAAAAGATTGATAATTGGGAATCATTTAAGAACACCTTACTACATGCCCAAAAAGTTACAATCCCACACCAACCAAAAAAAGGATGTGGTGGCTTAAAAAAAAAAAAAAAAAAGGTCTGGTTGAGAATGGAAGTGAAGGAATCGGTTTACTTTTTTTCCCCTTTTTTTAAAGGAAAAGTGTATAGAAATCTATGGCCAGCCCAGTTAAGGACCATGAGTTTTTAAAAACTATATTAAAAATTAAAAATTCTGACAATGGTATTGGTCCATTACTAGATGAATGGTAGCATTAACAACAGTAATGCACAAAAGGCAGAAGTGTTCAATAAATATTTCTGTTCTGTATTTGAGAGTGGGGGGGGGGGAGTATGTGGTCTCGTTATATGCTGATAACATTCTCTCTAATCCACTAATATCTCTGAAGGATGTTAAAAGAAGTTACTAAAGTTAGACATTTTTAAATCAGCAAGTCCATATAACTATTTTAAAACAGCTGGCTGAGGAGCTTGCTGGATCATCAATGTTGATTCTTCAAAATGTATCAGAGCACCGGGAAAGTTCCAGAAGACTGGAAGAAAGCTAACGTTGTGTCAATTTTTAAAAAGGGTAAAATGAGATGACCAGGATAATTATAAGCCTGTCATGGATCCCGGGCAAGAGAATAGAGTGGCTGATACAAACTTGATTAATAAAAAATTAAAATAGGGTAATATTGCCAATCAACATGGGTTTATGAAAATAGATCTTGTCAAATTAACTAGATATTTTTTTTGGATGGGATTACAAATTTGGCTGACCAAAGTAAAAATGTTGACCTAATATACTTAGACTTCTGTAAGCCATTTGACTTAGTACAGCACATTTTGATTAAACTAGAAAGAGATCAAATTAACATTTGCACACATTAAAAACTGACTGACTGATTGATTGGCTGCAAAATGTAACTGTAAATGGGGAATTGTCATTTTGCAGGCCTTTTTCCAGTAGGGTCCTGCAAAGATTAGTCCTCTGCTATATGCTATTTAACATATTTATCAAGGACCTGGATCTTACTGAAAGTTCGCAGATGACACAACTTGGGGGAGTTGTAAATAATAAAGAGGACAGGTCACTCATTCAGAGTGGTCTGGTCACTTGGTAAACTGGGTGCAAGCAAAGAATGTGGATTTTAATATAGATAAATGTAAATGTATACATCTAGGACCAAATAATGTAGGCCATACTTACAGAGGGGGGATTCTATTCCAGGGAGCAGTGACTCGGAAAAAGATTTGGGGTTGGGATGGATAATCAGCTATACATGAACTCCAGTGTGGCGCTGTGGCCAAAAGAACTAATGCGATCCTGGGATGCATAAACAGGGAAATCTGGAGTAGGGAGGTTATTTTACCTCTGTATTTGGCACTGGTGTGACTGCTGCTGGAATACTATGTTCAGTTCTGGTTCCCACAGTTCAAGAAGATTGTTGATAGAGTGGAGAGGGTTCAGCAAAGATCCATGAGGATGATTAAAGGATTAGAAAATATGCCTTTTAGGGAGAGATTCAAGGAGCTAAGTCTATTAGCCTTTTCTTAAGCTAAAGTGATGACTTTATTACAGTCTATAAATACCTACACAGGGAAGAAATAGTTATTAATGTGATCTTCAAGCTAGCAGAGAAAGATGATCCAATGGCTGGCAGCTAAAACTAGACAAATTCAGACTGGAAATAAGGCATAGATTTTTAACAGTAAGCGTAATTAACCATTGGAACAATTTACCAAGGGATGTGGTGGATTATCTATCATAGTTAGTTTTTAAATCAAAATTTGATGTTTTTCTAAAGCTCTGCTCTAGGAATTATTTTGAAAGTTCTATGGTCTGTGTGGTACTTGGATGCTGTGGTGAATTGTGCCATGGAAATGTACATAATAGAATAGCTTATCTATCTAAGGCAATTCTAGTGCATACATCGTCATAGTAGCTATGATTCAGGGGTGAAGGTTCTGGGTCCAACTGTACTTTCTGGCCACAAAGTTATGGCATGTGGAAATGTGAAATAGTGTTGCAGCCAAAAGGACTGATGGAGTGTAAAGTAGGTTCATGTGCAACAAGAGACACAGAACAAAAAGACAAGGCAAATAGATTGTACAAATAGCTTAGTTCAATTGCTGCAGTATGTCTGCTTTGGTGGGAAAAATCTAACATTTAAGAGATGTTATTTTTTTGTAGGCTGATTGTTTGTTTGTTTCTTTTTCTGCTGCTGAATTTATAGTTTGAATAAAGATGTTTCCCTCCAATATCATATCAAGTTTCACAAGCAATATATAAGCAAATATTTGAATAAATCACATGCTTTGTTCATAAATACAGTGAGCTAATAATGGCTATAGCAAATGAGTTTACTCAGTCAATAGTCATCTCAGCTAAATGATCATTTTATAAAATGTAAATCTATGGGATCTATCTGATACAGCTTATCTCCAGCTGACAACACATGCTAATCAGTGCTGTCACCATTGATAATAGTATGTGATGTAATCCCCTTTTTTTCTTTTGACAGTATATTCATAGTGTTTGAGGAAAAACACTGATGGACCCATTGCTAATTGCCTTGGGGAGGGGAGATATACCTTTAATTGTAACCAGCCAGCAAACAGAAAATGATGCCAGAGTTCATATTTTAAAAGTCTGCTGGTCGTACTGGTATGCAGGTGCTGGAGTGTTTGGCTGAACCTCTGCCTTCTCCACTGCTCTTAACTATTGTTGGAGAAGTCCTTGCTGCTCCTTGGGACAGGCAATAACCCTGGGAGGCCCTGCTCTGGTTCTTTCATTCCTTGTTGCTGGTGCACCCGGACAGGAGATTCTGAGGTAAGGGGCTCTTCCCTGCTAGCATCTGGTTTGGGAAGGGTGATGGGATCCTACTGGAGCCTAACCTGAACTAACTCACTAATGGGCTGGCAAGTAGTTAATGAGCTCCTGATTCTACCTCAATTTACCAAATATTACTCACTTCACTCTTTTTATTCTTTGGTTTAAAGAAAGGGGTGGGGGCAAAGGAGTGGGGCACTGAAAACTGTATGGCGCCTTAGCATTCTCGTGACAGAAGGAATCAAGGGGCTACCAGCACCATCTAGCAACAAGGAGAGAGTCAAGAGAAGAAACAGATTGTCTCATCACAGGGTTCTTCAGTAATTTGTACAGCACACTGGTTGGTTGTTCATTTGTTCTTAATCTTGTCTGGTGTAACAGCCATCCCTCAGGAAAGTGCGATGTTGAAAGAGGTTGCAGAAAACATCTCGCAGAAATTATCAGACCAATTGGGACTCTAAATCTAAAAACTTACTTTATAGTGTCACTTTCAGTCTTTTTGTTACAGCTGGGTGGAGTATCTTCTAGCACTTCACTTTAGTTTTAATTATTTAGTACCCAGCTTTAGCTGGTCTATCTGTTTTTGAGTTCTTGATGAGTTAAGTGTTTTAGCTCCAGACTTTTTAAAACTGTACTTGCAAAAATTCAGGCACAATTAACATGATTGCACATGCAATAAAGGTAATAATGCATACAAGTTGTGCTCATACACTTTTTTGCATGTGCATTGAAAAATCTGGGCAGAACCTGGTTGCAAAATGTGCACTTTTTGGTAAAGTGACAGGTTTCCCAGAAATGCAGGTCAGAGCATTCATTTATTTGTATTCCAGTAGCCTTTTGTAGTAGTATTCCCTTCCTGAGATCAGGACTCCCCTGTGCCAGAAGCTGTTCCTACATACGTTATAAAACTTTCCCTTCCCCAAGAGTTACAGTCTAAATAGACAAGACATGCAGAGAGGAGAAGAGAGAAGAGTTATTATTTTGCAGATGGGAAATAGAAGCATAGTGAGATTAAGGCCCTACTTCAGCAAGCTACTTAAAGACATTATTTACTTTAGGCACACGAGAAGTCCCCTGAAGTCAATGACTGCTGACTTACCCAAGATTGCAAAGGAAGTCACTGACAGATCCAGAAACACAAGCCCCCATCTCTTGAGTTCCAGTCCAGTGCTTTAACCACAGGGTTATCCTGTCTTTCATTTAATAGTGAAAAGGGTCTACAGTGACATCTTACTGAGCTTCAACTATTTATACAATATTTTTGTAATAAAGAATATAAACTAAATCCTGCCACTTAGGCCTGCTCTTTTATTTGGAGGAACTGTAATACTGGTTTCTTTAGGAACAAATCTCCCATACTTGGGATAGTGGTACAGGTAGAGTAGAAACGAAGAGTAAGGCACAACTAATATAATGTATCCTAACAAAGCTGTTAGCTTTTGTCATGCTGTCATACTCTTGACCATGAGTTCCATAGAGTTACATTCATTACTGACATAATTATGTGGAGATAGACTTCATTGTTTGCTTGTTCCTGGATACAACATGGATAACATTGATTATGGAAGTGCGCTTGTAGTTCCATAGTTAAGGATGAGCTGAGCTATTTTTATATATTGACATACACAGTTGAGGAGCCCAAATATCATGAAATTAAATGGTTATGATTTAGATATTTAAGGTACGTGGTCCCACATAATATTGAACTGATTTTTTTAAAGAGACATTAATGTTTATCCATATTTTTCCCCTTACCCATATGGCCTCTGAACAAGTTAAGATTGTTTGGACTCCTTAACTGAGCATTGCTTACCTTAACAAATTTTTATTTCTTTTAAATGTAACCATCACTTTGCACTTCTGTAGCAAGGATAACGTACAATTAAATACTATAAAAGGAAGAGTTGAGCAGAAACAATTGAAATTTTTATCAAAACATATTTTTACACAAAAAATGGTTTTTGAACAAAAAGGACATTTTAGTAAGAAAAACTTAGAAAACTGAAATCCAAAAATGTTTTCACTTACAGGTTTTTAGTTTTTTACAAGAACATGAAAAATTTTGATGAAAATTACATGCATTTTGGGAAAGAAAAGATGGTTAGAGAGGGAAAGAAGGAATGATTTAGAATGTGAAATATGATTCAAGTTAATTGGATCACAGTGAAAAATACCTCTGCAACTCTACCAGTTTCCTATGTTGATCTGAGTCTAATAATAAGCAGAGGATGAAATCTTTTTAAGAACTTAGGAGAAATTCTGGAAGTTGTTGAACTAAGCCATTGCCAAAACACGAAGACTCTACTACTTGATACTAAGTATCAGAGGGATAACTGTGTTAGTCTGTATCCATAAAAAATCAGAGAGTCTGGTGGCACCTTAAAGACTAATAGATTTATTTGGGCATAAGCTATCAAGTATCTACTTGATACTGTATCTTTTACAGGTGAATTATCTCTACTCTTAGAAATATATAAGTATCCAACATTATTCTATAGGAAATGTGGAAAGGGTCTTGAAAACTGGGATTAAATTTCCTCCATCCTTTTCTCTTAAGGTCCTCCCAACACAGAAGAAAAGATGGGAAGTGTTGTGCCATGCTGGCTGATAAAAGCTGAGTTTTACCAGGATGCAAGAGAGAATGCCAAGGAATGTCACAAGATCACACTCCAACCTTTGCATGTGGCTCTCACTAGTAAGTGTGTACTGAAGGAATAGTGGTTGAGCTAAATACTACACATAACGTAGCAAAAGAAAATGTAATAATGAAAGCAAAAACCTTTAACAAAACATGTCTTCGGTCATTTCATGTCTGTTAGTTACATTATCGCCATCTTTAAATTACAGAAGGAAATAGTATATTAAACTGATATAACAGAAATAAGGCCATTGTGACTTGCCAGCTATATGAAAAATGAAATGAGAGCAAGGTCAGAGGTGAACTATAAAGACCCGACTATTAACCTTTATTATCCTTTCAGTTGTTCTGACTCTGCTTCCAGGCTGAAATGTGAGACACGTTAAGTGCAAGACAATCCCTCAGGGTTCAGCAAGAGTAGAATTCAGCAGCTGGCTTTATTGATTTTGTTTCTGTAAGCATAGAAAGAAAATTCAGTAAATATAAACTGTAAGCTGCAATACTGGAAAAAACTTTTTTTTGTTGCCAGACCCCCTTGTTCTACAACTCTTTTAAGAGGCATTTGTAATTCTTCAAGTCTGCCTATTTTCTGAACTATTAAATTCAAACCAACCTAAAAAACCCCTTAATTTGGACTTAGACTCGGTGCTTTATGGTACTCACATGCAATAGGAATTGTATGGTAAACACACTGAAGATAGGTCTCTACCCTGAAGAGCCCAGGTTCTAAATGGTGGACTGGATAGGCAAACAAAGTTATATTGGGGTGATATCCAGTCCCATTGGAATCAGTGACAAAAATCTCAATGAGTTCAGTGGAGACAGGATTTTATCTCAAGAATGGAGAAGGAAAAGAATGTTGTGTTACAAAAATAAGATGACTATTTCATAGTTTAACCATTGTTGTTTTTTTTTGTTTTGTTTTTTTTGTAAATGTACTGTTCATTTTTTATGTAGCTGATGCTGCAGAAGTAAGTTTTCAGGAACAATATGAATGAGGTGAACATGGAAACTTGCTAAATGCATTTTAGAGGTGCAACATGGTAAGCTTTCAAAAAGTTAATAAGTTTTCAACAGAAACATTCATATTCATTCCCAAAATATATTGTGGGAACAAATTACCTTTATTTTGTATGGGCAGATCAGGTAATTTGGTTCTACTTCCACAATTTATGCAAAAATTGCAAATGTAAACTTGTGAGTGTAATTTTTGAAACTAGGCAGAGCCATCTTTGAAAATTTGCTTCCAAAATGTTAAGCTCCCCTCACCCCAATATATATATTGAAAATTCTTAGTTCTATTTGACCTTTTTTAAAACTGTAGGGAGGATGTTATGAAACAAAAATCTGTATGGATTATAAACATGAAATTGAATCCTGATGGTACACAACTGTGAGAGATGTTCATGCCAGTTACATTGACCTACTCTAAAACAATAATTAATATTTCAGTGGAGAGTAAACTCAAGATACTTTGTTCCTCAAAACAATAAATGACGCACGTGGTAGCTGGTGATTGAAGTACAAAGGAAAACAGAACCATGACAAAATAGATCAGAAATATTGAAATTATGTTATTAGAAGTGCCGATCGCACCATATGTTCAAATAACTGAGTGTGAAGTCAGTACATTCCTTAATTCCCCTTGGGTGAAATAATATCCTATGCTATAATCCAGTCTGAATGTCTTTAATAATCTCCTTTCTCTAGCTCCTCCTCTTGAAAGAGAAATTTCCAAGCCAATTACAAATCTCTGTGATGCTGCTGAACCATGCTTAACTTCACAATAATAGCTGGCTCTAGGATAAGTCATATTGTTTAGTCTAGTAGCTGCTTTATTCTCACTGACATCTTTCAAAACTCTCGGGTTTTTTATTCTATCATAGCCCTTGCTACAGCATATTGATATACTGTATAAATTACAATGCATGAAGTCTCTAATTTCGAAGATTTCCTGATAAACAGCATGCCTTCTCCTTTGAGATTTGACAGATAATCTCCACCAACCCTACTGTGCTTCTGCTAACAAATACTAACTGACTGTTCTAGGTAAATGCCTCCTTATGGTACTAGATCTAATCCACTGAAGTCAGTGGAAAGACTACCATTGACTTCAGTGTGATTTGGATCAGGCCCTGTTGTTCTATGTGCTGCTAATCTCACTTTCTGTGCATGTTACAAGCCTTATGGCAGTAACTAAAAAACAATATAAGGGCCTATTGTAAATGGGCTGGATTAGAAATAAGATCAGGATCTCATGAGCAGAGCAGATTGGGAAATTTTTGATTAAATGTTTTTTCATGGGCAAATGCCAATTTGTTGAAACCCAAGCTGTCAGGGCTGAATCCCCACTCAGTCACTCTGAGTGCAGGAAGTGGGCACCCTCAAGGATTTTAAAAATTAATACTTGTCACTCCAGGCTTGTATTACACTCCCAAAGTTACAGCTTTTCTCTGACCTTGGCTTGGTAAACTATGCCACCACCCAAATGCAAAAAAAAACCCTTGGACCCAGGAAGGAGCACTTGGGAATTCCTCCCTGCTGGGTACCCTCAAGCCCTTTCACACACACCCCTCCCTCCAGTGAAGAGCTGAGAGAGAAATCAAATGAAATTAGCTGTTGCCACCAGTTAATCAAACAGCATATGCACAAACTTCTTAGGACACCAGAAATCCAATCCTGTTCTTAAAGGTAAATTTTATTAAAAACAAAAAGACAGAAAATGCATCTGGAACTTAGGCTTTTGCTAGATTTTAAAAGAGCAATTCTAAAAATCAAGCCCTCAAAAATAGCTTTCTTGGGGGTTCATCTTAAAGATTACAAGCAAACAAAAGCATCTAGGGTTAGCACAGAGGAGTCCACAAGCCAATAAGAAATAACCCCAACTGAGTCTTTTTAGACATTCCCTAATTTTACTTGCATATATGAGGCTCCAGATAAGTAGGTTCGAGGTATGAATTGATAATCATAGCTGGCTTAAAGCTGGTTGCAGCATTACTGCCTGTGCCCCTGCATCCCAGAGAACAACAGACAAAGGGAAAGTTTCTTTCCCAATTTTTAAAAGTTCTGCCTTCCCATTGGCTCTTTGATCAGGTGCACACACCTCTTCTTTTACCTGTGGGCTCGTTAATCCTTTACAGGTAAAGCAAGCAGAGAACAGACCAAGAGGGATTTTACAGCTGGCTGGCTGAGTGTCCATCAAAGGGAGCTACTCCCCGCCCCCGTCAATTCCCCCTTCATGTATCACATAAGCTTTGTGGGAACATATCAGTTTTGACAAAACTTTTGTTGGGGTGGCATCTCAGGCAGGTGGTGGGGAGTGCAGAGAGAGAGCAATCTACCCCGGAATAGCCAATAACCCACAAATGTTCAGCTTTACCAGAACTATCTAGGTCTGAAAAATTGTACCAAAAATTGCATGAGGAAAAAGCCTTTTTTGCTGTACGGGGTGAGGGGAGCAAAACTTGTTTACCATTCAAGCAAGAGATACTGTGAGAAGAGTCTGTCAGGGTATTTCATTTTCAGGCCTGGTCAGAACTAGCCAAGGGTCTCTTTTTGTATAATGAGCAAATTTGGTTAATTGTCTAGGCTTGGAGAGTTGTATGATGAGGGTTTACATGAGGCAGTATGGACTTTGTGGATCAAGCCCACAGCATATTCAATAACTGTGCAGGAAATAAAAGGAAGTCGTGTTGGAATGAATGCTGCGTGCAGAGTATAAAAATTTGTTAGCCATGGAATCTGGGTATTATAGAAGTATTCAGTATTCATTGGACTGTAAGTGAGCACCTGTGGCATTTATGAAATTTCATAAAGTTTAGAGTCTGTACATAGTAATGTTAATAAAACAAGGAGACCAATAATAAGGCTTTGGTGTATCAAAGCTGTGATTTCAATGGATTAATTCTATTAGCATCTGTAGCTGAGATGTGAATTTATGTGACAATTTTCTGTTTGACCTGATCTTTGATATTGTGCTCTGTTTTACCCCTTAACCCTTTTTAAAATTGGTATATCCTGAATGTGAATGAAACAAGTTTAAACTGTTGGGTAGATTAGTGCAGTTTAACACAAAAAGCCTAATTAGCTGTGCCAAACCAACGGAGGTGATGACAACTTGTTAAAAATGGTAGCTGACAGTGGTATATACATTGGTACCAAGCATAATAGCATGAGGAGCAATCTCCTTTTAAAGTGCTGATTTGTGTGTGAGCAGGAGAAGGATTGGGGGGGAAGATAAAACAAAGAGGATTGCTCACATTTTATGTCTTACATTGTACAGTGTCTCTGTGAAGCAGCTTTAAGGAGACCCTGTTTGGTATCCCCAACACCTTTCTGTAAGAACAAAACAATTAGAAGAATTTGTAATGCATTCAGGGGTGGCTCCAGGCCTCAGCACGCCAAGCGTGTGCTTGGGGTGGCATGCCGCAGGGGGCGCTCTGCCAGTAGCCGGGAGGGCGGCAGGTGGCTCCGGTGGACCTCTCTCAGGCGTGCCTATGGAGCGTCCACTGGTCCTGCAGCTCTGGTGGACCTCCCGCAGGTGTGCCTGAGGAGGGTCCGCTGGTCCCGCCGCTTTGGTGGAGCCGCGGGACTAGCGGACTCTCTGCAGGCACGCCTGCAGGAGGTCCACCGGAGCCGTGGGACCAGCGACCGGCAGAGCGCCCCCCACGGCATGCCGCTGTGATTGGGGTGGTGAAATGTCTAGGCCCGCCCCTGAATGCATTACAGCATCTGCAGTCTGATATATGGTTAATGACTTGGGCCAATGCTCATTTACTCACAAAGTTTTATCCTTTAGTGATATCTGGCATTTTGTTTCATGCCTCTCTAAAAATTCATCTTCCCAAATAAAGGAAATTGGGCTGTGCAAATGTTTTAAAGTTAGCTGGACTTTATGCAAAATAGATTAGTGAAGTCTGATATTTTTATCATAAAATATTAGATATATTATTTTACAGAAGTATGTACTCTAGGACAATCTGTTCTAAGGAGCAATGCCATTAGGCAACCCCTTTTATTAAACTGTCCCTTTCAAAGCAACACCAAAGTTATGGTCCATTAAAGTAAAATTGTACTGTTAAAACAACTGCCATTCATTGGGGTGCTGGGTGGCCACTTAAGACAGACACCAACATTTATACATTCTGTGGCCAAGGAGGAATATAACGGTTGGGTGGAAACCAGGCATAACAGTTTTTTAGACAAGTTTCCTTCATTGGTACTGTGAAAATTTACACCAGGAAAATCTTCCCATGAGCTTTGTCTCTATTTAAGCTGTCTTAATATAACCTTGTAGATAAAAACCTTTTTATACAGCATATTGTCTAACTTGTGTAACATAACTAGGGCTGTCAAGCGATTAAAAAAATTAATTGCGACTAATCGCACTGTTAAACAATAATAGAATACCATTTATTTAAATATTTTGAATGTTTTCTACATTTTCAAATGTATTGATTTCAATTGCAACACAGAATACAAAGTGTACAGCGTTCACTTTATATTTTTTATTACAAATATTTTCACTGTAAAAACATAGTATATTTCAATTCACCTAATACAAGTACTGTACTGCAATTTCTTTATAATGAAAGTTGAACTTAAATGCAGAATTATGTACTTAAAAATGCATTCAAAAATAAAACAATATAAAACTTAAGAATCTACAAGTCCACTCAGTCCTACTTAAGCCAATTGCTTTGACAAATAAGTTTGGTTACAATTTGCAGGAGATAATGCTGCTATATCTTGTTTACAATGTCACCTGAAAGTGAGAACAGGCATTCGCATGGCACTGTTGTAACCAGCATTGCAAGATATTTACATGCTGGATGTGCTAAAGATTTATATGTCCCTTGATGCTTCAACCCCCATTCCAGAAGGCATGCGTCTATGCTGATGATGGGTTCTGCTTGATAATGATCTAATGCAGAGCAGACTGATGTATGTTCATTTTCATCATTTGGGGCAGATGCCACCAGTAGAAGGTTGATTTTCTTTTTTGGTGGTTCGGATTCAGTAGTTTCCGCGTCAGAGTGTTGCTCTTTTAAGACATCTGAAAGCATTCTCCACTCCTCATCCATGTTAGATTTTGGAAGGCACTTCAGATTCTTAAACCTTGGGTCGAGTGCTGTATCTATCTTTAGGAACCTCACACTGGTACCTTCTTTGCATTTTGTGAAATCTACAGTGAAAGTGTTCTTAAAATGAACATGTGCTGGGTCATCATCCAAGACTGCTATAACATGAAATATATGGCAGAATGCAGGTAAAACAGAACAGGAGACATACTGTTCTCACCCAAGGAGTTCAGTCACAAATTTAATTAATTCATTATTTTTTTAACAAGCATCATCAGCATGGAAACATGTCCTCTGGAATGGTGGCTGAAGCATGAAGAGAGATGAATGTTTAACATATCTAGCATGTAAATACCTTGTAATGTGGGCTACAGAAGTACCATGTGAACGCCTGTTCTCACTTTCAGGTGACATTGTAAATAAGAAGCAGTCAGCAGTATCCCCTGCAAATGTAAACAAACTTGTTTTGAGTTAGCAATTGTCTGAATAAGAAGTAGGACCGAGTAGACTTATAGGCTCTAAAATTTTACATTATCTTGTTTTTGAGTTCAGTTATGTAACAAAAAAAGACTACATTTGTAAGTTACTTTCACAATAGAGTGGACTACAGTACTTGTATGAGGTGAATTGAAAAATACAATCTATTTTGTTTACAAATATTTGCACTGCAAAAATGATAAAAATTAATGATATAAAGTGAGCACTGTGCACTTTGTTTTCTGTGTTGCAACAGAAATCAATATGATTTGAAAATGTAGAAAAACATCCAAAAATATTTAATAAATTTCAACTGGTATTCTATTTAACAGTATGATCAATTGTGATTAATTTTTGAGTTAATTGTGTGAGTTAACTGAGATTAATTGACAGCCCTACTAATAACACAATCACTAGAAAGGGCTTAACTACTCTGATATTCACACTGATATTTTTTGTTTACCTTCTAAGGCTGAAAGTCCATCAGGACTCATATTCTGCTATAGAATTAAAAAGAAATGGCTGGCTGTCTTTCTGTGCAATGGCTTATGATTATTTTGTCAGAAGTAGAAGTAGGCAAAAATTAATAAATCCATTGATTTGACAAATGTATCTTCTTTCTCCATTTTCAAACTATCCACAATTTCCCCACATTTATTTGCTTGGTCGTAATTCTTCACCAAATAATTCTGCAAACAAATGCCAGTTTGTAGCTTATCTACCAGTTGAGTGTGCTATAGTTATTCATTAATCTTTGTGGTAATTGTTCACCTTACTTGCAGATATTATTTCTGTTCTTTAATTAGAGGATAATGTAAGCTTTATATAATAGAGAAGAACCATAACAAATCAATTTCAGTTTTAACTATCTCAGGTAGAGGGAGAGGAAGGAGCACCACCCTTTTTTACTTTTTCTAATAAACAGAACCAGTTACTTATTCTCTTTAAACCATTGCATTTGTATTTGAAGTTAATGGAGCTAAGTGAATTTTTAAACACTCTTTAAGTTGAAACAGAAAATGTAGTGAATTATTGGAGTTCCCTGAGATAGTCAGTCTGTCAGCTGTATCTACTAGGTCACAGGTAATCTTTCACAGTGCTTCTTTCCTACATTCTGGTTACCATACAGTCTGTCTGATACATATGTTGCATAGTTATGGTATATGTCAGCACAGTAAATGAATTCATTATATTTAACTCCAATACTTCTGGGAAAATGGTCCCTACCCTAATTAACTTTAAACAGTCATAACTCATAACGGCATATTTTATATGATAATCATGCTATGAAAATTTTAAATAAGAAAACACCAGTGTTACTCAAGTTAAAATGAAAATTTGCATCAGAGTGACTGCAAATAAGTTAATTCAAACTCAAGCATGTGTGAGGATATTGCATGTTGATAGAACAGTGTGTGTTCTTTCTAAAACAAAGAAGCATAATTACGATTCATAATGTAGCATAGGTTTGCAGCATAAGGAAGGAACATGGAGTGATCAAAGCTTCGGTTACAATGCTATATTACTTTGTGAAATCCCCCCAAGATATGAGAGAGAGAGAGAGTGAAATTAATGAGGTGGAATGATTTCCTTTCATCTAATTCTGCTCTAAAAGCAATGCATCCACTCAGCAGGCGCTGCTTTATTTACTTTAAATGAATGCTCTCAGGGCTATATCCTCTACCATAAGGATTCGGGTAACTTTTTCATAAAAGGTATCCAGAACGCAAAACACAGTTATGAGATTTGCCTTTTATTCAAAGTTCACTGAAATCTGTGAAGGATCATTAATTGAGCTATAGTGATTGGCATCATGTTAAAACTAAATATCAGTTTATAGATTTAGGCAAAGATAAAAAGGGAAAGGATGAAAAATCAGAGGAAAATTATCAATTTTTAAACATTTGAAGTCATTTTAATTCAAGAGATTTCAGAAAGGAATGATTGTTTTAATTTCAATATTTTTGTGTAAAAGTGTATCTGAAATGTTTATTTTAGAAATGTTTTTTTCTGTTTATATTTTCAGTTCTGTTTATATTTATCCACCTATTTCTTCCTCTTTCCACCTCTTTTTTTTTTTTTTTCCATTTTTGCTTAAAAAAATGACTCCTTTTTGTTTTTCAAATTTTATTTAAAAAAAACCAATTGAGCAGGGGTGGAAATTGTGCACATTTCTGAAGTAACGAAAAGGCTGTTTTTAAACGGAGAAAATGTTAAAATAAATTTAAAAAAAAAATCAGCCAGCTGTAGCCAGGACACTTGGCCTTCTAGTCTCAGCTCTGCTATTGACTTACTGTGTGAACTTGGACACATCTTTTGATTTTACTTGGTTTTGAAGGTCAGATATTTTAACATTTTGTAAACAAACAAGGAAATGAAACCAAACAGAAATGATAAATGTTTATGATGTAGTTGCTGAGGTTAAAGAAAAAAGGAAGACTCTCTTTAAAAATAAAGTCTTGATCAAACAAAATTAACTGTTTTAATTCTGTAATGGAGAGTTCCAATAAGACTTTTTACCATACTCTTCTATTCTCACAAGATAGATCTCTTTGATTCAAAGTTTGACAATTCATTTGAGAATCAGATTCGAGACAAATCCCTTAACAATGAGCCTTATCATTCACCTAATTAGAATTGATGGTGAAATAAAAAGAAGTGAACTCAAATTTGAACACTTCAACTCAAATGGAAAATGGATTATTACCCCATTTATATACCCACATACCTAGAGACAGATCCCACCTTATTAATCAAATGCTAAATGTAAAAGCCCTAAGAATACTTCTAGTAAGTGTTGATTTGGTCAAGCCAAAATTTACCAAAAGAGTTTATTTTTGTTTTTATCTGAAGGAAATGTTAATTAACTGATGACACTCTATTGCTATGGTTGCAAGGTTTCTCAGCCACTTCAGTTAAAAATGAAACTACTTTGGTTCTGCCATGGCTACTGTGGAAAAGCAATGTATCACACTAGAAATTTCAGTCATCTGTGTGGCCACCACTGCACCAAAATATCTTTTATTCAGGTTTAATGCTATATGAAAGGAAAGAATGAAACCTTGCCATGCTGTCTAAATATTTTAGAGAAGGAATGGAAACCCTGGATATGTTGGTACTAGCTATACTATCATCATTTTCAACAGACCTGAAAGTGACATAGACAACCATTGATTTTTTTTTGTTGTGTTTTGTTTTTTGTGTGTGGTGTCATTATCAAAATGAATTTTTGATATAACTGGATTTAGTAAAAAGTGTGGTGCCACTGTACTGCAGAACTCACACACATTAAGTATTGTGGTCAGTGTATCATCTGAGACGCTCGTCCCTTTCCCCTTTTGGAATAAAGTAAAAGATTTTTTGGAAGAAAAATAGAAGAGTATATTAAAACAGAATGTTGGTAATACCACTTAACATGGAATCCTGAGGCAGATTTTTGTACTGAATGCAAATATATATATATATATATATATATATATATATATATATATATATATATATACACTGAAGGCAAGATTTATTGGGGAAAATGTAGGTACAAGATTGGCCTTAGTTTAAAAACAAATTTGAAACTCAGATTCTATATGGGAAGAAAACCTATGGAATTCATTGTATTTAGTAGGTTCGTATATAATTTCTTTTTAGAGTAGGGTTGTTTTTCTTCTCTTACTAATTTATTTGATGCTTATCACTTTAAGGAATTTGCTAGTTTTTGCTTTGGTGGCAGCAAAGTGCCCCATTCAGTGTTTCTTGCAGTATCAGCAATTGCAGTACAAACAACTAGGGTTTATTTTAGTGGATGATGACTGGATGATGTCTTTTTGTAGCTGTATAAGCAAGGCTCTTCTGCATTGCAGTACAAGCTTAGTTTTGCAGCTAGGTGTTCTTCGCCTAACCCAGAGCCAGTTAGTAATGATATACTACAAGATACTATGACTGCTCTGCTCCATTCTGTATATCAGTGGCAAAGCAGTAACTGTTGTCATTTCAGAAATGGAGCAGGCAGGGAAGCTACACAGTGCTGAAGAAGCATAAGACTAGCAAGAAAAAAATGGAAAAGAATGGGCCAGATTCTCAGGCGCATGTATAAACCAAGCACAGGAGCAGGGATTGTACTGAATAAAGCAAGTGTGATGACATGACATACTCCACAACTAGTCTTAAATCAATTTCTGTCATTCTAAGCCAACATTATGTCCCTTTTAAAGGAGACTTTCTACGTATGTCCCTTTCAGTCTGCCATAGGGGAAAATACATTCCACAGCCACAGCCCTTCAGCCTCCCATGCTACATCATCCCAAGAGAAAGGTCCCTGTTCTAAGATAAACCATGTGCTTTCTCTGGACCCAAATGATACACCAGAGTTCCTTTTACAGGGAGTTGAGGGTGGCTGGAGAGATTGCCATATTAAACCTGATGACTCCACACCCCATACTACTGATCCCTGTATAACCTCTCTCCTCTTTGGCCCTCCACAGTGCAAAACACTTTACAAGCTTTGGGTCCAATCAGTCATTGGTATATTCATACAGCTCCCATTCTATAGCCAGAATATTATTCCCTGTGTTATTTTGCCCATCATGGGTATGTAAAAGTTATTGAGGTGGTATGTAGTGTCTCTTTAATAGTACACAGCAGCAGCTGAGGACAAGAAATGAAGCATACCTTGTTCAAATGAAATACAGGTACAAATGAGGGAGGCAGATGTAATTACTAAGACTGGAATTTGGTCATTCCTACAGAGTTAACATTTTTATATTAAACAATATGACTTAAAATAAGATGTGGCAAGGTGGTACACTGCTCTTCAATAGCTCTTTTTCTTCTCATTCCTTTTGATAATGCAGCTGCTGAAACCATTGTGACTTTTTAAAAATATATACACTTGTAGGAGCTGGTAAATAATAGGAGTCGATGATTGATTTAAAAATGCCATAAAACAATTTGAATACTATTTAGCCAGCATTAATATTTCTACCTTTTCAATATTTCTTCCTTTTTTATAGAGATATATGGTATGGATCTCACAAACTGTAATAGTCTTATCCCATTGTATTTGCATTCATTTATGTACATTTCAGGCCAAGAGTCTGGGTCTCTTGAAAGAACTGGGACCTATAAAAATAGCAGCATTTCTGTGCATAGTAACTGATATATGGGGCTACAACCGTAATTTGGCACTACATCTTCTGATTGATTGTAGTATTCAGTTACACCCGTTCCCCTTTCTTCTTAATCTGTACCTGCTTTGGATTTGGCTGGCTGTGGTCACTTATTTGCAAGGTTCACAGTATATATGCCAGTACTCATTATACCATTCACTGAATTTTTTTCCAGTAACAGCTTGTCTTCCTGTTCTTGTCTCTAGTAAGATGTTTTGGGGCAGATCCAGTCATGGCTATTAAGCTATGGCAGACAGAGTTGCTGACTCTTACTTCATTGCTGATGCACACTTTGAAATATCATATACTTTGATGACTATGTATAAAAGAAAAACCTAAGTGGAAAAATAGGACACTAATCATATTCCCTATAAAATGCTGATATTTTACAACTTTCATTTTGCAAAAGGAATGCTTTCTTGTGTCTCATCAGTATTATCTTTTTTCCATAAATCATCCCGCCTTTACATATTCTGTTTGTTTCAGTTTACTATTTTACTGTGTGCCCCATTCTCAAGACACTTTAAAAGGATGACCAGGTCCATATTTGGATGCTCAAATAAGCACTTAAGCATGTAATTGGTAGACACTGAGGTAGATACAAGTTAAATTAACTAATGCACTTTTTATTTATTATGACATCTATTAATTTGAACATACAAGTATGAGGTTTCTCTGTCTAAGGTTTTTATTATTTTTCACTGTGTGCATTACTTTAGCTCCTAGAGGGCCTTCTGTGGTACCCAACATTTTGGGAACTAAGCACGGTCCTAATAAAGCACTCATAGACTCATAGGTCAGAAGGGACCAATATGATCATCTAGTCTGACCTCCTGCACAAGGCAGGCCACAAAACCCTACCCATACACATGTTTGTAAGTTGAGTTCTCTGTGTTTACATGCGTGGAGGGCACAAGCACAGTGTCATTTGTACTGTTATATTGAGAAGATTTGAAAGTTCTGTTTACAGAGAATTTTTTAAAGTTCAGCTGTTTATCCAAAGCTTCTCTGAACACCTTTCTGGAGATGAATCTGGAAATCTTGTAAAATGTGACTTCCCAGGTGATTTTTTTAGTACTACCTGGTTTCAACTGTGTTGGAAACATCACAAGAATAACCCCTTCTGTGGGATTTTGTTTCACTGCTACAGTCCTGGCTGAAAATTAAGTTGTCATAGGATAAGTGGGAAGATCCTTTCATGGACTGAGAACTGGTTAAAAGACAGGGAACAAAGGGTAGGAATAAATGGTAAATTTTCAGAATGGAGAGGGGTAACTAGTGGTGTTCCCCAAAGCTCAGTCCTAGGACCAATCCTATTCAATTTATTCGTAATGATCAGGAGAAAGGGGTAAACAGTGAGGTGGCAAAGTTTGCAGATGATACTAAACTGCTCAAGATAGTTAAGACCAAAGCCAACTGTGAAAAACTTCAGAAAGATCTCACAAAACTAAGTGATTGAGTAACAAAATAGCAAATGAAATTTAATATGGATAAATGTAAAGTAATTCACACCAGAAAAAAATAACCCCAACTATACATACAATATGATGGGGGCTAATTTAGCTACAACTAATCAGGAAAGCAATCTTGGAGTCCTCATGGATAGTTCTCTGAAGACACCCACGCGGTGTGGAGCGGCAGTCAAAAAAGCAAACAGGATTTTCAGAATCATTAAAAAAGAGATAGCGAATAAGACAGAGAATATCTTTTTGCCCTTATATAAATCCATGGTACATCTACATCTTGAATACTGCATACAGATGTGGTCTCTTCACCTCAAAAAAGATATGCTGGAATTAGAAAATGTTCAGGAAAGGGCAAACTAAAATGATTAGGGGTTTGGAATGGGTTCATATAGGAGAGATTAAAGAGCTAGGACTTTTCATCTTGGAAAAGAGGAGACGAAGGGGGTATGATAGAGATACATAAATCATGAGTGGTGTGGAGAAAGCGAATAAGGAGAAGTTACTTACTTGTTCCTTGTAATATAAGAACTAGGGGCCTCCAAATGAAATTAATGGGCAGCAGGTTTAAAACAAAAGGAAGTTCTTCACACAACGCACAGTCAAATTGTGAAACTCCTTGCCTAAGGAGGTTGTGAAGGCTAGGACTATAACAGGGTTTAAAAGAGAACCCCCATGAATATCTAGTTAAGTCCATTAATAGCTATTAGCCAGGATAGGTAAAGAATGGTGTCCCTAGCCTCTGTTTGTTTGTCAGATGGTGGAGATGGATGGCTGGAGAAAGATCACTTGATCATTGCCTATTAGATTCACTCCCTCTGGGGCACCTGGCATTGGCCACTGTCGGCAGACAGGATGCTCGGCTGGATGGACCCTTGGTCTGACCAGTATGGCCGTTCTTGTGATCTAAACCAGGAAGTGCAATTATGTGAAAAAGAAAATAAAAATGGCCTCTGGCAGCCGTGGTCTGAAAGATGGGTGTTGACTGATGGTAGGGGAGAGGGACCCTCATGGAGAATTATAGAACTTGCTGAGCAGTCTTGAACCTGCAAGAGAAGGAAAGGGACTAGGCACAGAGAAAGAAGACAACCACTTGCAGACAGACACTCATAGTTGATCAAAGAGAGAGAAAAGGGTCCTGAGTGTGGGGGGGGGGGGGAAAGAAAAATCCTTGGCTGTGCCTAAGAAGCATATAGCACAACTAAGTTTTTGGAAAAGTTGCTTTTAAACCATCTTTGAACTCCTTCGCTTCTGGGCTGGGTGTGCATCAGGCCAACCCCCTTATGAAATGTTGCTGGTTTCACTTACACTGGCTGCCAGTGGCCCCCAAAGGGACCTGGGGATCAACAGGATGCAGAGATCCTGGCCAAGAGGAACCAGTGCACCATCTCTATGCCATCAAAGGATCCCACTACACAGGAGCAATTCCTCCCACCAGCTACTCTGGCTTTGGGGCCAGTATGCATTAAGGGAATTGTATGAAGCAGCCATCACATTGGGGACAGTCTGGCCTGGGTTCAGAGTTACACAAAATGGACTAAAAATGTGGGAAATACATCTAGCTGTAAGAGAAACAGCCTAAGATCTTTCTTTTCTGTTTTCATGCCACTATTTTCTTGGATGGGTTGTACCATCCCTAGGTAAAATTAAGTTTCCACTTTTCTCTTTCCAGTGAGCTGTAACACATTTTAAATAGAAAGAATTATCTAACAATGACAGCCATTAATCCTGAATAACATGTTTGCCTAATTATTCAAATAAGAAGTAACGGCTTATATATAAGTGTCTATAGCACAGTCCAATCAGTAAAATCTACCCTTATAAATAATTCTGTAATTGAACTGAGGGCAGTAATCGCCCACGTTTAAAATAATAAAATGCTAGGGGAAGCTATTCAGCTCTCAGTAAGTGAGTGAAAACTAGCATTACTGAGACAGTCAAAAGAGACTGTGTTTTGAAATGTGATCTTGGAAAAATCCATACTTTTCCGCTACGGGCAGGGATCCAATTGTACTTTAAGAAAGTCTCAGAATGACTATATGCTTTGTGGATATTGCTTTAATCTATACTGTGTATCTTGTTCTGAATTCTGTGCTGAAAATAAACCACACAGCAGTTAGGAGGCCTAAGAAACAACACTTACAGGATGTGTGATCACTTTAGTTGTTATAAAAGAGCCGTATAGATATGAGTAGCATAAAAATAATGTACAGTACAAAGCAATTGATATGACACAGGATGTGAGCAGCTCAGAGCAAATTTCTGTACACTATAATTACAGAAGTATGCATGTAGTTTGCCACATGAAAAGGGAAAGATTAAACTAAAAGCCCAAGCAGCTTCCATAATATGGCCCAAATCCAATCTGCATCCAGATGAAGTAATTTGGCTAGGTGAGTCCATCAGATAAGATGAACAAATCCCTCCTTGTAAGTTACTGGTTCTAGTAGCTACTGTGGCCCTAGCATCCCATTCACAAAGGGATTAGGAAAAGAACTAGTGGAGACTCCAGCGCCATCACAACTTAGCCCACCTCACACAACTGCTACTTGTCAGATCATGGGACAGTCTGACAAAGGGTTAATTCCTTACAAATCACTTGTTTCTTCCTCTAGATGGCAGATGTTGCTTTGTGCCCCTAAAACTCTGTCCTCATCAGTAGCCATTAGGCATTACTTAGAGTCTAAGCTCTTTCTAGTTGTATGTTTATTCATTACCTAGCATGGTTGTCCTGATTCCTGATTGGTGGCTTCTGTGTGCTACTGAATATAATTAATAATGGCTCACAGTTCTGTCAGCAATACAGCTTATGGGAAAGGACTCCTTCAATTGCCCTTTTGACTGAAATTTGCAAATGTAGCAGACTCCAGGCAACCCTTCCTTTACTACCTCTTGTTAGAGGTTGAAATGTCCTTTCACCTCTCCAGGCATTCATATGCTATGGGAATTGGTGGCATATTCATTATATCTTTAGAACTGATTTTTAGACCAATGATGCTCAGTAGGTTGAAGTGGTCTGCTTGTTTGTTTTAGTTTTTTTCTTGGAACATTTAGCATTCCTCTCTCTCTCTTTCTGTTTTCTTATAACATTGCTATACAATTTTATTCTTCTTTACTTACTCCCTTCAGATCTTAACTGGAAGTCTGGACATTTTTTCCTCCAGGTTAACTCTTTGATGCCTGGTCTAACAGACATTTAAAATAAAATTTTACAGTATGGAACATCAACATCTACTAATTGGTAGACATGCAATCTTCCCCTTAAAATAGGGGAAAAAAGCCCTAAAAATCATACCTTTGTGGCATCATGTTTCTACAATACTGCTTTTTTTAACTTATTTGTTGTTTGTATAACTTTAGCAGGAAACCTAGTATATAGTGAGTGACAAAATGTCAGATTGCCACTGGCAAGATTTAATGGAATACTTCCAAATGTAATGTTTGTTTTAGTGAGCGGTTATCAAGGACCCCTGTCCCCACCACTATCCCCCACCTCATCCCACCTGTCATCAATGTATAGTTTGACGCATTGCTCCAGCACATATACCAACATCTTAGTGTCCAGTCTTCAGGTAATTCTGAAGAGAAATATTGACCCAACTTTTATCTATTTAAAAAAAAATCCCTACTGCATGTTTAATTCCTTGTCTTAATTTAGAAAATAGCAAGATATCTCCAGTAATCTTATGCATTGAGAAATGAAGTTATTTTGAAATGTAGTGAAAATCTCACCTAAGCTTATCTTAGAATCTGTGAATTCTCAGCTACGTTGACAATTTGTATAAGAAAACTTGTTAAATGAATTACTAAGTTGCCTTTTGCAAGTGTATTGATAGCAATTTACTGGGAGAGTCATAAATTGGTGAAAAACGCATGAACTTGGTATCTCTTAGTCTTCTGTGTAATAAGCACTTTTTTACATTATCAGCATTAGAGAATTACACTATTACTCCAACATTTCTCTCCTGTGTGCCTCCTTTCATGTACAATCCTGCAATCCAACATCTTTAACTCTCTGGAATTATGTGGATGTTTGATTAATAGGTTAATTGGTGATGGTAATGAATTCTGCTATGAAATATTTGTTTTCTCATTTACAATGAGATTGCCTAATAGCTTTAAAGGGGAGCACTTAGGTTGATTACCATCACAGATTGAATGGAAGCTGCACTTGGCTATGAATGAAAACTACTGCATGTTTAAAAATTGAAAGCCTGAAGTCAAATATATTAAAAAGGACAAGAGCAGTGCATATCTGATTGAATTTTTATTGACTATGGATTCTTTTTTAATTTTTCTTCCTTAAATTGAGAAATGGGTGGGAAGACAATTTTAATAAAGAACATGCATCTATGGGTCAACCCACTTTGTATAAAAATTCTCTTAGTAACTATAAGATGAATAATGTGGAAGAAAATAGTCATTCACTTTTGCATTCCATCAAATTTTGGGTGTGTTTATGCTTGTAAAAATTACACCAGGTGGAACAAAAGTCAAGATTTCAAAGGAAAGGCATCATACCAACATATTCTACCCTTTAGGAAACAAATCAAACCTTCTTTTTCCATAACACATGCTTGCAAAAGGAGTCCTGTTAGCAGGTTGCTGACTGTTCCAATTAAATGGAAAAAAAACTAGGAGAAAGTCATGTAAATGAGCTACATTAGTCATCTCCAACTGAGCTAACTTTAATTAAGAAATAAGGTCCCAATTCAGTGTCCACTGAAATCAGGGAAAAGATGGCTATTGACTTTAATGAGGAGCAGATTGGGACGTACTTTTTCAGTGCATGTCAAATGAGTCAGAGAGACAAGGTGGGTGAGGTAATATATTTTATTGAACCAACTTCTCTAGGTGAGAGACATGAGTTTTTTGAGCTTACACAGAGTTCTCCGGTCATAGAAATTTGTACATGGAAAGCTTGTACATTATTTCTGAAAATAGTTTTAAATGTTTGCATTTACAGTCCCCAACTCTTTCAAATCTGTAAATCCATGGGCCAAAACTAGGAGCAAATATTGCACGTTAGTGATATATGTTGAATGACTAAGTAGATTCACCCATTAGGGTTCATCAAAAGTTGGTTGTGCTTTTTCAAAACAATAATTACAACCAAACAGACAGGCACTCTTTTTATTCCATTTTCAGGTGCAACACCACATTTTGTGTGTAAATAAGTTCAAGTTTTTGAAAATTTTAGATCCAAAAGTACTAATCTGCATACCTGTTTTCTATAATATTGTGTCATCCTCCCAGATGCAGTGGTGGTGAACTTTATTGGTGGACAGCAGAACAATGGATATGAAAGTTGTAGACTTCTATATTTTCTATCATCATCATCATCATCTGTGTTTCCATTCATAGTGAGTTTGTGGCAAATTAAACATTTTGAAGGGTTGCCCCCCCATCCAAGTTATACCCAGACAGTCTGGTTTTTGGCTTCTGTGTCCAGGTGCCATCAGCTGTTTTGATTTTGACATGACAATGCAGATTATAGGAGAGGTATTAATAGTTGCATTCTGTCAGATCATCATAATGCATGTAAAAAGGTTTTGGAGAAACCAAACTTAAAATATATGGGTAATAGTTATTATGTTTGTGTGATATACTTGCTAATCCTTTAAAAATAGTTGATTGGCTAATTTTGGGTGCTAATATTAGATTTGTTGTGTGTCTCAGAAATCCATGATAGATCACATCTTTTGCCTGACATTTAGCATTATATTCTGTTACTCAAAACCTTCTGGGTATGTCAGATTGTATCAGATTTTCTTATGACATGATGCCATATAATTGAATATGGCATGTCTTAAAGTGATATTATTTTTCAGCCAACATTTGAAAAAATGTATTCCGTCATCTGTCAGCAACAGGCTCTTGGAAAATCACAAGTGCTATAGAGTTATGGATTACATGATTTTCATACCTTACTTTAATTTAGAATTATTTGTATTACACTAGCAATGAGAGATTACAATTTAGATCATGGTCCCATTGTTCGGGGTGCTGTCAGAGGCGGCTCCAGGCACCTGGGCAGCAAGGCGCGGGGGCAGCCTGCTGGTCCAAGCGAGGGCAGCAGTCAGGCAGCCTTAGGCAGCTTGCCGGCGAGAGGTCTGCGGGTCCTGCCACTTCAACGGCCATATGGCAGTGGGTACGCTGAAGCCACAGGACCGGCATGCTTGGGGTAGCAAAAAAGCTAGAGCTGCCCCTGGGTGCTGTAGATAATTAGAATAAGAGACAGTCCCTATGCCAGTGTGCTTTGCACAGCCTTGAAGGAGAGGATCCTTTGTTTGGCAAGTGGGAAGAAAGGGGTCATAGCCTGTCCTTTAAAGGTACCCCACCGTCTCTTAGGTTAGGAAGGGAAATGTGTTTCACCTGAGCTAGGGGCTGACTGGAAGGGGTTCAGGTAGGCTACAGGCCACCACCACCTCTTCACCATGGGGAGAGAGAGTATACATGCAGCTTCAATAGGAAAAGACCCAGAGAGCACCAACCCAGAACACCTTATTGCCCAGTGGTCAGGACACTCGCCTGCAATCTGGGAGACAGACTTTTAAGTCCCAGCTCATATTAGGTAGAACGGAGATTTGAACCCAGGTCTTCTAATCTGGAGTGAGTGCTCTGCTTAATGGGCAGCACCACCACAACCTTTTCCAGCTGTACTTTGTGCTGGGTCCAATATGTTAGGTAGCCTCTGAAAATGCCTACTAGTCTGGGCCCTGCAGGTGAGATAGCCAGGGCAATGCGTAGTTTGAGGATCCCACCGGGGCTTAGGTATGAACTAGTTGCCTAGGTGTCTGAATTTAGGTGGCTGAGTGTATGCCCAGTGGTCAGCACCTAGTGGACTTTATCAGTGGAAATGTAGGCACTGAGGGAATTTAGGCACCTATAGTTTTAGGTGGGATTTTAAAGATCTAAATTTTGCATTTGGCAATTTAGAGTGGAAGTTAGGCACCTAAATCCCTTTGTTAATCCAGCCCACAGAGACTAAGGCCATATCTACACTACAGCCTATGTCGGCATAATTTATGTCACTCAGTGTGTGAAAAAACCACCCCCTGAGCGACATAATTTACACCAACATAGGCACTTGTGTGCACAGCGCTACATTGGTGGGAGAGTTTCTGTCATTCGCGGAGGTTTTATTATGCTGACGGAAGAGCTCTCTTGTTGGCATAGAGTATCTTCACCACATGCCCTGCAGTGGTGCAGCTGCATTAGTACAGCTGCACCACTGCAGTGCGGTACATGTAGACTTGCCCAAGGTGTCACACAGAGTCTGTGGTAGATCTGGGAATTGAACTGAATCTCCTGAGTCCAGTTCTAGTGCTTTAGAAGGCCATAATTCCTCTCTAACTTATTCCGTGTCTGTGTTCTGATTTCTGCTAAAATAGCAGCCTCTGTTGCATTGTATCAGCACTTCAGAAAGCAAAATTATTTTCAAGATTTAAAATCACTGTTTCATAGGTAGGGATAATAAGGTTGTGTGTTTTGTGTGTGTGCGCGCGTGTGTCAGATCAGTACAGTAACAGAGAATAGCCCAGTTGTAGTGAGCAATTGGATGCCAAAAATGAATGTTGGCAACAATGAGAGAGGAAGGGCAGAAAGGGGAAAGAAGAAAAGAATTCTTATGCCTTTTAATGTGGTCTGTGTCTTCTGACTTATGTTACCAGAAAAGACAAAGCAGTTCAGATAGAAGCCATTATGACTAGGAAGGTGGATGTATGTGGGCTGTGGGTAGTTGAAGGGAGGTAGCTGAGATTGGGAAGGGGTGCTGATGATTGAAACATAGCTGAGCAATTGAATAATGTAATTATTTCCTTGCTTTTTACAGTTTGCGTCGATGGACTATGCATTGTAGCAATCCTAACTCAAACTTGCAGTGTTATTCTGTGTGAGAATAAATGTTCAAACTGGCACTTTAAAAGATGTTGTTAACACATGATTCTTTCAGTAATGATAATTAATAATGTGTATTTGTAAATAATCTTTCATCTAGAATGATTCCAAAGACGATCACTTATACACAGATGGTTCACTATACTTGCTACTGAAATTCCTTTACCGGGGTCTAAAAGTTAGCTACTTACAGCATAGAGCAACTGCACAGTGAAGAAGTGAATTTAGATAGGTATAATTACTCCAGCTGCAATTTGTGTAGGATACCAGAGCTACTCTTGCAAAAAGTACCTTAGGCTTTTCAACACCAAAGTACGCTGTATGCTTACGTCATATGTAGAAGGCGGCACTGGTAAGAGCAGCGCTATTTAACACCAGTGATTAAGCATTGGTTCCATACTTATTAAATGGCCACCTAATGCATCAGCAACATTGCACCTTGATTTTTAAGTCTTTAGAAACATATTAATGAAACAGCATCCGATCGTGGAATGTTGATCAATATTTACAGTTGTCTGTCTTTAAGACCAATACTGTTCTCAGAGTGCTGTATGTGATATTTGGTAATTGAATGGTATTTTACAAAATATTGCTCTGCTGTCTGAATCACTAGCCAAAACCACTGAATTAAAAGCACAGGTCTGGTTTATATGAGGTATTCCAAGAAAGTCAGATATTATAAAACCAGAAAAAAAGTAATAACCATGCATATGAAAACTAGAACCTTTGAAAACTCTGTAAGAACTGTTTACATTCATTGTTTTGACCTTGAATCCAGAATATCTCATTGGCTTTGTGGTGGCATACAAAATTAGAAAGTGTTCTGGCAATATAAAAGAACACTGACACTAACTCCTTGTGAAATTCACAAGAGCTAATATTATGCATATTAAAAGCAATAATAACTATAATAGTTAGTAAAAGCAGCAGAGAATCCTGTGGCACCTTATAGACTAACAGACGTTTTGGATCATGAGCTTTCGTGGGTGAAATAATAGTTAGCAGTGAGAAACCTCCACGGTGGTCAGCAGTTATAAAACTCATTTTATGGTCTCTTCAATGTCATATAAATTGCCTGCTTCTCTAAGCATCAGTAATATTTAGTGGACTGTACATTATACATTTTCTGTGTTTCATTGCAAGTTAACAGAATGGTATTAGTCTATGCTTATAAAGAACTGATACAATATATTTAATCTGTTTCTAGGCAATGGATCTTCATATAATTAAACATCTGATTTCAGGCTATATGTATTTTACAGTTTTAAAAGACACTGGCAATTATATTTAATCATGCACAATAATTAAAAGTAAGGGGCATACACAATAAATATACACATGGACAAGAATTTATGTATTGTACTAATTACGAGAGGTTAAAAAAAAATCCATCTACTGTACCTGCTTTGGTGATATTTGAGCATTGTCCACCTGAAGATATATGCCCAACAGCTACAACTTCTGTGGAATAGGGTACATTTGGAGAGTGAGTGCCCATGATCGGAAGAGTAAGACTATATCAGAATCCAACCCTTTCCATTACACCAAACTGTGTTCCACTTCAACCTTGCTTTTTCAAGAATTTTCCTTTTAAAGCTTCGTTTGTTGTAGAATTAATAAAACCAATATTTGACTCAAATCCTTAATTTTCCAATTAACAAAGAAAAATATTAAATCTTGATGCCCTCCAGCTTTCCTAGTGTGTTTTCCATAGATATATCTGCGTTAAACTACTGGCAAGGAATAGTGGTATAATTTATCGACTTTCAATATAAATTACCTTTTTAAAAAAATCTATTTATTGTTACAGTTGAAGTAGCAGACCTCTGGAATGAAAGCCATGACCTTTTCCTTTTTATCAGGCAAGGCACAGTGTTTACTCTTTCCTCTGAATCCTACCAATAATAATTATATTGTCAGTATGACATTAATGTAATGTATAGAATGTTGAGGTTTTCCTTCATTTGATCACGCACTATGTTTCAGAAAAAACAGCTCTTCTATCCATTCCGGTGTGTAACAAATTTGTATTAAATAAGATGTCCAAAGCCAGCTTATTTGCCCCCTAAGTGGCAGTACAGGAGATAACAAAAAGGCCTGAAAGATAATCCTAGGCCAGATGCAGTCCCTCTGTGAAGATGATGAACTCAGGCATTAAAAATACAATGAATCACAGTTCCTCCTGCCCACACTGTTATCACCATAGCAACTACTGTTGCCAGGTGGGGATTTTTCTCATACATCATAGTCACTATGACCAGTTTAAGTAGGTCAGACTTTCATTAGGGACATTTTTCTGAACAATTTTTTTTTCAGAAATGACTTCTCATATTAATTATATAATATGGCATCATTGTTTTACATAAAAAGAGACCACATCCTGTAGAGTACCAAATATATGAAATTTTTGCTTTTTAAAACCTTATTTTGGAAGCTAACTTTTATAATAAGTGCTATAGCAAAGGTGCAGTATTAAGGTCTAATGCTGTAGAATGCTATGGTACTTAAAATAATATTCAGGGTGTCTATAAATAGAACTGTGCAAATAACTTATTTTTTGGTGAAAGAAAAGTTGAAAAAATTGTTTCAGGTTGAATTAAATGTTGTTTTCACCCAAAACTAAATATTTAATTTAATCTAATTTAATTTTTTTTAATAAAATCAGGGTAATTGTGAAACAAAAAGGCATTTCAAATTGAAATATTTCCATTATGTCTCAATGAAACATTTATATTTGTTGGAATGTTTTGTTGTCTTTTCAGCCCAAAGAATTCAGTGAATTTGAGTTGACTTTAACTTGCATTTTTTGGTGAAAAAAAATTCATCTTGAAAAATTTCACCCAGCTTTAGTTATAAAGTGTTAATCTTTTTAGGGAAATTCAGGAAATTTGGTAGAAGGTATGATATAAAATAACTATTGACTGTGCACAATCTCAGATACAGGATAAGTGAAGCTGATCATGTCTATTGTACTTGAAATTTGTCTGGTATTCATTTCTTAGGATCAAATTTTCAAAGGTGGGCTTCCATTATGTCCTTATAATTTTGTATGTACAGTTTTTGAGCACTGTTATTGGTATAATCCCTCACTGTTTTGCAGTCTCCAGAAGTCACTGTTTTATCCACCTGTTGTCTGTAGCCTTACACTTAGATTGTAACCTCTTCAAAACAGGGCAGGGGCAGCTTGTTAGCCTAGGTGAAAGCACAGCCTAATTAACGGTCTACATTATGAGTTTAGGTTGAATTTAGCAGCATTAGATCAATTTCACCCTGCACCCGTCCACATGACTTAAGCCATTTTTGTCGACTTAAAGGGCTTTTAAAATCAATTTCTGTATTCCTCCCCAATGAGGGGATTAGCACTGAAATCTACCGTGCTGGGTCGAATTTGGGGTAGTGTGGTTGCAATTCGACAGTATTGGCCTCAGAGTTATCCCAGAGTGCTCCACTGTGACTGGTTGGGACAGCACTCTCAACTCCGTTGCACTGGCCAGGTAGACAGGAAAAGCCCCAGAAACTTTTGAATTTCATTTCCTGTTTGGCCAGCATAGTGAGTTGATCAGCACAGGTGACCATGCAGAGCTCATCAGTACAGGTGACCATGGAGTCCCAGAATCGTAAAAGAGCTCCGGCATGGACCGAATGGAAGGTATTGCATCTGATCGCTGTATGGGGAGACAAATCCGTGCTAAGCGAACTCCATTCCAAAAGATGAAATGCCAGAATATTTGAAAAAAATCTCCAAGGGCATGAAGGACAGAGGTTATAATAGGGACCCACAGCACTGCCACGTGAAGCCTACCAAAGAACCAGAGAGGCAAACGGCCACTCCAGGTCAGATCCCCAGACATGCCGCTTCTATGATGAGCTGCATGTCATTCTAGGGGGTGCCCCGACAACTACCTCACCCCTTTGCTTCCCTCCTCCCCCACCCCTCCCAGGCTACCTTGGCAGTTATTCCCCTCCCCCATTTGTATGATTAATTAATAAAGAATGCATGAATTTGAAACAACAATGACTTTATTGCCCCTCTGCAAATGGAGATCAAAGTGGGGAGGGGAGGGCGGTTGGCTTACAAGGAAGTAGAGGGAACCAAGGGGGCAGGTTTTCATTGAGGAGAAACAAACGAACTTTCACACCATAGCCTGGCCAGTCATGAAACTGGTTTTCAAAGCTTCTCTGATGCACAGCTCACCCTGCTGTGCTCTTCTAACTGCCCTGGTGTCTGGCTGCGCATAATCAGTGACCAGGTGATTTACCTCAACCTCCCACCCCACCATAAATGTTTCCCCCTTACTCTCACAGATATTGTGGAGCACACAGCAAACAGTAATAACAATGGGAATATTGGTTTTGCTGAGGTCTAACTGAGTCAGTAAACTGCACCAGTGAGCTTTTAAACATCCAAAGGCACATTCTATCACCATCATGCACTTGCTCAGCCTATAGCTGGATTGCTCCTTACTACTGCCCAGGCTTCATGAGCCATGGGAGCAAGGGGTAGGCTGGGGTAGGTGCAACTGCGCAGTGCTGCTAACTGGGAGAGCAGCCTGAGGCAGAAGCCTCCAGCTGGCATGATATTCCAGGCAGGACTGAATCTCCATTAGACGAAACTTAAAGAAGAGAATGACCTGGAGTCATTCCCACTTTTGTCCAGGTGCCCCCGACCAACCTAACCAAGGTTGGCCAGGAGCACCCATGGGATGACGACAATGGCTAGCAGTCGTATTGTACCGTCAGCCGTCCACTGCAGCATCCCCTTGCCTTGCCTTGCCTTGCGAAGCACTGCAGTACCGCGTCTGCCAACAGCACCCAAGAGACATACAGTGACAGTGAACTTAGCGGACTCCATGCTTGCTATGGTATGTCATTTGCTTGGGTAACCCAGAAAAAAAAGGCAAGAAATGATTTTTTGTTGTTGCTTTCACAGAGGGAGGGAGGAATGGGGGCCTGATGACATGTACCCAGAACCACCTGCAACAATGTTTTTGCCCCATCAGGCACTGGGTGCTCAACCCAGAATTCCAATGGGTGGCAGAGAAAGTGGGAACTATGGGATAGCTACCACAGTGCAACTCTCCAAAAATCGACACTAGCCTCAGTACTGTGGACTCACACCGCTGACTTAATGTGTTTAGTGGGGACATACACAATTGACTATATCAAATCGATTTCTAAAAAATCAACTTCTTTTAAATCAACCTGATTTCATAGTGTAGACGTACCCCAAGAATTCCCCAAAGCTACAAACTACACTTTGCATATTCTTTTTTATTTCATTGATAAATATATACAGATTTAGGGCAAACTGGGATTTGATTTGAATGTTACAATTCACTCTCTCCTCTAGTGAAACACAACAGCAGACAGTTTGAAGAATGTAGTACTGCATGAGGCTCAAAAATCTTGGGATAGCTAACAATGCTTCAAAAAGCTGCTTTGTTACCATGGCAATTTACCATACCCAGGAGCCACTTTATAAAGGTAGTGCTGTGGTAACCCCTGCTTGGTGAGACCAGAGCAGGATTTTAGCAAAGCCTGCACTACAGAGGGATTACAGAGGACTCAGGGGTCTCACTTTCCACCCTACTACTGGTGCCAGCCTGGGTAGCAGTGGCAGTCATGGCAGCTCCAGCTCCCAGGTCTGTCTGTGTGTTTCTTCACTGTAAATAAGATTAGCTTTTAATAGCTATTCAATTATTCATTGGGCTGGGGCAGGAATAACTAATTTATGCTTTGACCCTAATCTGTCAAAAAAGTAATGAGCTGTCACTGGGACAGAGACTGTCTCTTTGTTCTATGTATTTCTTCTGTCTAGCACAATAGAGCCCTGGCCATTAGGCACTACTGTTAATCATACAAATGATAATGAAGTGGGCTGGGGTTGATCATTGCCAAATGTATTTACTGTCGTCATCTGGTTTTACACTAGGTGGGCCATTCTGTAGCACTGTTTGTTCTGGATTCTTTTGGATTCATAATTATGGCTTCAAATGGATTTTATTGAATTATTATTAAACTAATGCTCTTGCATGAATTTTTTGGGTCATTGAGAAAGAGGTCTGATTATGAAAGTCAGCACCTTGAAATAGTCGCTTCTCAGCGCTGTACAAACTTACATTCTCCCACGTATTCCAGATGAATTTACATACCTGATCTGTGGAAGTAAGGTTTCCAAAGTGTAAGTCAGAGAGAAAAGAAGAATGGTTTCTAAAAACCGATCATAGGCTTTTCATTTAAACTCCTATGAGATACTGAAATAACTGTCCTGAGTTCTTGAAAGGGAGACACACAAATCTGTGATTGGCATCCTGCATAATCTAGTAAAATTTTTAAATGTCAGCTATTGCTCAGAAATGCAAGAATCAATATGGATCTATAGGGAGTTTCAGCTCATCTAAGATGCACATAACAGCACAAGCACCAATATACTGGTAAAATCAGGCAAATGGTAGAAGCCATAAGACTTTATGAAAGTGACACATTTTCTGTATTTTTCCCAAAATGCTGATTATAGGAATGCGTGAATCGATGCAGATAAGAACCATCATAAACCACCTCCCAGGGAAGGAATATATAAAAACTTCTTTTTAGTGGAGAAAATCCCAAAGGCAAAAATAAATGACAACAACCCAGGTTAATCTACAGACAAGAGCATTAAAAATACTGATCTTGTGCTTGCTGCTAGACCAGGCTTTGTGCCTATTGCTATCTTACCTTTAGCAAAGCCCAAATTCTACTAGACGAGGATGTCCTTGGAAGTTGAAATGAGCTTGCATAATAGGATTATGTAAATAATAAACTCAACTCATCTGCTCAAGCATAATAATTATTGTTTTCTTCATTACAACAGTCAGTATTATTTACCTCATATATGCCACAAACAATTGAGATAACTCATCACCACTCTTTAATACAAAAATGCATTAATAAAACATTACCTAATGTAACCAATGATCACTACAAACAACACCTGCCACTTATTGGTCCACCAGTTACTAAACTATATTCCCCTAAATGCTCTGGATCTTCTGGTCCCTCTACTCCACCTGCTGGTCCTCAGCCAATTTCTCTGCTGTTCTGGATCTGAATTCTACTGGAAACCATATTGCATTGCAACTATTGTACATATATAATAAATTGCTATAGTTTAATCATAGTGGTGACATGCATTTTTCCCTGGAGATTACAGTTTCAGAGTAATATATGCCTTGTGGGAAATGTTGTACACTAATGGTCCAGTACTTTCTGATTATGGCTGTGCCAGGCAGATCATGAAGTGCCATGAGTCATCTGTGATGACTGTGGAGTATACTGCAGTCCTGTTACTTTACAGTTTAAATAATAGCTGTCTTTTCCAAAAGCAACAACTTTTTTATGTGTATTGATGGTCTTTTAAAGATGTTACCGCTTCAATAAACAATTAACACTTCTTCACTTTCAAAATACCACCTGCTACAAAAATTCTGGCATGAGCACAAGCTTTAATTCTATTATAAATCAACACATCTTAAAGCTCATGGGATAAATATTATGGGAAGTAATTCAAAATCTATTGTTCAAAATCTCTACTAAAATGTTTCATTGCAAAGGGAGAGACTTTTGCAAACAGTCCGTTGCATAGGAGATGTGTAGGCCCCAATCCATTGTATGGGAGAAGCAGGGAGGACCCTATAATTTTATGTTTGGGAGTGGGAGGAGTTGAAAGGGGGAAAATGGCTAGTTTTTGAAGTGATCACTGTAAATGTAGGCTTTAGGATCAACAAAATATAGACGAGGTTAAACAAAGGACTAATAAAGGAATTCAGTTATTTCCCCACATCCTTTAATCTTTATCTGCTTAGATTGTAAATTTCATGAAGTATTTTTGGGTCTGCCCTAAAAATTTTTCAGAGTAACAACAAGAAGCACAAACAGCTTTGCTCAGTACGGAATGAGTTTCTATCTGCGGTACTCCCTGGGTCAGATTCTGGTTTCATTTAACCACTGTAAATCCAGAATAACCCCATCGACTTTACAGAGAATAGCAACTGCTCCTCACATTCCCCAAACTTTAGATGTTTATTTATCACTGTTTCAGTCTCTGCATGTTTCTATATTCCTTTGTGTGTGTAAATCAATCCCTCTGACAGTGCACTTTGTCTCACTGGCATTTTTTACACTATGTAAATATGCTCTGTTACAAGGCCTTGCCTCATGGTGATATTCCATATGTGCGTCTTTATGTGCTTTCCACCTAATGGAAATGAACACGAGTACAAGCATTTGGAGCTGAAATTTTGAATAATAAACGCCCTTTGGGGCAAGATGTCTAAGATGAACATGTAGTCATGAAAAACAAAAGTGCTCATTGTTTGATCAGGATTATCTGAACGATTGAGGTACATCTTTTCAACCTAACCCCATTCTAGTGTGGGTGAATGTCCTTTAAAATAAATGTTGTAAAGTAGATTTTAAAATATCAAGCTATTTTCAAAGACAAACAGTCGGTTGTTTTGTTCTATAAAAGATATCAGAGATGTAACCAGACACTTGATGTGGCTTTATCTGTTTAGGCACTGAGCTAGCAGGTCACTCAAGTACTTGCTTAATTTTAACTTTAAGTCAATGGGATTTAAGCATGTGCTTAAGTGCTTTGTAATAGCCTTGTGTGTACACACACTAAGCCTAATACTCCTCTTGCATTGATTTTATATAGTTGTAGCTCAATTGACTTCTGTGAAGATGCACTGATTTATTAATGTAGGTGAGAGGAGAGTCAGGTCCATAGTTCCATGTGAGGTGTCTAGAAGCTCAGCAATCACAATGTTTACATGAGTAAATTTCATTATATTCAAGCAGTATAAGGCAGGACATCTTTACAGCAAGTTGTGGAGTCACACTGTTGTACATGGAGTCCTTTAAAATAATGAATTAAAACTTTCTTAAAACCAAATGAGCCATGTTCCTGTTTCAACCGAAAAGATGGAATGTAATGAACCCAAATATCTGGACAAAATGTTCCTGAAATAGCAGTGTCACAGAAAAGTCAAAGATCGGCAGGACATTCTGGAAAAACAGCATTAAAAATGTTTAAGAAGTTTAGATTTTCTTATTACCTACAGAATATTAATATTTGGTTTTTGATACTTGATATGCCATCTGAGTAAAAAGTAATCACTTGAACATGGGGTGCAGCCATGTGATTCCTGTTATTGAAGGGGGGAATCTTACAGCTCAGTCCACATGTACCATGTGGAAAATCTCCAGAAGCCTGCAGCTGGAAATCCTTAGCTGCTTTTTATATGAACACTTTCCACGTACAGACCCCAATACCTTCACTTTTGAAAAAGTAGTGTAAGTCCATACATAAAATATATGTTCAAAAATGTACATCATGGTTGTGATTAGAGCAGAGGTCTCAAACACGGGGCCCACAGGCCGCATGCAGCCCATGGAGTTACTTCCTGCGACCCACCATAGGCACTGACTCCCCTTCTCTGCCCCTCATCCCCCATCCACCTTTTTTGCTCCCCCTTCCCCGAGTGGGCCACGTCCCAGCTCTTCTGCCTCCTCCCAGTGCTTAGGACTTTCTGGGCAAGGGGGGGAGAAAAGCAGTGATGCAGCTTGCTCGGGGAGGAGGCAGGGAAGAGGTGGGGCTGGGGCGGGGATTTGGGGAAGGGGTTGGAATAGGGGAAGGAAGGAGTGGAGTTGGGGCAGTGACTTTGGGAAGGGGTTGGAATGGGGGCGGGGAAGGGGTGGAAAGAGGCGGGGCGTGTACTGAAGTGTCACTAGCTACCTCTTTTCATTAGGTGCTAGCAATATGCTTGATAAGACCTCAAACAGTTTACTGTCTAGCAGAGATACACTGGAGCTAGGATGCACAGGAAGACCGAGAGGGCGGATTAACTTGGAGCAGTCTGAGAGAGGGGGTTGTTTGGGCATCTGTGACATGATTTGAATCATACCTGTCATTCCCTTTGGCTTCAGGGCTTTGTTGCAATGCATGTGCTATCAGAGACTGTTCTGAAAGATGCTAAGCACCCTGAGATCCCGCTGGTCTGAGTGGGAGGAGAAGGCACCTCAGCTCCGCACAAAGGAAGTTCTAACAGAGACATGACCCAAGAAGGGGGATACAAAACCTGCGTCCCAGCCCCTTGCTGTTCTGAGCTGTGACCTGAGGCTGAAAGATGCTGCCAGCTGCCTTCTGTGAGGTTCAGCGCATGCTCATGGCCAATGGCTCTTAGACCATCAGTCCCCATCAGATCCCATGACAGCTCCCTGTGCTTCTGCAAGGATAATGGCAATGTCTGGAAGTACATCTATATGTGAACAGTTTTTCTCTTCTATGAAGATTAACAAATCTGTGTTAAGGTCAAGGCTCACTGATGAACATTTTCAAGCAACACTGAGATTGGTTTAGTCTCATAGACTTTAAGGTCAGAAGGGACCATCATGATCTTCTTGTCTGACCTCCTGCACACCGCAAGCCACAGAATCTCACTCACCCACTCCTGTATCAAACTCATAACCTCTGTCTGAGCTACTGAAGTCCTCAAATCATGGTTTAAAGACTTCAAGGTGCAGAGAATCCTCCAGCAAGTGACCCATGCCCCATGCTGCAGAGGAAGGTGAAAAAACCTCCGGGCCTCTGCCAATCGATCTTGGAGGAAAATTCCTTCCCAACCCCAAATATGGCAATCAGTTAAACCCTGAGCATGTGGGCAAGACCCACTAGCCAGACACCCAGGAAAGAATTATCTGTAGTAACTCAGATCCCAGCCCATCTAACAGCCCATCACAGGCCAATGGGAGCTGCTGGAAGTGGCACAGGCCGAGGGACGTACTGGCCGCCGCTGCCAGCAGCTCCCATTGGCCTGGAGCAGCGAACCACGGCCAGTGGGAGCCGCAATTGGCCGGACCTGTGGACAAGGCAGGTAAACAAACCGGCCCGGCCCACAAGGGTTTTCCCTACACAAGCGGCGTCCCAAGTTTGGGAAACACTGTTCAGGACCATAAGGCTTCTTAGGATATTTGGGTCAAAAGAGATTGCAAATTTCCTGTTTCTGATTCTCTTTTCTTTCAAAATAGAAAATAGGAAAGTAAAGGGCAAAGAGAAAAGTAATGTATATTATTGAGCTCTGCAGAATTTTTATTTGAAGTTCATTATCCACTTTTATTTTTTAATTAGAGCTTTTGAGCATTTTTGCTTCTTCTTAAGAACATGGGAACATAAGATCAGCCATACTGGTCCATCCAGCCCTGTGTCCTGTCTTCCGACTGTGGCCAATGCCAGGTGCTACAGAGGGAATGAACAGAACAGGTAATTATCAAGTGATCCATCCCCTATCACCCATTCCCAGCTTCTGGCAAACAGGAAGTATGATTTGCTAAGATCCTTTTGTTTCCTTTCACCATATATGCACCTTTTACTCAGCAATTATAGGAAAGATATTGTCTTCAGTCAATCAGCAGAATGTTTGCCTACTCTACTGTTGCCTTTTTATTTCTGTTCTCCTTATGGCAGTTCCTGTGACATGTGTTTTGATTACTTCACAGTGAACATGTTAAAACATAAATCCCCACCCCGAGCTGTATGAATGCCGCAAGATTCAGAGGCCTAGGTTTGTTTGGACAAAGATTCACATATCGGATTCTTATTAAGAATGCAAACTATCTATGGCCATCTCTGGTTCCCCGGCCTGTGTTGGGCTTGATTCACCACTGCCTTGTACCTTACATATCCATACAGCAGTGCATTGTGCTGGTAAAATACTGTTAAATGAGAATGTTGAAGTTTTCAGCCCACTTTGTGCTCCTTAGGCAAAGATGTAAATGATCCACCAAGTGCATAACAGTAGAGAATCAGTCCCTTTGTCTTCTTGCGCAGACAATCTGTTGTCTGTTTGCCAGCAGGCTTCTTTTCTACTTAGTGTATGGGAAGTGCATGATGATGGAGAAATCAGTGGGACTGTTGGTGGCTCATAGGGATCATAGGAAAGAACAGGGGCCAAGTTATGACATCCCACATCTCCCTTCCTAGATGGAGTGTTCTTATCCAAACGTTTTTGACCTTAATAAAAAGGTTTTGGTTTGGAGTTCAGTTGAATGGGTAGGCAAAGAGTTGGATCAGTTCTTGTTTTAACCAACTACTTGGCCTAACCCTAATTATTTAGTATTAAGTAGGTGTTAAGCCTTCCTCAGATACTTTCAAATTAATAACCTACAGACTCTGACATTACCTGAGATGCCTAATTATCAATTATGCAGCAGCACAATTTTGGGCATAAGTTCATTTTAACTCCTTTTCTGCAGTGATGTTAAATGAAATATACTATATATAGTAATAAAGGGATTCCTCTCTAGCCATATGAACACATGCACCTGGTAGCATTTGTGCAGAATAATGCAGACTTTTGAACGGAAGGGAATAGTATATTAAATGTTTTGCTAGTGATGGGTAAATGTCTAATAGATCATTGGTTCACGTAAGGTCCCTAAAGTTTCTCTTTATGCTGGCTGGAAGTCTCAAAGAATGCTGACGTCTTTCTCATTAGATTTCTAGTTATTGTTATTTTCATCACAGATGGAAACATGGTACTGCAAAACAAACAAGCAAACACCGAAGAAACCAGTTGTTCTCACTGCATTTCTCTATTTCCACTATTGATCTTGGCCCGAAACCAAGAAATATAAAGAGTGGAGAAACAAAAAAAATGTTTGTTAGCCTTTGTCAAAGCTCAGAGAAGCTCATATTCATTTGAGGTAAAAGTCCTAATTAATGTGAGCCTCATCAAAACCCCACTGAACTCAATGGGAGTCTTTTTGTTTATTTCAGTTGGCTTTGGCTTGGACCCTATTTCATCCAAACCAGACTGCTTATCTCTCTCTGGTTGACTCTGATTTACAACTCTGAAAATCACTCTGATTTACAACGTCACTCTAATAAATTATGGATTTTTTTTCTAAATTCTCTTATGGAATTAACATTTATACTCTTGAAGCAAAGGGACGAATAGGAACATTTTTATTCTTACCTGCTACTTGAAGATAAAGGCAAAATCAAGAGAAATGCCAACATTCCCTCCAGCTACCCTTTACCCCTGACTTGGATCCTACCTTTCTCATGCTGAGATGCAATTGAGTACTTTTGTCAGCTTAGTGCTGCCCCCACTGAGCAAAGTTGAACAAGTCAATGAAAGCAAGGGGTGTATTTTTATGGTGTTGAATTACTGCTTCTCTAGGGACTGAGATGAAAACGCCAAATTTACTTTGCAGTCATGCAAGAAAAGCTGGTCCTAAACACTCTAGCTTTCATATATCAAGGACCTCCTGTGTGAAAGTCATAATATAAAACCAACAACTGCAGAGATTTGTGAAATAGAAAGAATCCCCTGTAAAACTGACTTCTTTTTACACTGCAAATAATAATCAATCATCTTTGTCACATCTTACACATGATAAAAAGAACCTATGGCTCCCCCACAAAAGAGATTTCTTGGAAGAGGTTCTGTAACAATATTTAAGTGCAGTGAGGAGACTCAGACTCCTTATCCTTGTGCTGTTGGTTTATTTGTTTATAGTAGCTCCTAGAGGTCTCAACCAAGATTGGGGCTACATTTTGCTAGGTGCTATATGTTCACATAGCAACAGACTGTCCCTTCCCCACATATAGGGACAACTGGTTGTTGGAGTTACTGGGGCTAAGTCCTGCAATAATGCCACTGCTGTTTAATGTGGCTGATGTACAGGTAAGGGCAGTACCACCTGTGGGCACCAGAAACTCTGGGCCAGGCTGAAACTGCTTTACCCCAGCAGGATGCAGTGTACCTGGCTGCCACCAGGGAGTCTTACTGAGGATGGAGCACATAAAGACTATTGTAGATGAGGGAGGGGGCAAGCAATACAGCAAGCCGTACAAGCTTCCATGGAACTAATTGAGATCTGAAGCAGAGTTACATGGCTGTCTGCATATGCTTCCTGCCCAAGCCCTGGAAAAGTTAAAATATAAGCAGCTTAGGATGTTCCTATTCAAATGAACACTTTGTGTGCTATTAAATACATATTTTAATTACATTTCAAAGCATAAAATATATTCACAGGGGAGGTTGAGTAATACTGCCTATACAAATGACTGAGTTGCATACTTTCTGTTGAACTTCCAATTTTAATTGCCATTGAATGTGCTTTAGAACTATTTTCAGCCAGAGAATTTAATGTTAAAGTTTTCTCTCTTAAACTAATTCAACTTGTAAGATCCAATAAAACAACATTGATTTCTAGCTTCTAAGGAATCAAATTGAGTCTAAAGAAATGACACTGATAAAAGACAGTTATAAACATATATATACACCTCTTAAATCTGTTTAATTCATACTTTCTTGGTGGTGATGGAATGCACAGTTGTCTTTTTATTAAATAGTCTAACTTTGATGAAAAGCTTTGGGCAGCATTGTTTAATTGGAACACCTTATTTGTCTAGGGCTGCAATAGCTTATTCATTGAAGGGAATGGAAATGCAGGATTATGGCAAAAAAGCAGCAGGCCCAGAGTATAAAATGAAGCTTGCACTCATGTTGATTGCTTTTCACTCCAGCTTTCCAGTCTAGTGAAGTTTACCTGTTTTTTCCCACACCCATTTTATCCCACTTTACTAATATATATCATTTACATCTTCATTTGCTATCAGATTTTGATCCATTCTGTGCATCTCCAGGCTAAATCCATCACTGGTTTAAGTAGACATAACTCCACTAATTCTGTTTGTAGTACAGCTAAATGTGACTTATGTATGAAGAAAACCAACATTTCATCTAAGAAGATATGTTCCTTCTGTCCCTGTTGATTGTTTACCTGATGGATTCTTGTTCTTCATGTAATTTGTTCTTACTAGTAGCTGCTACATCACTGCCATCACTGACAATTTTATTTGAAGCTGTCAGAGTTTCCATTACAAACTATATTTTTCAAGTTTTTTTTATGGCTGAGCTGTGAAAATTCACTGCAGGCTTAAATTCTTATTGTTGTTCCTCTTATTAACATCGTGACATATAGAATCTAACTGAGAGGAAAGGTATGTACTTGTTTTCAAAGTAATCATCTTTTTGTTGTGTAAGAGTGGGTGAATTTTTGAAGATAATGCAAACCGAAACTATATTATAAATACCAAGAAATTAATTGGTTTTGTTCTTTCTACACTGGAAAAATGCAACACAATTATTTTTTTTCTATTGTCTATATCATACTGTACACCCATCCTTGTAGGATGAAAATTCATCTCTGTGCACAGACCAAGCATCTGTATCAGTTAAGTCCCACTTATGCCTTCAAAACAGGATCAGAGCCAAAATCAGATTTGAATTTTAAAGAAAGAAATTTGGAAAGCAATCAATGCCAAAGACAATTATAGAATCAGAAGGGGTGGGGCTCTAAAATTGTTTAGTCCACCTTCCTCTCTTTGCAGGATTGTTCCCTATTGCATATTTACTAGTGCTTGCTCCAATGTAGTTTGGAAGGTGCCAGTGATGGGCTTTCACCACTTCCCTCAGGTATCTTTCATAACCTAATACTTTTTTTGTCAAGATAACAAAAAATTATGACATTCTGTTCAATTGTTTTTCCTTCTTTTATTTCATCCCTTTACTACCAGCTATGCCCCCTTGCGCTACACTAAATAATTAATCTCCCTTCTTCCTGGTGAACAACCTTCCAGTAGTTGCAGACTGCTATTTTATCATCATGTAATTCTTTGAATCTTTCCTATTAAATCAATTTTTTCTCCCGTTTGTCAACACTTTTTTGGTAAAGAGGTGCCCAGGACTGAATACAGCTTCCCATACAGTTTAATGTAAGTCATATAGAAAGGCATTACTATTTTGCCACTAAGGATGTAGCTACGCTACAGTTCATGTGACTATACCCAAGCTTTCTTTAATCTAGCTGTAATAAGAGGAGGGCCTGAGATATAAACCTTGGTATCAGAGGCCTCGTATGAAGTCTAAGGCCTGAACTAAAGTAATGGTCAAGACTTTGCTAACATAAAGCAAAGTTAAGCTGTGAGACAGAGGCAGGTTCTGCTCACAGAAGCTGGCAAGGAAAGGGCTAATGCTGCAGAAAGAGACATACCTAAAAGGTACTGGACAGTAGGTATCAGAACATTTGGATACTTGCACATTCCACACAGATAACAAGGAACAGGCTAACCCATCCTAAAAACAGGGTCAAAAAGGTAATATGATAGATGGAGTTGTTTTGTTTGAACCAACATGTACAAGGTGAGAGGCGGCACCTTGCTACGTAGAGGGGTTGCACCTCAATACGTCAGGAGTGATGTGTAACTTGTCTGTACCTGTGTATAAGAATGCATCTGTGGGGTGGCGTCTTTGTCTGGCCTAGGGGGGCGTGGAAAGTCCCACCACTGACTGACACAGTCCATTGTCAGGGAGCACATATGTACTAGCTAGCAGCACCTTAGCAGCACCTTGGATATCTAATTTGGGGAGCTGGAGGCTGTGTTTCTCTCTGACAATGAACCTGGGCCAGGTGCCTTTGTACCTTATCGGAGTCTGTGGTCATTGGGAGTTCTCTCGGGGTCTGCTGTCCCAGCGATCTGCAGAGCCGGGGCAGCCCACAGAGGGAACACACGCATGCAGCCGACTGATATCAACATTGAACAGAGCAGAGTACAACACCGGTAGCGTCTGACAACACTAGCCAGCTCCGGTTTCAGAGCAGTGAAGCTGTGGCAATGCAGACTTCAGCCTGAGTTGTACAAGGCCACCCAAAGCCAAGAGTAATTACTTAGATGGCTACACTGCACTGATGCTGCTCTGGCTCCACTGCTCTGGTACCCAAGCTAGCTAGATGAAAGCTATTTCTGATATGTCTACAGGAGCTACTGTCGCACTCCATGCTGCAGTTCCAATCTCAGTGACTGACGCTTCTACTTAAACAGCCCAAAATTGCTTGGTCTCTCTTGCTGTCGTGTCACACTGCAAATTACTGTCTCTGTTGCTCCTAAGTCTCATTTAGCATTACATCTCCCCAGGTTTCTCCCTCTCATTTAATAGCTAGCACTGGATTGAATGAAGAAGAGAGGAATTTCAATGTGTTGTGCTCTGCTGATGTTTTGAATATCTCTAGATTTGTATTATTCCTTTGTCCTCAGTGTATTCCCATCTTCTCCCAGATTATGGTTGTGTCATCCGAGTATTTCATCAGTGTACCACGTGCTTTCTTTTCTCAGTCACTAGGGTTCCATTATGACTCTCTGATTGAGGGATACTCCTTCACTCCCCTCCTTAAATAGTACCACCCGAGTATGGATCCCAGCAGCAATTATAATTGTTTAATGGCAGAGCAGGCAATAACTGAAGAATTCGTGGGTGGGTGGAGAGAGTGCTGAAAAAGAACAATTGCTAAAGCTGTTCAGCAGATGTCGTCTGCACTCTTCCCATGCTGCTCTGTGCAGGGCATGGCCATGCTGTGAACTTTCATGTGTACTGTATTAACAAGTACATTGGACACAGCCTCTCCTTCTGCCTCCCTGTTCTGCTATACTGGCAGCTCTTGGCCTCCCTGCTCTTCTCTCTTTCCCCTCCAAGAAGCAGAGAGGAAGTGATCCCAGGAATTGAGTACTTTTTAGTTAGGGGACAAGTGAGAAGGAAAGCAGCAGGCTCAGCTACTACATTGTTCACAGGAGGGCAGTGGGGTGGTGGGAGAGAGCTGTTGCACTCTTTGCAGGCTGGGAGGTTGTATTCCCTCTCATCATAAACTCCTCTTGTCAATAAAAAAGTAACAGCTTAATCTGCTCCCTCTCTCCAACTCCCCTCTCTTGGAAAACAACCTTCAGCTCCTGAGCTCCCTTACTAGCATCTCTTGCTTTTTACAGAAGAAGAAGGAGTCCAAGAGTTACTGAAGAGGGGGGAAGAACATCACCAACAACCTCCACTGGGCAGTAGTACTGGAACTCTGTAGTTATGATGCAGTGGGTAACAGAACTCAGATGTTCCTCATTCTGCCATCTGTCACGCATTTCAATAGCTTATTGAAAGGTACAGCTGTGCCCCTGCTGCACTCCAGCATGCAGGGTTGCTAGCTGGCTTCCCACTCCCACCCATTGTTCTCAGAGCAACCAAATAATTCCTTGTTTCTCCATGGGCACATGGTGAGTACAGAAGCTTCTTATAGCCCCTTCTCCTCTGGCAGATCTGCACATGGTGGCTATAACTTAGCCCTTAACAATTGTATATGAATTTAACCCTTAATAAGTCAGTGTAGAATCAACAATTGTTTTGTTGCATCAAAGGGCTGAACTGATGACCTCATCAATTTGCAGAGGTGCCCCCAAACATTCAACTCATAACATCTATGCATCCATTCAGCATCCCCTCTCCTTCATTGCCAAGTCAGCTGGTGTTAGGGAAAGACATCCCAGGGAAATGGTGCCAGTAGTGTAAGGGGCCTACCATGAATCAAACATTGGCCCCTCTCCTGACCTGTCAGGCCCTGTCCACCTTTCACCCTAAGACCCACCCCTCTATGGTATTACTTCTGGGGTCAAGATGGACACATGACTAGAAGCAAGGTGTTGGTATGTGACACCTCTAGGAACTCCTCCAACCATCCTCGACCAATTGGGAGGGGTTTAGGGTGACCAGATGTCCCGATATTTAACTCTGTGTCCTGTGTTCCAATCAATGTACGATCGGGACACCATTTGTCCCCATATTCAGGTAAGGAGGTGAGTGGAGGGAGACGCTGACCCCATGGGTGCTCCAGGGCCGGAGCACTCACATGGAAAAATTGCAGCCAACTTCTCCACTCCTTCCTCCTTCTCCCTCTCTCCCCACAGCGTGTCACATCCCTGCTCCTCCCCTCATCCCAGAACTTCCCACTTCCTAACAGCTATTTTGCGGCACTTAGCACTTTCCAGGAGGGACAGGGAGGAGCGGGGATGTGGCGCGCTCAGGGGAGGAGGTGGAGAAAGGCGGGTCAGAGGTGGGGGAGGCGTAGGGGCAGGAAGAGGTGGAGGGTGGCGAGCACCAACCCAGCAGAGGGGAAATCGGCACTGTAGGGGTGAGTGGTGGGCAGGGGGGTGAAGAGGTGAGCGGCAGGCGGGCGAGCAAGTGGGAAGGGAGATGAGCAGTGGCTGGGGGACTGAGGAGGGATGCAGCAAGCCAGCGCCAGGCCAGGGGATGAGGAAGGGCGTTGGGGAGGTCAGAGTGGGGAGGGGGTGGGATCTGGGCCAGAGTGGGAGAGGAGCCTGGGAGGAGCGGGGGTGGACTGTGGGCAAGGCTGATGGCACCCCAATGTGTCCTGACATTTAGTGTGGTGATCTGGTCACCTTAGGTGGGTTTTCTCCAAGAGGAGATTTGACCAATTGGGAGAAGTTCTGGAGTGGGGTGATCTGTTCGGAAGTGGGTCATCTCGTTCCAAGAACGTATGTCTTAGAAATTGTGGAAACGCTGAGAGGAAACATGGACTTCCCACCCCGTGAGAACTTTGGAATTTGTTTTACCTCTGAGGGCCTTCAACCACCTGCAGAGAAATCAGTACAGAGGAGGAGGGAGTGGCCGAGGGGAGCCCTTTGCCCAGGCATTGATGGATACACCAGAACCTGATCCTGAAACACAACCACATGTAAGGAAAACCAATGAGCATGATGGCCTCTTGTCGTCCACCCCCTGGAGGAGGAAAGCAACTTCAGCTTGTGGGAGTCATTGGCAGACAAGGTAAATGGAAAAGATGTTGCTCAGGAAATGAATGATTAAGAAGTGGCGGTCGAGGATGAGGTGTAATGGGGTAGGAACCAAGCTGGAGTTGTGTAAATCTAAAAAAACAGATGTGGACTTACAGTTGTTTCTTATCTGAAAATCTCTCGACAGCTCAGTGATGCCTACTGGTACCACCCCCAGATCTGAGCAAGCTGCAGTGGATGACCAGTTCCTTGCTGGTATAGTGACAGCCACAGAGTGATCATGGGAACAGGTACAAAATAAAGTTCTCAGCATGGGAAATAGGGCAGTTAGAAACAAATTTTAGCCCCCTTCCAGCCCCCCATCTCCTGAATCTTAGTTAATCAGCTTCCCAGGAAAGAAATAACAATACTTTCAAAAGACTTAGTATTTTCAGCTACATTTACTATCTTATTTTTCTCTACCTTAATCCTATGTAAGTTACTGATTTGAAGCAGACCAAGACTGGTCCCTTAAGGATAATTAGTCAGTTATGGTGGGGATGTGAGGGGGGTTCCAAGTCCATTCTTCTCTCTTTTGTAATTTCTAACTAGTTGATAATTGATGTCTCCAATTACAATTGGAAGGTAGGCAGTTTTCATGTTGAATGTCGCCAAAGTTTTGTTGCTGTCAGACCACATGCATATATCTTTTGTCTGTTCAAAATTAAATAGATTCTATATAAATGGCTCCATGTGGATGGGTGCTTTACAGAAATAGTAATAAATAAATTGGGTAGCAGGCCCTTTAAGAGATGTTGGGTCTAGCTGTGACTAGTCAGCTGCATCCGAGCTGAGGCCAGGGGTCAGGTGAGAGCTTGAAAGACTGCCTAATTGTCCTAATAAAAGACAACAAGTAAATCAGCTGAGTGGTGAGAATGAATTAACTAGCCCACCAACTTCTTCCTGAAAAGAAAGGGACTAAATCCTGCAGCTGGAGAGCGTGGTTTTTGTGCATGTGCAATGGCTTACAGTCCCCTTTTGTAATCATTTTTGTGTGCTGACTATAACTCCCTGAGTAAATAACGTTTCCTCTCACTTATAGCACATATGATGTCATGTTCTTATCATCAGCAAACATCAGTGCAGTTTGGTCTGATGATTGACTATTGATTCCCCCCTCCCCCTTGAAAATAAAGTCAGCATCTTGATCTGTTCTCAGTGCTTCCTGAGGAAATAGTCATTGTAAGTAAAAATCTTTAACTGAGGGCATTGACCTTTTCTACTTATTTATTTATATCCTTCTACTGCAACCCAAGTCCCTGTCATATTATGGGCTCGTGGTTGGGAACCAGAGGGCTACTAGGGACTGGATTTTAAAAGGTACCTAGTGCGATTTACAAAAAACCCTAAGCATGTTAAGCACCACTGAACTAGGCACCTATATACTTAAATACCGTTGAAAATCTCACTTTAGTTGACTAGCAGCAGGCATTGCACCAAATGAGGAAGAGAAGCGACAGTGGTGGCCAGTAATAGTGAAAAAAACTTGCAGGTTGCCTGTGCTGCTTCTGTCATTCTAATTATAGTGCTGGCTGGGGTGCTTTAAAGGCAAGGGTAGGAAAATGCTGAGCTGTGAGGTACTTAGGAGCTCATGTAAAAGCTAGAGATAGAAGAGCAGGTGCAGCTGGAGCTCATGCATATGTTGTAGTGAATGGTACTGTGACATGATCTTAGTCTTTCTCAGGATAACCTAGATATGGATCATCTGTAGAGGAAGCCCCTCTCCTCCAGATCCTCGTATGTATGGACAAGAATATTTGCCAAATCCTCTGCACTCAAAATGGCACCTCCAGTTCCTGACATCCAGTTTTTTCCAGTCAAATTGTGGAAATTAATTGGAATTTTTTGTGTAGCAGTTTTCTCTAATCTTTCATTCTGTGAAGTGCCAGCTGGTGAGGCGAAAACTGTGCCGGGGAGAGGAGTGTTAGACCTGTGCTGCAGCATCTGAATGAGGCCTAAATCTATCTTACTGGAAGACAAGAAATCTTTTTACTTCCACTTCTACTAAGAGTTCTTCATTTGTTCATTATATGCAATGACGGACCAGTGCAAACACTTACTACAGCAGGGGCATGGTGATCTTTCAGAAAACCCTTTTATACACAGGCTGGTATAGATATCTGGCTGCACCCTTAAAAGCTTGCCATTTAGATATTGTGTTGATGGATTGGATAGATACATAGCTAATAAAGAGATGCTGACAAATACCTAATGTTAAAAATGATAGTGACAAGAAAAAATAGAAAATTATGTATTAAATAAATGCACTTAACAGATTAGAAAATAGCATGCTTATGTATATGGAATGTCAGTGGGATACAGTTATGACAGCAATTAATTAAATGAGACATTTAAATATAAATGTTCATGCTGTTTGCACTGAGGATAGAGCATGGTGGATTGATTTAAAACAAAGCAATTTAAGTCACCAATTTTGATCACGATTTAAATCAACAAGTGGGAAATCTTGATTTAAATAATTGATTTTAAACGTGTTTTTTATTTGTACTTTTTAGTGTTTTCCTAAAAAGAGATTGCTTCTCATTGGTTGGTAATGATTTAAACATGTTGATTTTGCCTTTATCCTAAATTTGGTGCTGCCCTTTGCTAACCAGAAGGACACATTACATCTACACACATTTATTTAAGCAATTGTATAGCTTAACTCACATTTATTGAGATTCGTAATGTTTACATTTTTTTGTGTTAGAAAACGGTGAATCTCGTATAGATGGTCATTAATGTTTTACTTGTGATTGGGGTCAAGATCTGTTTGGACGGAAATTCAAAATCAATTAGAAATGCGTAAACCAGCATTTTAAAGTTGTTAAATAAAATTACTATAAATGTGCCTAATACATAAGGAAAAACGTTTAGCAAAACATATTTTGTATTTAAAGCTAACTAATTTACAAAGGAAGTATTAACTGTAGTTAGTGAATTGAACTGATTGTTCCCGGTCAGCATGTCATTCAAGATTTTAGAACTAGTAGATCTCATCCTCTCACATCCAGTTTTTAGTCATAGATAGGAAGAGGAAAATAAGCTTTCTTGTTTTTTCAACTCCCAATCAGTTTCTTAACTTTGAGTCAGTCAGAGAACTGACTTAGTTGAATCAAATGAAATGAAGAAAATATTCTCTCTTTTTCCACAGAAGAGGATACCGCTATTAAAATCTGGTGTCATTCTTCAAAAACTCTGGTTCCAGGCGATTAGCCAGTGACTTTTACAAGTTCAGTGGTTTGACTTTCTTTAAAAAGTGGCAGGAAACATGTACTGCTTGCTTATTATTTGATATTTAATTTAAATAATGTTAATACATTTAGCCCTTAACATACTTTGGAAATTCCAAATTTAATTTTAAATATTTTTTTAAATGAACTTGTATTTCATCAGAACAAGGAGTACTTGTGGCATCTTAGAGACCAACCGGACAGTATGCAAAAGAATAAATGGACACAAATCAGACATCAAGAATTTTAACATTCAAAAACCAGTTGGAGAACACTTCAGCCTCCCTGATCACTAGATTACAGATCTCAAAGTTGCAATACTCCAACAAAAAAACTTCAGAAACAGACTCCAATGAGAAACTGCAGAATTGGAATTAATTTGCAAACTGGAGACCATTAAATTAGGCTTGAATAAAGACTGGGAGTGGATGGGTCATTACACAAAATAAAACCTATTTCCCCATGCAAAATTTCCCCCTACTGTTATTCAGACCTTCTTGTCAACTGTTGGAAATGGGCCATCCTGATAATCACTACAAAAGTTTTTTTTTTCTTGCTGATTATAGCCCACCTTAACTAATTACTCTTGTTATAGTTAGTATGGCAACACTCATTTTATCATGTCCTCTGTGTATATATATCTTCCTACTGTATTTTTCCACTGCATGCATCCAATGAAGTCGGTTTTAGCCCATAAAAGCTTATGATCTAATAAATGTGTTAGTCTCCAAGGTGCCACAAGTACTCCTCATTCTTTTTGCTGATACAGACTAACATGGCTACCACTCTGAAACTTGTATTTAATTGAAATTTTAAAATTGATTTTTTTAAATTGGATGTTATCCATCCTGGAGCAGTGTGTACTCACACAAGGAGTATATGGTCTGACAGGAAATTAGAGTGGTAAATGGTGACAGAAATGAGAGATTGGTAGGTATATGAAATATGGTTGTGCATGGAAACACTGTGGAACAAGCCTACCATATTATGGGTGTTATCAGAAGCAGACATTAATAAGTAAGAATTTTAGGGATGATCCTTGCCTAAGGATAAAATCATTTTAGTTTTCTTTCAAAATTAATTCACAGTGGTGTGATTTTTTCACCTTCAAAACTCAGCACTTGAACCACAAATCAACTATGCATTTTTGTTTACTGTTTTAAAATTGACACCTACACTTTAATCCTTTTGTCTTTTGTGTACTAATGAACCCTTGTAAACAAACAAAATTCATATTTAAATAATAAATATCTCTCATGAGGTAACTTAAGTGTTGGACTTCAAAGCAAGCATATTACTCTAATAAATAAAATAAGAAAATGCTGCAAATGCACTGTATTGTAATTCATGCCACTAAAAAGTGATGTGGTTATATTTTCTTTGCCACGCCATGTTTCTTGGCACAGGTGGGGGAGTACCATTACATAGGAGGGGAGGAGTAATAGTAGCATCCATATTATATGTCTCAAAATTGTACAGTCACTGGACACATGACTGATATTATGCAGGAGAGCCTTATGAGATGATTGAATGTAAAAAAGTTTCCAGAATTGCTCTGCTTTTAGATGACCTATAGAATGGCTCATTGAAGTCCACACAACCTGATTGGGCTATATGTAGGAAGTTAGCTGCTTAGAAATTATAGATCTGTCATTGTAAGAGGGAAACTTTGGAGCAAATACCAGAGGCAGAGGGTGTTTAGGATATGGGAGGAGAACAGGGAGGGAGGTAAGAGAGCAGTCACATGGTCATTGGCACCTAATGCACATACAATAGTTGCCCTTATTCTGACATTTTCCAGAAGTCTGATTTGTACAGCTACAAATTTGGGGAAATTGCCAAATATTTGTATAAATCAATTTTGCATCAGGGAATTTGCACTGCCCATTCTCAAGAAAAATTCATTCAAACTATGAATGAACCAAATCTATTAAAGTTAATAAAGACGGATATTTTCCAAGTATGTATTTGTAATTTAAAACTTTATTTTGTCTGGCTTATATTCAGAACATCAGTGGAAACATAGGAACTTGTAGGTTCAAATGACTTTATATTGGTAGTTTTGAATAAAATATATTAGATAATGAAATGGCAATAAATACATTTGGATGATAACTATAGATCTTAATATCTCACATATATATATATAAAATTCATGCTTTGTGAATAGTTGACTTGTCCATATCATGTTTTCACGGTGCTGAAATTCACTGTAGGTCTTACAGGTCTTGAATATGCTCAGCGTGGGTCTTATTGGACCAGCTTCTGTTGGAGTGAGAGACAAGTATTTGAGATTACACAGAGCTCTTTTTCAGGTCTGGGAAAGGTATCCAGAGTGTCAAAGCTAAATACAAGATGGAACAGATTGTTTAGCATAAGTAAACAACACACATTTAAAGGGATCATTCAAGGTGAAGTGGCCCATTAATCTCTCCAGTCATACGGGAAGGAGGGGGGAGGGTTAAATAGGTTATAGATTGCTGTAATAAGTAATAAACCCCCTCCTACTGTACAACTTTAGTTGTCACCTACCACCTCACACTCAAATCCATATGAAGTATCATCAGACAGTTACATCCCATAGTCAATGGGAATCAGATCCTGAAAGAAATCTTCCCTGAACCCACTCTTCTGGCCTTCAAAAAACCCTGCAACCTCTCCAAACTCATTATCAGAAGCAAGCTCCCTACAGATCAGGACACACCAACTCAAAGCAGCACCAGAACGTGATAGAACCTAAGCAAAACCTGTAGACATCTATCCACTGTTACGATGATCAACACTTTCCACAACACACCTTTCAAGATCCATGGGGGTCCTACAAATACTTATCACAATATACGGTGTACCTCATCCAGTGCACTAAGTGCCCCAATAACAACTATGTGGGTGAAACAAGACAATCACTATGCTGTACAATGAACTCACACAGAAAAATGATAAAAGACAAAAACACCATAGCAACTGTGAGTGAACACTTTTCACAAAGCGATCACTGTATATCTGACCTCTCAGTCTCATCCTCAAAGGAAATCTGCACAACTCCTTCAAAAGATGAGCCTGGGAGTTTAAATTTATAACTTTGCTAGATACCAAAAATCATGGACTAAGTAGAGACACTGACTTCATGGCTTATTACAACAATCTATAACCTACTTAACCTTCCGCCCCCACTCCCACAGCTTTTTTTCTTTCCTACCTAAGACTGGAGGGGTTCTAAGGGGTCATTTTACCTTGAAGGGTCCCTTGAAATGTATATTTGCTATTTACGCTAAATAATCTTTTCCACCTTGTATATAGCTGGGTTATATTTCCCAAACCTGAAGAAGAGCTCTGTATAATCTCGAAAGCTTATCGTTCTCACCAACAGAAATTTGTCCAGTCAAAGATATTACTCACCCACCTTCTCTCTCTAATATCCTGGGACCAACAAAGTTACAATACTGCATTCAATATGCTCTGTTGTTTATGTACATTTTCAGAGAGCTTCTGTATATTGGTATCACATTACAAAGAAAAACAGAAAATATAACAAAGCTATTTTCTCTTTATTTCCCCTATTATTTTTTTGGTTGTTTTATAAAGAAAAAGACATCTGTATCAGTAATAGCAAAACAAATATTTTTGACCAACTCACAGATATGAAAATTCTAGTATTATAAACAGTAATGGCAATGCAAGGTTATAAAATGTTATTTTAGAGTCAGTGGTCCATGAATAATATTGCTTCTATACTATACTATGCTTTAATACATGCAAGTGCATGAAATAAATCATGGCTTATTATATTGTTGGAGAGGAATCAACTGGGAATCAAAGGAAATGATCCTTAAGCCTAACAGAAACAGGTTTTACTTGTTTTATTTCTACTCTCACTGCAGAACTGCTAATCTCTGGCTACGTCTTCACTACCCGCCATATCAGCGGTTAGCAATCGATTTCTTGGGGATCGATATATCACGTCTCATCTAGGCGCGGTATATAGATCCCCGAACACGCTCCTGTCGACTCTGGAATTCCACTGGAGCGAGAGGCGGTAGCGGAGTCGACACGGTGAGCCACGGACGTCAATCCCGTGCCGTGAGGACGGTAGGTAATTCGATCTAAGATACTTCGACTTCAGCTATGTTATTCACGTAGCTGAAGTTGCGTATCTTAGATCGATCCCCTCCCCTAGTGTAGACCAGCCCTCTGTTCGCCACTGAAGTCAAGGATGGTATTCGGTCCAATAATATTGATATAGTCATATCCTTTGATGAATAACTTCATCAAAGTAAAAGCAAGTTAAGTAATATTGTAATAAGGCTCTTTGTCTTTAAGGTGACTTTTTAGTTTGTTTCTACACAGTTGTCATATAAATGTAGCATGCCAGAAAAAGTTCTCCGACACAATAGTGCCTTTGACACATATTCACAATGTCTAATAGCATCAATTGGAGTTCAATTACCACACAGTTGAGCTCTGTCTATGGCCCATTTTTTAATTTGTTGCTGGCTGCAACAATATTTCTTAAACATAGTCATTCTTTTATTTTCCATTTTTGTTAATGAAGTCCAAAATTAGGAAGATGAGAATCTTTAACTACTTAAACTATTGGCTTACAAACACGGTCAACGTCTATGTAATTTCCACTAAATATACCACTGATAAATGCATCACATCACTGTTCTTCAAATACTGTTGTTTTTTTCAATAGCCTGTCTGAGAGAGAATCCACTCAGCAATATAAAACAATCCCAGAATCCTTTATATGTTTAGGAATTGTTTAAGATGATCAATTGACTAGAGAAACCTGAATTTCATTTTAATGTTAATATGAAAAGGTGAAGGAAGAGTCTAAGCCTGTTTGTTATCTCACTCCAGTTTTCTCATTTCTTTTCCTTATTCAGTCACATGTGATTATTTTAAGGATTAAAAAGAAAAACTGGCTCAGTAGCTCCTAGAGCTCGGAATTAGCAGCAGAGTTACAATTCTCTAGATCTCCTGCAATTAAATCAGAGGGTGAAATCCAGGCCCCACTAAAGTTGGTGAGAGTTTTGCCATTGACTTTAGCGGAGCCAAGATTTTGCCTAGAGAGAATTACAACAGTTAAGTTCTCTCTTTGAGAAAAGCAGTGCTGACAGCTAGCCTGCTACAATCCGTTTCTACCCATGCTATCCAGTAAGCGGTTGCATTTCTATTTGGAAGTTGGAAGGTAAACAATAAATCACTTTAAGAACAATAAGGTAATTATTTCTAAAGTGAATACTGCATTTAAACAGCTCTTATAAGACATTTATTATGTAACATGCATGCTAATTTTCCTAATATCTGACTGCATTTTCCAATAATATGCTTTTGATATACACATTTGCCAAAAATATAGTGAATGCTTTTTGTTTTAAAGCAGAAAGGTGCAAACTGTAGAATACAATTTCATATCCTTTAAAAAAGTTAATGTGCTTTTTTCATCTTTGATGGTCTTTGTTTTGCTGTTAGTTGGTAGGATATAGAGCAAATCATTCATGTTGTGTATTAAAAAAAAACTTTGGAGAGATTTCAAAATAAGTCACATTAAATACACTTTTTCTCCGTCTTGGACTGCAAAAAAGCAGTTTCTCTTATATAAATAAATAAGATCTTAACCTGTTTTCTCTATTGTGAACCTAGTATTGCATTGTAACTCACTTTTTGACTGAACTGTTAATGTGCCAAATCCTGTCATCTTTACTTAGGCAAGTCTTCTATTAATCCCACTAGAGACGGGGCCAATAAAAGTTTTCTCTAAGTAAAAACTGCCAGATATGGTTCCCTGAATAGTCTCAGTTGTTCAGACCACAAATTTAAATAATAAATATAAACCCCTTTTGCCAGTTTAAAGGCAATAAATCTAATTGTTTACAGTAAGTTTATCATAAGATGCAGGCAAAATTCTAATTCAGATGCAGTAATTATACAGAAGTTTGATTTGGCAAATCTGGCAATATGAGCAAAATCATTCTCCTCTGTCTCTCACACACTTGCCTGCAACTTCATAGACAATCTGTTCATTTACCAATCAAATTGTGCTCTTATCAGCAATGTATGAACTGAATAATTTCCACAGAGGCCTTTGCAGAGGGAGTCCAGAGTATGTCTCCCTGGGGGAAATTGTTTCTGTATCTGCACACCATATGACATAAATTGTCATGCTCCAAAGGCAAGTATTTGCTCTTTGGAAATATCTTGGGGCCAGAGGTACAGGCCATCCCTGGAAATGATGGTTTAGCTGGGCCCAGAGAGGAGGATCTCCAGCTGACCCAAGGAGATTTTCCCCCGTCCCCATCCTTCAGTTCAAACACTGCTCATCAGCATAATATTAAGGAGGGACATAATATGGTAAGAGGAGAGAATCAATATCACATTTAGCTGCATACTCCTGTATTTCCCCCAAATGTACAATAGTTCATAAATTGGTAGCTCCAGGGTTATCTTCTTCTCCACACCCTCCAACCCTGAACAGTCAGCACCAAGACTTGTACGGAAAAATATTTGTGTTATCTCCAGTGTTCTTGAAGGCTCTGACAAGTTATCCAACATGCATTTATACATTCTAGATTTCTTCATTGGCATTTCTTTCTCTTCTAAATCTGCATTATGTAGATACATCACCTTCCATTACAGTTATATGCAAACAGCATAATAAACATAAGTAATTGGCATCCAATCCTTCCATAGTGCAGGATATTGTTAATAAGGAATTAATTTGTTTTCTTCTATTTGCTTTAAAATTAGAAATCCTTTCCTACTTTTTTCATTCTTGGTTTTATTTTCTAACGATGATTTGAGTTTTTGGGAGGTTTTTTTCATAGCAAACAACAAACTCCTCTTTTAAAAAATATCTATTGTATTTCTTTCATAACAGCTACTAATAAATAGGGTTTCACATGGTTCCTCATTGTCTATAGGTTTCACGTTGTGTTCTATGAGACTACATGGTTGCTTCACAACAGTGCAATTTTCACATGACCACACATTTGCCTTTCAGCTTCTCTTTCCTTTTCTGCTGTTTGCTTTTTTTACCATCAATTTGTAAACTCACAGTCCTGCGTTTCTCTAGGTTTAGCAGTTCTTGGAACAGCTCTTTCACATTGTGGTTCAACTTGGCAGAAGTCTCCATAAAAGCACACTTCCACTTCTTGGCCATAGCTTCTCCGTCACTGCTCTCCACCTCTCGGTTTTGGTTTTCATCACTTTTATTCCCCACTAGCATAATTGGAATGCTTTCCACATCCCCTTTAATCTGACAGATTTGTTCATAGATGGGTTTGAGTTCCTCCAAGGACTGTCGGCTGGTGATTGAAAAAACCAAAATGAAAGCATGTCCTTTGGAAATAGACAGACGCTGCATGGCTGGAAACTGATGGCTCCCTGTAGTGTCGGTAATCTGCAAAGTGCATATGCTCTTATCACAGCTGATCACCTGCCTGTAGGTGTCTTCAATGGTAGGAATGTAGCTCTCTTTGAAAGTGCCTTTCACGAACCTCAAGACCAAGGAACTTTTGCCAACTCCTCCAGCTCCAAACACCACCACTCTGTAATCATTGCTTTGCTCAGGCATGCTTTTCACTGTATGTGATGCTCAGCTAGGGGGGAAAAAACCTAGGAAGGAAAATGTAACAAAATATTAATACAGCTTTTCATGAGGAAGATGCTTTATAACTTCTATGGTAAGAGACATGAGAAAATGACTGAAGTAATGGCATATTAATAATACATAATGACTCAAAAGGACTGATCATGGGTTATAGAGCAATTCATCTCAACACAGTTTCTAGATTCCAACTCAGTGAGGTTGATAATGGATGAAAATTACTGCTATTTTGTGCTTAACTGGTGGCCTTTGTAAATTGAATGCACAACTTTAAGTCCAGTTACTAGTGGGAAAATGGACATAGCCCAAAAAATACCCATCCATTTGACATCCCCTTGTTGACAGTCCGTCTACCAAGAGACTGAATTGGCTATGGAGATGGAGCTACACTCTCATCCATAGAAGACGTAGTTCAGGTCTTTGTTGAAACATATAGATGACGAGATCAGTGTGTGTGAACTTATCCTTCTGCCCATGCTATACCTCTTCTGTGGATAGAGAATTTGTTTCCAGTGTTGTACAATTCATACCTTTCAGAAGCAAAACTTAAAACTAATGGATAAGTGCTAATATTTCATTGGTAGCACTAAGTGTTTCATAGTCTGTCTTTGGGGGTTTTTACCACTTTGGTGTTACCTCAAAAATATTGTTTTATTTCCCAAATGAGCATGCTCATTTATAATTCAAAAGGGAAACTCTAGTTTTTTATTCTGATTTTATTTACTGCACATTGTAATTTTTGCATGCTAATATTTGTCTACGTTTACCAGAAAAGAGATTTCTGCGTCTTCATAGAACTTGGAAAAGAATCATATTGTCAAATCTATCAAAGGGATGATAATGCACGGTATACTTGGTAGTAATTTCTCTGTCAACCTTGAAGTTCAGCAGGTTCAGCAAGATTACCTGTCACCAAAAATCTCTCCCTAAGCAATTAACTATGAATCTGGTCATAACAATAATGTATTCCATGTGTAAAGAGGTATCCAAGGTTCTGTTAACTAAGGTAGTTCCAGAATTAGAGAAAGTTTGGCTATAATCACGGGTTTATCTAAGGGCTAAATCTTACTGACTTTGGAACTGACACAGTACTTATTTATAAAAAATGGAAAAATTCCCATTCACTTCAATGGGTGTTTGTCAGGCCGTGAATGATACAAAACATCTCTGCATTTCAGTGAGACTTATGCAGGCATAAGGGCTGACAATTTGGACCTTAAAAGAGGAAGCAGAGAAGAAAGGAAAGCTAGCTCCTAGTTAAATTGAGTTTAAGGCCAGAAAGGGACCCTTAGATCATGTAGTCTGACATCCTGTGTATTAAAGGCCATTAAATTTCACCCAGTTATCTCTGTATAGAGCCCAATAACTTGTTTGACTAAAGCATATAATCCAGAAAGGCATGTCTCTAAGACATCAAGAGATGGAGAATTTGCTCCTTATTTCCAATTTGAATGTCTGGCTTCAGTTACCATCATTGGTTTTGTTATTCCTTTGATCAAAAAATTGAAGAGCTCTTTTGGTACTTGGTATTTTCTCCCATGAAAGTACTTACACACTGTAGACAAGTCACCTCTCAGTCTTCTCTCTGATAAACCAAACAGATGGAGTGCCTTAAGCCTCTCACTGTCAGGTACTTTTTCCAGCTCTCAAATCATGTTTGAGAGTTTTTTTCACCCTCTCCAATTTTTCAACATCATTTTAAAAAATATATGCTGTTCTGGTATCCCCAGTATTCTAGTATTGGTCTCACCAACTTCACACACAGAGGTAAAATCGCCTCCCTATTCCTACTCACTACTCCCCTGTTTATATATCAAAAGATTGCATTAGCCCTGTTTGCCACAGCATTGCATTGGGAGCTCATGTTGAATTGCTTGCCCACTCTGATCCATAACTCCTTTTCAGAGTCACAACCTTCCCAGATACAGTCCCCCATTTTGTAGATCTGGCCTGCATTCTTTGTTCCTAGATCACTGAACCTATTACAGTCCCTCTGGAACACTAGAACCTTCACCCCCATTTGATGATGATTCTCTACTGGCAACTATTTTTCTGATATCTGTCAGCTATCCAGTTCTTAATCCATTTAACATGTGCTTTATTGATATTTTTATTGTTCGAATTTTTAAATCAGACTGTTGTGTGATCCTAAGTCAAATGTGTTAAGAAAGTCTGTTTATTACATCTACACAATTACCATTGTTAACCAAATTTGTAATCTCAAAGAATGAAAACTCATTTGTTTGAAAAGACCCATTTCTATACAATCAGGTTGACTGGTATTAATTATATTCCTCTCCTTTAATTCTTTATTAGTCAAAATCCCGCATCAGCTCTTCCACTGATGTTAGACTAACAAGCCTTTAGGTATTCAAGCCATCTTGTTTTCCCTTTTTTAATAGTGGCAAAATGATAGCACACTTCCAGCCCTCTGGTATTTCCCCATGTATTTTATTAAAAATTAACATCCGTGGACCAGAGACCTCCTCAGACAGTTCTTTTAGGACTCTGGGTGCAAATTATCTGGATCTGCTGATTTTTAAAATGTTTATCCTTAGTAGATGTTGTCATTTAACATCCTCTTTGGTTACTAATAGACTGGAAAGTACAAATGTGATCCAAGTACATTATCCTCCTCCTGCTTTCCAAATACAGAACAGAAATATTTATTGGACATTTCTTCTGTGTCTGGATCATTTTAACAGTTATACAGTCTCCATTTAGTAATGGACCTATACTATTTCTAAGATTTCTTGTGTTCCTAATATACTTTAAAAATCTCCTTATATTCTTACTCCTGTTAGCTATGGATTTTTCCCTGATTAAAAAAAATTGGGTTTGTTTAGTCTGGAGAAGAGAAGACTGAGAGGGGACATAACAGTTTTCAAATACATAAAAGGTTGTTACAAGGAGGACAGAGAAAAATTATTATTCTTAACTGCTGAGGATAGGAGAAGAAGCAATGGACTTCAATTGCAGCAATGGAGGTTTAGGTTGGACATTAGGAAAATCTTCCTAACTGTCAGGGTGCTTAAGCACTGGAATAAATTGCCAAAAAGATTGTGGAATCTTCAGCATTGGAGATTTTTAAGAGCAGGTTAGACAAAAACCTGTCAGGTATGGTCTAGATAATACTTAGTCCTGCCTTGAGTGCAGGAGACTGGACTAGATGAGTTCTCAAAGTCCCTTCCAGTCCCATGATTCTATGTCTTCATCCTATTTTATCAATTATCTATACTTCATAACTTGTCATTTACATTGATTGCTATTCATTTCCCGTTTTTCTATGTGTTATATATTGCTTTTTGATTTCTAATTACTGCCTTCACATTTCCACTGAACCAGGGTGGGCTTTCAGTCAATGTTGTCTTCTTTCTTGATTGTGGAATTGTGGATTTGGGGCCAGTTAGAACTCCTGTTTTCAATTTTCATTAATATTTTCCTCCTACTCAGTTTTTCTCATTTTTTTCCTCAGCTTTGGGAAATTAGCCCTTTTGGAGCTATCTGTGTGTGTATATAATATATATAAAATGTGTGTGTTATTGGTTGGAAGTGTCCTCTGTTTGCCCATATTGAATGTAATCAGGTGATGATCACTGGGTCCTAGGCAACCATAAACTTCCAGTACAGTGATTAATTCACTTCCATCTGTCATAATGAGTTTAGCCCTATTCATCAGTTTCCAAACAGAATTTTAGAGATGGAATTATATAAAAGGTGTGCTTAGTGAATAACTTTGCTTTCATAGTCTTTCTGATCTAGATTGAGACTAGAGAAGACAGAGAAATTTTGCCTCAGTGGTAGGACAGCTACAGAGTAGTTGCATGTTTGAGGAATAGGCAGCCCAGAAAGTACAAGATGATTACAAGGATTGTTCTTAACCATGAAATAAAATGTAAATTACACATTAGTCAGACATGCAGATACACTTGCTGAGACACAAATGCAGGTAGCTGAGAGACAGCAAAAACCATTCTGGGTATACACCTGTTATATTGAGTTGCATGCCTAAAACAAGCACATATGTCACTAATCGGGCAAGCACTTCTGCTTGCCAGCACCTTAATATCTTCAGAAGGTGGCACTTCTGGGGCCAGTGCAACCATTTAGGCAACCTAGGTGGTTGCCTAGGATGCTGATATTTGGGGGGTGCCGTTTTCTTCAGCAGCGACTGCGGCGACCAGATCTTCGGAGGCCCTGGTCCCCGCCGGCATTTAGACAGAGGGAGCTGGGGCAGGGGAGCACGCCTGCAGCAAGTAAGGGAGAAGTGAAGCAGCCACAGCGTGCTTGGGGAGGGGGCGAGAGAAGTGAAGCAGCGAAGGCATGCTCGAGGTGCTCGTGTGTGGAGCAGGGGTGAGGTGGGGCGGTGGGGGGTGCCTCAGGGCGGAGGTTGGGGAGTGGGGAGCTTGCGGCGCCAATCAGCTTAGGCGCCGCAAGCCTGGGAGGTGGGAGAAGTGAAGCAGTGAAGGCATGCTCAGGGTGCTTGTGCTCGTGTGCGGAGCAGGGGTGAGCTGGGACGGTGGGGAGTGCCTCAGGGCAGAGGGCAGGGAGCTGTCGCAAGGGAGGCGCCTCAGAATGGAGAGGGGGAGCTACCATGGGGACGGCGCCTCAGGGTGGGGCCGCAGCAGGGGGAAGGGTGCAAGGTGGAAGTTTCGCCTAGGGTGCGAAACATCCTTGCACCTGCCCTGGGCACTTCAGAATGTAAATAAGTAAACAGATTCTGCAAGCACTCTGCAAATGGAATTCTTATTGGCTTCTCCTGTTCTGTAGTCTGCACTCACATGAGTCATCCCATAGTCAATGAAGGCAAAGGTACTATTGTCTCCCTTTTAGTGCCTAAGAATCTAAACAAAACTAAACACCTACCTTGGAGCACAAACATATGGGTGGATCTGAAGAGTGTGGCCTTTATCATGCTAGTGAAAATAGATCTACATATTTGTGCACATAATTGTATGCTTAATTGAACCTAACTGTACATTTATTATTTTAATGTAGCCATATCTGGATAGTGTCTTTTTGCTGCATTAAAATCCCTTAGAAAAAAAGTCTAGCTGACAGGTTAAGACAGAAAGGTAAAGAAAAGATACAGCAAATGGCCAAAACAATCTTAAAGTGGACCTCACTTGTGAGCAGTCATAAGCAGAGGTTTTCATGACCATTTGGTTGTTAAACAGGCAAAAATTCACCATATTTATCAGTGAACAAAAATTTCCATGACAAAAATGATATTTTTCTGCCCCTATTTTCATGGCAAAACAGTGAATTTTGAAAAAATGTTGCCCCAGGTGGAAACATAACACTTTTAAAGGGAAAATGAAAATAATTGTTTTTTTTCTTGTAACCCAAAGATTCCATGCCTGTCAAAAGCATCTTTAATTCTAGTGGTGGATTAAAAAAATGTTTTGTAAATATATGGAGCCTAATCCTCAGTGAATTTAAATCGTTATAGCGCCATTGAAGTCAAACCACCACTCCACTGCCAATTCATACCAGCTGAGGGTCTGGCAGAGGGACTGTTCATGCCATTTTTATCAGCAGAAAGAATATCTTCACAGTGCTCATGGCAATGTAGTTGTATGTTAGAGCAGAAACTCAGCCAGGAAAAAATATTAACTCAAAATAACTTCTGTCTTTCTTCAGAGCATTTAAGTACAATACAAAGCTACTAGCAAAGTCACAGCAGGTTGAAACATGGTGTGTAGAGTGCAAGACCTAATGAAAGTAATTAAAATTCTCTCATACATTCAATTTGCCTGAAAAAATAGAAAACAAAATTGTTGTCTGAGTGTTTTGCCATATTCAGCTCCTGCTTTGATTAGCTACTATGGCAAATTGCCTTGTTTTTATAATTGTTTTTTGTTAATCCATATATTGATTTAAAGTTTTTCTCCATGATGGCAACTCCATGCTCTCCAGGATGCTATTGGACAACGGATGTTAAGGTCTTTAAAAAGGTCTCTTTTATTTATTATTAATATATCTTTGCAAAGTGTAGGTTTCGTATATATTTGAATTATTTTGGAGCTAACCTTCTCTATAGTAAGGGAGGGGAATCTCCTGGTGTCTGACATTAAGTGTAACAAAATCCTTCATGTGCTGATGTGAAGAGGGACTTCAAAGCTATGGTATGACTGTGCTTTGGTCAGATCATTTAAGTGGTGCAAAAAAATCATTAAGCCAATTGACCTGTGATTTCTCTGGGTTTTCTTAATGCCTGCTATGCAATATAGAATTTAGAATGAAATATATTCCAGGAACCTCTTAACAGTATTGCTGTGCATTCTCTTTGCCTGCAGCTATTCTACCTTATGCTGTCAGATCTCCCAGCTAGTAAGCAGGATCAGCAAGAGGACTGAAAACCTCTAGATGCAGCAGGAAAGGGAACTGGTGACTTGTTAGGTGTCCTTTGAGCCAGTAGAGAATGACAGCATGGTGAGAGGGGCACAGTTTTTGGAGATGTCATCTTTCAGATCAGACGTAAAACAAAAACCCTGGTCATTAAAGATCCCCTGGTACTTTTCATAAGTACAGTTGTCAACCCCTATGTTCTCACCAATTCCAGCTTGAGTAATTACATTCTTTTGAGATATATTAATGCATGATTGGGATAACCACTGCAGCAGTGCTGATGTTTGGGTGGAAGCAGCATGTGGTTAGGCACCCTGGGAATGGGAGGATTAGTATCTTTAAAAAATGCATTAGGCTTTAGAGTTTTGCCATTGGTCAATATTTGTTAATTTGTCTTTTAAAAAGTGATAGGAGACCTCCCAAGCACATTTGTTTATGCAGGCACTCCTATGTATTTTTCAATGGGCTATGGAAAATACATAGGAGTGTTAGTGTTCAGCTAAATTAAAGCTAGAGAATTCTACACTATTATCTTTAAGAATAATGGGCATGTTGTTTGATCAACTAATACCAAATCTTCTTTGTGTGTCCCAGAATTTAATTTGTTATTCTTGTTGATGTATCATGGAGAGGGGGTAATGGTCAGGTGGTTGGTACCCACAAAGTATTGAGGTTCTATAAATAAAGAGAGAGTCTGTTCAAGTGATTTAGGTCCCAGGTCAGCAAAGCATTTAAGCAATTGCAAAAGTGCTTTGCTGCATAGATATGGAGGTAAGTATGTGCTTACAAGTACTTTGTGAAATCAGAGCTATCACTTAGTCTGATTGAACATTGTTCCTGAATACTGGGTATAGGGCATGCATGTAGCAAAAAGGCTGTCGAGAGTGAAAAAAATATAATTAAAAAGGAAATTAGTGTTTTTTGTCTAGGTCATTGGGTGCAGCAATTAAAAATTATGTGGTTTATTCTGAATATGCTGGGTCATGTTGACCGAATGGTGGTCTATTATTGGACATTGGAAAGATCATCATTAATTTGGGTTTAGAATTGCTTTGAAGTAGTCACTGGAAAAAATCCCAAGTGTGTGGGATGAGGAAGGGAGTTATTAATTGGATCATTGATTGGGTGGAGGTTTGTAGACCTTTTGTTCAGGGACCATGAGCAAAAGCAGGATTAGGATTGGTCAGGGTTCATGATGAAAGGTAGTCACAATCAAATTGTAGTAAATGGGAGAGGCAATACTGACTAACTGGCTTGCATGTGAATCCAGTCAGGTGGTAGTAGAATAATCTGGTTTCACAGTGCACAGCACTAGTTTCTATACAGGGAAATCAAAATGATAAGGCTCTGGGCCCAAACATTCCATTTTCTGTCTGGGATGCTCTCTTTAATAATTTTTGCTTATATTTTATAAGATGCACAAACTCAAACTACTCAGAAAGCTTACCTATGTTCTGAACTGCACACAATGCAAATTGAAAGGAAGGGAGTACAAAAGTTACTTAAAGCTCACTTGTGAACTTTACTGATTTATGTGGCATTGGTCCTCCTGTATTAAATTAGAGCAGAGCAGCCAAAGGGTTGATAACAGCCCTATGGGGTCACAACCACAGGTAGAAATATATGTATTTTGCAGGAGATTGGATTAGATGAGCATAATTGCTTTAAATAAAACCTATTAATTGGAATGGCCACACACACTCTTCTTGTTCAGTTACCACCCATCTTCCTTGCTCTGATACCAGCAAGAAAGGGGAGAGCATAAAGCCACCAGAGCATGTCTCTTGAACTGGGGTGATCTTCTCAGGCTAGATACACTGGCTTTATAGCGGATTTCATCCACAGTGCAAAATACAGTGGTTATTCTGTAATGAAAAGTCTGTCCCAAAATTTGCAAATAAAAGAGTGACTTTAATATTGAAAGTATTTTTTTTAGGAACAGGAGTCCTACACTGCTGTCTCAAAGACAAATGAACATTTAAAGGAGGCAGATCCCAGCAGCTATATCATTCATTGATTACAGAAGCTATGCTCTGATTTTGCAAAGTAACTGGCATGTTTTCAATGAGCAGTCATTAATTTCTATGTTTTTTCAAGGATAAAATATCCACAGAACAACCAATTCTAACTCAGGACATTTCTCCTGAGGTTAGTTTAATTGTGTAGAAAAAAAAGTCTGCACTTGTATGATTAAAAAAAGGTTTAAATAATATTCCAAATTAGTGTCTTTAAACTTGTTTGAACACCTATGAAATATTGTACAGAAGACATTTTCTGGGTGTGGTCCCTCAGAAAATGAAAAAATTGATATTGTTGTAATAATAAAATCTTGACTGGTTATTAACCCAGGACAATGTCATTTGTGGTTACTGCTGTCACTTGTATTACCATAGCACCTAGGCGCTGCAGTTATGGACCAGGACCTCACTGTGCTAGGAGCTGTAAAACCACAGAATGAAAAGACAGTCTCTTCCCCAAAGAGCTTACAATCTAAGTGTAAGACAAGAGACAACAAATGGAGAAAGATGGAAATACAAAGAAACAAAGATGATATTGGTCAGCATGATAAGCTGTGGTCTCAGCATACCAGCAGTCTATTTGTTGGCAATTTTTTATAGGCATTAAGGCAGAGGAGAGTTTTAAGGAGGGTTTTGAGGGAAGATAATGAGGTAGATTTATGAATGTTTATGGGGAGCACCTCCTAAGCATGAGGGGTAGCGTGAGAGAAAATATGAAGGTGATTGTTTGAAAGTGGGCAATAGAGGCTGGCCTTGTGGGCTGACCAGAGGTAGGAGTCAACATCTTGATGGTGAATCAGAGATAATTTGGGGTGAGGCCATGCAGGGTCTTGAAAGTGAAGACAAGCAGCTTTTGGTTGATGTGATAGAGAAAAGGGAGCCAATGGAGGGATTCAAAGAGGGCTGACATGGTCAAAGCAACAGGGTAGGAAAATGATTTTTGCTCCAACACTCTGGATGAATGGGAGTGGAGCAAGATAACGTTTGTCAAGGCCAGAGAGAAACATGTATCAGTAATTGAAACTCAAGATGATTATACCCTGGACAAGAGTTTTAGCTGTGTGGATAGATAGTAAAGGCCATATCTTAGGGTATGGCTACACTGGCATTTTACAGCGCTGCAACTTTCGCGCTCAGGGATGTGAAAAAACCCGTAGAGGATGTGGTTTATGTGCAGCGCTGGGAGAGCTCTCTCCCAGCGCTGGGGCTCCGACCACACTCACACTTCAAAGCGCTGCCGTGGCAGTGCTCCCACAGCGTGCCGCGGCAGCGCTTTGAAATTTTAAGAGTAGCCATACCCTTAGAGATCTTATCCTGAAAGAACTGGCAAAATTCAGACACAGTCTGGATGTAAAGACCAAGAGAGAGGTCCAAGTCAAAGATGATACCCATGTTATGAGCTTGAGACTTAAAGATAAGGACATGTTTAAGTGCTTTGTTAGATTGTGACCAGAGTGCACTGTGCATTAGAGGATTGAGCACTAGAGAAATGCATATGTAAATATGAATGGATTTCATAAAATGACAAAACCAAAAGGCAAAATAATATTATCCAGAATAATGAGTACCAGTCAAATATCTGTTTAACAAACCCCCATGTTAATTTTTAGTTTCTGAAGCTGGTAAATTTAAAAAAAAAGATCTTTAATAAATAGTTTTGGCTCTGAATTAGCAAGCTAGTTAAACTCAGGCTTCACTTTAAACACATGAGAAGTCCTATTGATTTAGTGGAATTACTCCTATTCTTAAAGGTACACACACATTTAAGTACCATGCTGAATCAGCACTTTAGTTCTTTAAACACTTAGGGCCAAATCCTGCTTGCCTTTCTCTCAGGAGTAGTTCCAATTAAACTGAAGTTGAGGTAAGTGAACAGGATTTGGCCCTTACAAAATCAAATACAATGCTGTTAAATTTATTTATTATATGCCAGTCTGTCAAATCCTACAATCTTTATTCAGTCAGAGTAAGGACTGCAAGATTAGATTTTAGGCCCTGATCCTGCAAACACTTATGAGTATGTATAACTTTATGCATCTAGACAAATTGACTAGTGTGGGATAAACACCAAATATTGTGACACTCATAATAAAATCACAAGAATTAGCAACTATTTTCTGTTTTATATAAATATAAAAGATATATACATACTTCAGACTACTTTCTTTTCCATAGAGGGAATAACAGAAAAACTACAAAAGTTTTGTTTATTCTAATTGCACAGTCCTTTAGTCCTGAATAGGTTTATTTTACAGTTACGACAAAAAGCTATTGGTCCAAATCTTCAATGGAAGCAGAATAGTTAGAGATAGGACTATAGGATTTGGCTCATTCTCACGAAAAACTGTAACAAATTTTATCTTCTATTGCTAGGAAGATAGTGATGACTATCATGAACACTAGGCCAGATTCTGATACCTTTACTCATGTTAAATAGAACCTTACTCCAGAATAGTCCCATTAAAGTCAATTATACTATCTATGTAATAAAGTATTGGAACCTGGCCTATTGTCTTAATATCTGAATTTCACAAGATAAAACCCCTTTACCAAACAATCAATGCAGTGATTTAAACTACATTTTGAAGCTGTTTGTAAAACAAGGATTTAATATAAGATCTGAGTATAGTTTGTAGACAGTCGTATAGCAATAATGGGTTTCTGAAGCGGTTTCCAATTGTTCATATAAATCTATTCTCTGCCAGACTGCAGGAGTGAACAGGCAAAGTTGAATTTGTTTTATAAGTTCATATTTTTCTTTACTTTAAAGTAAACACTTTCAACATTTATTTTCAAAACCCACAACTCTTCCTTTTGGCATCTCTTGAATTTCAGAAGACTGAAGACTATTTGTTTACTAAAAATAAAAGAATAATAAAACCCTGTTTGTTAGTTTAAACTTTGAGTAGTTTCTCTGTGTTTCACGTAAATACTGTATCTGTATGTTTCATTATATTTTTTCTCATTTCAGGCAATGTTACCAAGAGAGAAGACACATGAATTAAGAGCAAATCAGTATCATTAAGACTAAAGGATAAGTAAACATAAATAAGTAAATTAAATACAATCAAACACACATATATAAAAAAAATATTTTCCCAGTCATTTTCTGTTGAAGTTTTCAATGTTTAGTTGAAGGAATTTGGCAGATTTTAAGGAGACCATCTTTCTCCATCGGGGCTTATTTTTAATATAGCAATATTTCAGTTATCAGCTGTAGCTGATATTTGATTGTGGAAATTACCAATTTTTTCAAATAAGATAAAAACCTAGTTAGACTTGCTTGGAGAAGAAAAAGATACAATTACATTATTTTATTTTTATCTCAACTTGCATGACATTGATTTTTAAGTCAGAGTTACTGGACATTAAATGGAAGCACCTTGTACAACCCAGAAATGGATTTGCCTTTTGCATGCTGTTGCCTTGCTGCACATCCATCTTAAAGCAGGAATACAAAAGGATGCAAGCATTTCAGTGCCACCGATCCAGTCTCAACCAGAAACTATCCCATTAGCTGCAATCACTATTAGGTAGGCAGCATTTCACTGCTTCAGGCTTTGGCAGCACTCCCACCCTTTAGGAAATCTGGGAGATTGATCTCTGTTACATCAGTTTTCCTCTGGTGTTAAATTCATTTGCTCCAGAGGAGCTGCTGATGACTTTCATTGTGTGAGAGGAAAATTAGAGTCTTCATGTCACTAGTATAAGTCTCTTCTTCCTCATTTTAAGGTGCTGATGAATTTTGCTCTTCTCTTTTTCTTTACATCCTATTCAAGCGTTGTACAAGATCTGGGAAAGGGATTATTGTTTGGATTTTTTTTTTAATAATCTCAAACAGAAAATAGGTCAAGGTTCAATTTAGATTTAAAGACATGTTCTCACCTGGAAGTTCTTATTTGCTGTCTTTCCAGTAATTAGAGTAAGATAATTTAATTGGTCCCTAGTTCCATGTGAAACTTTGATATAACCCCAGAAAAGAGCTGTTTGCTGATCCCATTTTTTTTCTTGCTAAACTGAAACTGAAGATAGCCAAATAGACTGAATTTGTTTTTTAAAAGGTGACATTTTGCTGTGGACAGGGTGCCTTTTACTAGAATGTGTGTTTAAAAAGGGGCGGGGGCGGGGGGGAAGTCCACATTTCTAACATCATGTAACAGCCTTCAGAAATGCACAGTGGTTGTTTTTCCTCATGGATCTAGTCTCTAACATTGATGTTTGCTTGATTAAAGCACCATGAAAAGTAATAAAAGAAAAAAATCTGGAGAACCGAATAGCATGTCAATATACGGTAAAGGCAGTAAACTATTGGACCAAATCTTCTGATGTGAGTGCAGTTCCGACTGAAGTGTGTAAATGCTGTGATGCACATATGCAAATTGGGGGTGAAGTGCACAAATGTGTACACTGATTTTAGAAGTTTTGCCCCAAATGCAAAAACATTCTTGGAGATGCACAGCAAAATACAAACAAATACAGTATAATAAAATGATGCCCCTTTTGAATTATAAACACACACAATGAAGGGGCTTGTTAAAAATAAACTGATGGGGAGCGAATAAATAGAGACCCTCAAATGGTCATTGTAAACTCACATTTGAACAAGAAAATAGTGAGGTGCTTTTTAAAAGGGTGCTGGGAGGAAAACGAAAGAGCTTTCAGTGGGGAATGCATTCCACATCATACCACAACAAAATTGTGATCATCTGTTAGCTTTGGACACAATGGTGGGACCTTCAAATGGTCAGATGTGTCTGAGCACAAATATTTGTCACACAACGCTCAATGAGCAGACTGGTCTTGAATGTGTAGCCAGAGCCAATAGCAACAAAAGCTTTAAAAACAAGCAGTACCAATTCATATTTGAATCCACTACTTTAAAGCAGAAATGACAAGAATACAGGTGAGACATAATATAATCATGGTAGCTCAAACTGGTGAGCAGTCATGCTACTGAACAAATTCCAAATGCTGGTGCATCTTTGAGAGGTCTTTCTTTGAAAAGATTATTACAGTGGCTGAGCCTCAGGGTCACAAAGGCATGCATTTCTGCTATTAGAACATCTTGGAATAAACAAAAGTGCAGCATAACTGGGGGAAAATCACTTCAGTTCTTGGCTTTCAATGAAGAGGACATGATTAAAAGTGATACCAAGGTTCTTAATCTTTGTGGCCACACGCCTACACAAATAGGGACACAAAGAAGAGACCTCCTGCTATCAACAACATCTACTGAACAGTAAGACTTCTGTCTTCCTAGGATTGAGGACGAAAATAGCTGGACGTATCATTCAAATGTTTTCCCAGACTTTAGGATTCTATAGGGCAATAGATTTACAGCTGAACCACTGAAATTCTATGGTTAGAAATGACCAATGGGAGATAGGATGGAATCTTGTGATGTCACTCATTTAACAATCCTTAGCAATGACACGTCTGTCAGTCCCCAAGGACTGACTAATAAAATGCAGTAAATGTAACTGGAACCCTGGGTGGCAGTTCCCTACACCCCAGAAAAAGTCATCAATCAGTGAAGAAACACCAAAATAGCCAGCTGACCCAAATCTACAAACTGTAGGATCTGTAAATACTTTTGATTCAGTGCAATCTGTAAACTCTGGTAAAGGTAGCCATAAAAATCAACCATAAAAGTTTCATTTATAGTGATATGTGTGTGTGTGTGTGTGTGTGTAGTGTGCATACATGGACTATATATATATATATATTGTGTGTGTGTATATATATATATATATAGGCAAATAAATATTTAGTGCATATGATTTGTGTGTGTGTGTAGTGTGCATATATGGACTATATATATATTTTGTGTGTATATATATATATATATAGGCAAATAAATATTTAGTGCATATAATTTGTGTGTGTGTGTTTAAAAAATACTTTTAAGAATATTACTTAAATCTTGTTGCTCTACCCTGAACTTTCACACCATTGTGATTGTGTACTTCAGCATATACAACACCCCACATTTTACAGAGAAAACAGCAATAAGAGTAAAGTGAGCTGTTGAGTAAAAATAAAAAGAGTCAGCCTGCAAGAGGAATACTCAAGAGTTGTCTAAAATTTAGTTCTATTGCTTTAGAAAAAGAGAAAATCTTTTTTATTATTTGATTCATACTCAACATTTCCCCCTCCTCGTTTCCATCATATATGGATAAATGTCTTCATCAACATCTTTTAACCAATGGGTTGAATAAGTGTAAATGAGGGCAGAATTTAGCCCATCATATCTGAATAAAAATCTTTTTCAAATGTTGTTACAAAGCTATTACTGATATCCCAGTACACTAAGAAATATTTTTCCACAGATGGCCAGTACTCTTGTCACCAGCTCTGGTCTTTTTTCCCCAACCAGTACTTATAACATAAACATGTCATCTGCATGAGACATGCAGTTAGGACAAAATCTTGCAATCTTCACTCACGTAAAATTCCCATTGACTTCAGTGGGACTTTTGCCTGAGGAAGGACTGCTGGATTTGGCTAAGAAAAAAAAATTCACCTACTGTTAATACATAGCTAATGTTTCTTATACAATGCTGAGTAGAAAAATGATATAATAAGGTTACCTGAGAAGGAACACAACTCCGTCAAATGCTCTTCAGTTTTTGCCTGTCATAGTACCAGTAGTACAGCCTTTCTGTTGTGGGTTTTCTCCGAGAGAAAGCTGTCTGTTTTTAAATAAAGGAGCCGTAACTCAGCTGGCTGCTTCTCTCTTGTGTCTTGTTGGTTGTTGCTGTCTGATCCTTGTTCTGCTGCCTGTGCTCTTGCTGCTCTGGTCCTAGTCCTAGCTGCTCTGGTCCTCTCTCTCTCTGAGTGCCTGGGACGTGGTTAATGCTTTTGTTGGCTTGGTTGCAATCTGCCTCCAGACACACACACACTCTGCTCTCAGAGATGAACTGACTTCAGCTTCAGCTGCTGCTGGTACCTAAATGGCGACTGCAAAGCTCATCTAAGCTTTTAAGTGCCACCTACTGAGTAACTGTGGAACATATATATGTTTTCAAGGGCTGGAATTTTCTGGTCACTTTACCAACTGCAATGTTATTTGTACAATTAGTCTTGCATTTCATTATTTTAGTTCCTCCAAACATTTAGTATTCTGTCATTTTAAAACTGTATGTATTCATCTGTGCACAAACACCTCCCTGTCTCTAAGTAGCTAAATATGGAGCAAGCACTTTCCTTTTAGCTTTATAAAGCTGGCCGAGCTATGCTTGGACTTGTCCTCAGCTGGTGTAAATCAGTGGAGCTCAGTTCAGGTCACCTGAGCTGTGCTGATCTACACCAGGTGAGGAACTGGCCGCTTGTGGCAAAGCCTTATTGGAAAAATGCAATAAAATAATTTATTGTAAATGAACCAAAATCACTTTTTGGTCTAATGATCTGACTCAGCCTTGCAAAATTCCACTCACTTGAAGCAAGTGAGGTTTTTTGCTTGTTTGTTTTTGTGATTTTTTGGGGGATGAGTTAAATAGTTTCATTTTTCTTTATGAATAGTCACCATATTAAAATGAATGAATAGATTTTAGGCCTGCACTGGTAAATCTTCATGATTAGTTGTGAAAATCTGATCTAAAGGCTATCACTCTCTTTCACTTCTATACTAATAAAATGCCCATTTTAGCATTCAGAAGAGCTTTTTGTTCAGGGCCAAATCCCAGGACCCATTGCAAAAGCCACCAAAAAGCAGGCTGTCTGTGCAGTTTGGGGGGTAGGAATCTCTCCATAACCCAGCAGCAGGGCTTGGAGTACCAGTATATCTATCCCCAACCCTTCATTCAGAGCTTGTGATATGTAGGTGTGTGAAGTCTTTTAAGAACTGGCCTTGTGCCCATCGCTCCAATGAATGATGCCTGTGAATGTGCCGCTGTGGAGCACTGGTTCTGCAGGGTGGAGGTGGTGCTAAGTACACTGGAGAAGCCTTTCTGTGCTATGTCTGCCCCTCACAATGGGTCTACAGATGTTTACTTTTCAGGCCTTGCATGCCTGCTGAAGGGGGCAAGAGGTAAACACACTGTGGCTGCACTGGCTGGTCTGATGTTTAGAATTCAATGACACATTTATTTCATGAGGTTTTGTTTTGCTTATTTTCAGTATGACTCCATGATTAATCTTAATGGGCACCAGCTGAACACAGATATAAAAGGTTTTTCCAGTAGATGTGTGTGTCACAGTAGAAATTTAACCAGATTATGATCATTTTAATGTGTCTAGAGGAAGCAATCTGCACCGGATATAGGGTTTGTACAGATAACTTCCTACCTCCTTCCCCCACCTGCTTCCCGACAAGAGATTGTGACTCTGAGCCCCAGTGGTATTAGAGTAACCATCTCAGCAATAAGCACCCTTCCATACCTAAGTGTCGTACTCTAGGAGCTTTATAATACGGTGAGTCAACCTGAACTTTCAGTTCCACTGGTGCAATCCCACCATAGTTTGAGAGTGGAATTTGGCCCTGTATGCTTGAATCAGACAGAGAAGTGTACAGTACTTCTCCGGATTCAGCTTGGCTGTTTCTGTATTGGCATGCAGGCACAATCTGTAATAAATAATTTTCCAGCTTACATATCTGAATTGTGATCCTGCTGTCATTAAAATCAATGGGAATTTGGCCATTCACTTCAAAGGGAGAAAGAGCAGGAGCAGGCCCTTCATGAGCTCTGACTTTCTGTGAGTATTTGCACATTCAAACTTCATTCACGGCTTGGTGATTTAACTGTTGAACTAAGTTTCAGCGGATTTTTTTTCTAATCAGAGTCATTTGCTTTGAAGAAAATGTCCTTTTTTTTTTAGATTTCCATTCTTTTCAATTTATTTCATGTCCAAAATATTCCCTTGGTCAATGTGTGTGATTCTCCACTACCCAAAAAATTAATCTTTCCTTTGGAGATGATTGATAAGTCCCTATACTGACATGCATGGGTTCTTGTCCTGGAATCCTTACTCAGGCTACATCCCTATTGAAATTATTAGGAGATTTGCATGTATATATGCGGGCCATTAATCTTTGCACTGAAAGGGATACCATGTGTGACAAGGTGTCCATCCCATGCAAACCCTGATAGTATTAATGTGGACCAGAAGGGGCCAATTAATTTTATATGATGCAGCTAGAGGGAAGCCAGGGATTGATAAGCACTGGTACAAGAATATGTAGCTTAGGGCAGGAAAGAATATATAAGGAGAACAGATGAAAATGTAGTGCTTATAGGCAAAAATAAATTTACAACATTTATGATAGAATTGATTAATTGCACTTTACGGACAGGGAAGATTATAAAAATAAAAATTCTAATGAAAGCAGAAGCAAAGTATTTGCATATAGGCAACCTCTCAATAGACCACATTCAATGCAATTTTAAATGGAAGTAATAGTGTTGTTTAAACATCATGATTCTAACAGCTTTTTGCTAGAATGCACATAGTTTAATAAGACATAGTCAGGAATTTAAAGAAAACTGTTTTTGAAATGGAAGACAAACCTGACATGATGTATGTACAAGAAACATGGTTAGTGAGAAAACGTAGTTTAGACTTCCAGGATATGATGAATCAGATGTGATAGAGAAATAACAACAGGAGGAGGGCTCTGTATATTTATAAAGAGAAGTTCTTAGTTCAGTTGAAATAGATGTATAGAACTTAAGTGTTGAGTACAACACTGTTGAGATTCTTCTGCAGAATAATAGTACCTTTATATGAATTTATATTGTTTACAACCCATGTGAAAAATTAGACAATCCAGAGTTGGCGGCGTTAGTTAAGGATGTCAAAGGCCCATGTATTATTTGGGGAGACTTTAATAACAATAATGAATTGTAGGGAAGCAGGAAAACTGATTATAATGGCAAACAGTTCATTGACATGCATAAGCTGGTAATGCTCAATAATGGAGCACCTACTAGCTTTAATAAGGTGGATGGATGGAACCTTTTCATGTTTAGATCTGAGAATTGCAACAAGCAATACAGCAAGTAAATACAGCTGGGAAATCTATAAAGAAAATGGAATGGGAAGTGATCACTTCTCTATGCCAATTACATATCACGGCCAAGGTAATGTTGAAAACACTGAAGGAATTCATACCTGGAGCCTTAGAAAAGCAACTGGGGACTCTTAAGACTAAGTGTGCTGAGTATCTAAGTACCAATTGCATAAGTGATAATTTAGAGGAATTTCATGTTAATATAATAAAGGGAGTTGTAGCAGCAATCAATCTAGCTATAAGCAAGATCTCAAATTGCCACAAACTCAGAAATCCAGTTTCCTCATGGAATTAATATCGTAAAGAAAGAAATAAGGTATACAAACAATCAGAAGTACAGTGAATAGCAAGGACTTAATGAGCTATAAAAGATGAAAAGCAGTGGCACAAAGAATTATTAAAAAGGCAAAGAAAGAGTTGGAGGAAATATTGTGGGAAAATGGACAAAGATTTCAACACTTGAAATATATACAAACAAATTAAAAGAATAAAATGGTATATGGAGTTAAAACAAATTTATATCTGGTCTTATAGTAAATGATAAAGTTGAAAACTCTAACTTAGGAAAAGCAGACATTTTAGCAAGAGTGCCAAAAAGATAGTAGTGACACAAATGAAAGTAAAGAGTTTTGTGAGCAAAAAAAGTATGTTTGCTGAAGAAAACTGAGCTCTTACAGGGCTGGGTAGAATATAAGATGATGTACTGAATGAAAATTTCAGCATACAGGAACTCAGAAAAGCTATAGACAAAAGTAAAAATGCAGCCCAAGGTAAAGAGAGCATATGTAATGCAATGCTAAAGCACCTACCAGCATTTTAATGAAATTATATAACAAAAGATAGGGAAAAGCATACTACTCACAGTATGGAAGCAAGCAGTGGATATACCAATAGGAAAACCTGGCAAATTATGTGTGAGACTTAATGCATATAGACTTATTACCTTCACACAATGTGTGGGCAAAATTATGGAAAGAATCATAAATGAGAGATAAGTAGCATAGAAGGAAAAATGAAATTATAAACTGCGTACAAAATGGTTTCAGGAAAGGAAGATGCGCAGTTGATCATATTGTAAGAGTAGAAAGAGATATACAAAAAGCCATGAGGAACAAAGAGTTTGATAGCTATCTTTTGGGATTTTGAAAAAGCATATATGTCATTGTATGGAAGGAAGGCTTGCTGTACAAACTAGCTGCAACTAGAATAAGAGGAAGAATGTTTTGGTGTGTAAGAGACTTCTGAAGTGGTAGAACCATAAAAGACAGGGTGGGGGCAATTTTGTCTAATATTTATAAACTGACCAATAACACTCCAGGGGGGAGTGTTATCAGCCCAAGCCTGTTTAACATGATTAATGGTGCCCCAGAGAACATACAGGCAGGAACAGGTATTACCCTATTGCAGATGATTGGTAGGCAGGCTAACGCACTCAGGGGGAATTCAGAATGGGAAAATACTCAGGGACTGAAATTCTCACTGGCTAAAACAAAAGGAATTATCTTCACAAAAAGGAAGATTGGGAAAGAAAACAACTTATATCTTTATATAGAAAAAAGGCAGATAATTCAAAATTTTACATTCTTAGGAATTGTGTTTGATAACAAACTGTCTTACAAGGGTCACATAGATAATATCAAGACTAAATGTAAAGATAGGATGAATCTACTTAAAAGTATTGCAGGAAGAACTGGAGTGCACAGAAGAACATGTTGCTGATGCTGTATAGGACATCAATAAGACTAGCTATAAATTATGCATGCCAAGTCTTTAATTCAGTTTCTAAATCAACAATAATAAAATCAGAGCCAATCCAAGCCCAAGCTCTGCATATCGCATGTGGAATAATTTTTATGACACCATTTTGTGTGCTGCAGGTGGCAACTGGAGAAATGGCTATAAATTTAAGAAAGTGTTAGATTTAATCTTTTGGGCTATGGTTAATAGAAATGGTGAAGACAAGAGCACTAAATGAATATACAAGGATTGCTGGAAATTAAGTAAACAAGAAGTAACTGGGTGCCACGAATTCCCGCATGGTATTAGAGTCAACAGGTGGGTAAAACACTTGGGTGAAAATGAAGGACTGGAAGAAATTAAAATCTTCAGTAATGGAAAATCAAACTACAGCTAGACAGTTGTCTCTCTAGTTGTGGATTTGGAATTATGTGATTAAAGGGAAGACCAGGACCGTCAAATATGATTAAGATTTATGAGCTATACATGGCAAATAAGGTCAGCATTGTCAAAACTACACTGATGGCTCTAGAGATGATGACATAAGTAGAGTAGGAATGGCCTTTTGTATCCTTGAATTTGGAATTAAGAATCTATGAAGCTATCTATTTTTGTGGTCATTATGATGGCTGAATTGATGGGCATACCATTGGCACTGACCTAGATAAGGTACGTCCAACTGTGACTGCTATCCTATCTGACTCTTTATCAGGCATAATGGTAATCAGAAAGGGAGCCTCAGAAAGCCAGAATGACTTAATCAATGAAATACTGTTCTTAACTACAGAGATAGTACAATTAGGTGTCCATATAGTAACAGTGTGGATTCCAGTGCATGTCAGGATACCAGGCAATGAAATGACAGATGCAAAAAATGCCTTAAAAAATGAGGGTGCTGATGCAGAGATCCTTCTGAGTAAATAGAACTTAAGAAGAAATGGCAAGAACTTTGGACCAAGGTTCTATGAATTATGTCCTAAACTGGAGGATAATGGTATACGTAATAGATGTGAGAAAGGAAGTGAAGTAACTACATTTAGAGTGCTAATAAGTCACTGTGACTTGAACAGTTACTTTTATTTACTAAATAAGCACAAAGACAGGTTGTGTGACATATGAAAAGTCCAAGAAACAGTTGAGCAGCTGCTGTGGCAATGAAGGGAGCAAGATTCTTTATGAAAAATAGAGATGCCTTACAGTGAAAGTGTATAGCCTGAAAGTATTGATGAGAGTACTAGGAAGGTGGGGTTGCATTTAAAAAGCATTACTTTGCTTTTTTAAGGATCCAGGACTACATGAGAGGATATAGATTTTTACATAGGTGGTCAAGCATCACAGGCTGAGGAACTGTGCCATCATATGATAGGAAAAGAGAAAGAAGAGGCTGCAGGAGGACATCTGCAGCTACGCCATAGAGGGAATAGGAATTGGCTAGACCAAGGAGGAGAGTAAGCCCTGGGGCCCTGCCTTGCATTAGGTAGTCTTACAAGAGAGCTAGAGCAGTGAATCAGATAGGGGAATGGAAGACACTCTGGGGGTAAACTCAGCGATAGGATAAAAGAGAGATGTGGTGTTTGAAGGAGCTCAAGCAACAGCAACAGGATCTGAGACTGAGCTTACCTAGCTTCCTAATCATAGGGTCCCAGGGCTGGAACCTGGAATAGCAGGAGGGCCTGGGTAGTCCTACCAGCAACAGTAAAAGTGGCCCAAGACCTAGAGACATGCAATGGAAGACCATCTGAGGAAGCATCCAGACAGTTTGTACAATGGGACTTTATTATCATGGAAGGGTGGGACTCTATAGTGACTTGGCCAGAGGGTCAAGTCATGAAGAGGGAGTGTCCCAATTCATGGAGAGAGAAAAGGGCCACAACATGAGCAACCAATGAGAGGGCGAGGAAAAAGAGGCGAGCAGCTAGTCCTGCAGAAGGAGGGGAGGAGTCAATGGAGGCGACACCCAGTATGAGCCCTAGGAGGATTGCAAGGGCGAAGACGAATCGAGAGGGCTTGCAGCCAGCTGGTGCGGGGGATAGACCGGAGAATCACACTTTCGCCAGGAAAAGGCAAGTCTACGTGATTGGAGACTCTTTACTGAGAAGAATAGACAGGCCTGTAACTAGACCTGATCGGGAGAACAGAAGGGTGTGCTGTCTGTCGGGGGCTAAGGTACAGGATGTGGACCTGAGGCTGAAAAGGATCCTAGTGGGAGCAGGAATGAATCCGTTGATTGTCCTTCATGTGAAACGAATGATACGGCTAGTCCAGCTCTCTGGCTGTATCAAGGAGGACTATGTTCAGACCGGGGAAGACGCTCAAGGAAAATTCGAGGCTCAGGTGATCTTCAGTGGAATTCCTGCCGGGTTCCTAGAGCGGGGCGACGAAGGAGCGACAAAGATTATGATGATTAACAGATGGCTCATGGCAGTGGTGGCTATAAGAGGATGCCTTTGGGATTACGGTCATTGGGAAAGCATTTACGGACAGACGACTGTTCGCTCAGGAATGACTCATCTAGCAAGGAGGGAAATAGACTTCTAGGATGGAGGCTCGCCGACCTCATTAGAGAGCTTTAAACTAGGAAGTTGGGGGAGTGGTGGGGAAAGTGTTCAGGAGATTCTCCACGCGGGAATTTAACCTGGGAGAGGGAAAGTAAACAAAGTGAGAGTGGATACCCTTGTGGACGCAAGAATTGACCCAAGGAGGAAAAGCGGAGTGAACTAGCCTAATGGGTGATGCCTGGTGGTTAGAAAGTCTGGTGCACCGACGGGGGAAAGAATGTACTGAACGGACAACGCTCGGATAAAATTTAATAATGTCTGTGACACTAATGCGAGGAGCCTATGGAACAAGATGGAGGAACTGGAGCTAACTTGTGCAGGAAGTGAAACCGGATATTATAGGGATAACAGAAACCTGTTGAATAGTACTTCATGACTGATACGGGTATTGAAGGCTATGTGCTGTTTAGAAAAGACAGGAAGAAAGGCCAAAGGTGGTGGAGGTAGCCTTGTACATCAAATGATGGGGTGAACTGTAACTGAAATAAGAAGTGGATGAATTAGATAAGACGGGTCTGTCTGGGTAAAAATCAACGCTGGGTAAAAAAAGATACTAGAGCTTCCCCTGATGATAGTGCTTGGGCGGCTGTGCTTACAGACCGCCGGGAATCTGATTGATATGGATAGTAGACTCTTTAGTGTCCTTTAATTGAAGTAAACACTAAGGGGAAAATGTGGATTTATGGGAGACCTTCTAACTTCCCCGATATACGACTGAAGGACGAGTGCTTGCAAACATAATAGGGCTCAGTATTTTCTGGATCGTGAGGTGGATGGATTTCCTTCATCCAAGTAGTTGAAGTACTAACAAGAGGGGATGCCATTTTAGATTTGGTTTTGGTGAGCAGTGAGGACCTCCGTAGAAGAAATGTGGTAGGGGACAACTTTGTTCAAGTGATCATGAGCTGATTCAATTCAAATTAGATGGAAGGATAAACAAACGTAGATCTGGGATTAGGGTTTTCGACTTCTCGAGGGCTAATTTAAAGAGTTAAGGAAATTAGTTAGGGAAGTGGATTGGACGGAGGAACTTGTGGATTTAAATGCGGAGGAGGCCTGGAATTACTTTAAGTCGCAGCTGCGGAAACTGTCGGAAGCCTACATCCCAAGAAAGGGGAAAAAAACCATGGCAGAGGTTGTAGGCCAAGCTGGATGAGTAAGCAACTCAGAGAGGGATTAGGAAAAAGCAGAAAGCTTACAGGGAGTGGAAGAAAGGCGGGATTAGCAAGGGAAGCTACCTTAGTGAGGTCAGAACATGTAGGGATAAAGTGAGGAAGGCTAAAAGCCGCGTAGAACTGGACCTTGCGAAGGGAATCAAAACCAATAGTAAAAGGTTCTACAGCCACATAAATAAGAAGAAAACAAAGAAAGAAGAATGTGGGCCGCTATACTGCGATGGAACGGAGGTTAAGGATAACTAGGAATGGCCCAATATCTAAATAAGTACTTTGCCTCAGTCTTAATAAGGCTAGTGAGGAGTTTAGGGACGATGGAGGGATGACAAACGGGAATGTGGATATGGAGGTGGATATTACCCGCATCTGAGGTAGAAGGTCAAACCTGAAACAGCTTAATGGACAAAACAGAGGGACCGGACAATCCTCACCCAAGGTATATAAAGGAACTGGCGCGTGAAATTGCGAGCCCGTTAGCGAGAATTTTTAAGCAATCGGTAAACTCGGGGGTTGTGCCGTACAACTGGAGAATTGCTAACGTAGTTCCTATTTTTAAGAAAGGGAAAAAAGGTGATCTGGGTAATTATAGATCATGGGTTCGGGGTTGTTATAAATGTGTATGGGTAGGGTTTTGTGGCCTGCCTTGTGCAGGAGGTCAGACTAGATGATCATATTGGTCCCTTCTGACCTATGAGTCTATGAGTCTATAATAGCTGGGGTGCACTAGATGAGGTGAGAGCTAATTTGCAGACCAAGCACAAGAAGGCACACCTGCAGTGAGTAGAACACCTGCATACTACATGATAACATTTATCTATTGGTTCCTTGCAGGGGAGTAAGGAGCCACAGTGGGCCAAATTCTGCTCTCAATCATACTCATTCAATCCCACTGAATTTGGTGGAGGTTGCTGAGGTGTCTAGGAGGGCAGAACTAGCTCAGTGTTTGTAAAAAACATTCAGAATCTCAGGCACACATCACCACATAATTAAAAATACTTCATTAGTATAAATGTCCTACAGCAAATGTCACAAACCTAAATCCTGGTCAGCAGCATACAAGCTGGTAGTCAGGATGGAGGGTAGGAATTTTCCCTCTAGTTTGCGGTGCAGGCTGGACTGGTCTGAACGGCTCCACATGCTTTTTGTGTGGACAGGGAAGACCGGGTCTGCATAGCTGCAAAGAGAGCCTGTGTGCTCACAGTGTCTGGATTTGCTTCTTAACGCCTAACCTAAAGCCTCTTTTAAAATTGACTAAGACTATAGGAATAGTGAAGGGAACAGCTGCTTTCTTCATTCTAGTGCACAGTGAGTGTGTTTCTTTTTTAATTCATGCTTCATATAACACTGACCTAGTTCTGTTATTCATTTTAAAGAATACCCCAAAAGGCACCAAGCAACATTGCTGTGAAATTTTAAAATATGTACATTACATCTCATTCATTTCCAATTGACAGGGATGCTTTAGGAGGCAGAGACACAAAGCCCTGGAAGAATCTTACTATTAAAAGCTTCATACAGAGAGGAAGTCTTACGCAATCTGTGTGATCACTGTGCTGCTGAAAGCATAAACATTGTACTCCTCATTTAGAGAGAGAACTCAGGGAACAAGTGACCTGCTTAGAAAAATGTGGGCTGTCTAAAGCCTGTGCACACATTTAGAGAGTCAAACATGCAAGGTCCTGATAAAAGAGAGAACTTCTTGGTCAACACTGAATCCATGTTACGTGTACGCTTTGTAAAAATGTGCGTATCTCCAGCTGTCTCTTGGGATCACAGTAGATAGAGCTTGAAAACACCCATTAAATCATTTGTCCGCCTAGTAAGGACAAAATTCCCACATAGAAGAGGCATCAGATATCAAATTTTATGTTCAGTTTTGTCTTGGGTGAGTGCATGAGGGAGAAGAATAGAGTACAGAAAGCTACACTGCCCTCACCAGCTCTATGCTGCTAGCCCAGCTCCTCAGGAGCCAACAGAGTTGCCATTGGTGCTCAGAGCACTAGTAAATACATCAAGTGATATTCCACTGGGGCCTGATTTAAACCCATTGAAGTCAATAGAAATGCCCTATTGACTTGGAGGGGCTTTGAATCTGTCCCATGAGTTCCTAAACAGGCTTCATTTTCTCCCCAATTCATTCCTGCTAATATTTAGTACCAGACTTTGGGGAGTGTGTACATTGTTCATTATTACTATTGCTGTTTTACTTTATTATGTATCTGTATAGCTCACACAGAGTGTTAGACCCTTCACAGACAAGTAGGAAGACTGTAGCCCCGATTCTCTGGTCTGGCTAATCTGCCTTTGGCCTAAGCAGATGTTGGGATTTTATGGCCCCTTTTTGGCTTGCCTGTTTTGGGGCTGGCCCATGTGCAAGAAATCAGTATCTGCCATTTGTAAGGCATCTTTTTTCTGTCCTTTTTGTATTTGCATTTGCTGTGATTTATGGAAAACAAAAGCCATTTAGAGCTTAATACTCCAAATCTCGAAAGTAAAATCATTATTAAGCAGATTATTAGCCATGCTGCAGCTGCCTTCTGCTGATACGGTGACATGAAGCTGCTGCAACCCTACTAAATCCAGTCTCTGGTAGCATAGGGCTGTCATAGCTTCTCTTATACTACCCCCATCCCTCCTTGACCATTGTAAGGAACATGCCTGAAGAAAAGAATGCTTCTCCAGGCCAACTCTGAACTCCAGTGTTCAACAGCTGTTGGAAATATCTTTGGGTACCATCTACTGTAGAACAGTCCTGAGGCTGCCGTACTTTATACCATGGATCAGATGCACACAAAATGGAGAAGGCGTGTGTAAAGATGTCTTTAATGCTACCTCTTCTCCCCCTGCTCTAGTTTGAGTGAAGCTTGAACCAAAGCTGAGGAGCTGGTCCAAGGCAGGTAATAGTTTTAGGATGGTAAGAAATAACTACAGAGATTGACTTTCCAGACACATTTACTAGTGTTTTCTTCAGATATAGTTCAACCTTCTCCATCGAATGTGTGGGAGGCTGGAAGGAAGAAGGTTTACCCATGATAGCAGGGTGTCTCTGCTGCTGGTCTGTAGTGAAGGAAGATTCTCTGCAGACCTGCGCCTTCTGCAGTCATTTATGCAAGTACATAGTGAGTGCAAAGTGGCCATAAAATGCTATCAAATCATATATTGTGGTGTAAATGAGTGCACAAAGTGTACTGGCAGAAACTGAGCCCAATGATTTTTTTTTTTTAAATGTAGCTGCACCAACTGAACAGAGATCTATTTTTAGGAGGTTGGAAGACTAGGTGTGAGTAAGAAATCAGCAATGTGCTAATGAACATGTGATCTGAAGAACTGTAGATGGGGTTGGTGCATGACCTGAGTAGATGTTGACTTCTAATCCTTGCCTTTTATCAGTTTTCCCATCTGTAAAACATGAAAAATACCTGCTTTACAGGATTGTTTAGTCTGATCCTACAAGGTGCTGAGTTATCTCAACTTTTTCTTAAGTGAATATGAGTTGAGGGACACACTTAGGCAACATCGAGCATTTTGTCAATCAGGCAAGGAGTTTGTTCTTTCTTTTTATTGTTTATATAGTGCTTTGAACATGTAAAGCCCTATGTAAGTGTGGAATATTAAGCCACTACTACTTCTACTTTAAAAAATGTCATTTTGTAAAATGTATTACTTTTAACTCAGATCAGACTGCATTATAATATATTAAAATGCATTAGAACAGTGGGTAGCTTATTATTTAAATACATTACACAACATCAGAGGTATTAAACCAGTCTGATTACAAATTCATACTTGGGTGCATATCGAGCATTATAAAAAGGCACTTGAAAAATGTATAAATGCCACAGAATGATGGACCAAATTCATCTTAGGTATAACTCAGGGGAGCTAGATTGAGTTCTCCTTTGCATTAGCATTTACTCCAGAATAACTGTTGACTGGAGTTCCAGGGATAGATTTTATCTAGTGTGTTTTATATGCAGTATAACAACCTGATTGACAACCAGATACTTGCTGAAATGCCAATGTCTCTTTGGAAGAGATAGACATCATCTCAGTCAGAGAAATGACACATTAATATGTCATTGATAAGCTTTTAAAAACTATTACTAATAAACGTAAAGCTCCTTAATTCACCAACCATGCAGCAACCGATTCTAACTCCCTTCCACTGAACAGTATCTTACTCTGCAAATAGTCCCATTGAAGCCAGAGGGTGTGCTCATGGAAGAAAGTTCCACTCAACGGGAATAGGGTTGTCAGAACCTGGTCCTAAATAAGTAGACTTACACATGGCATATTACCAACAGGTACATTTTCAAAACAAAGTGGCTGTTCCTGAAAACTGACTATGTGTGCAACTCCCATGGAAATTAGAGGGAGTTAGTAGATCAGAGGGCTTAAAGGATCAAATTCAAAATAACTGAGAATTTTCTCCTCCTGATCCAAATCTCATTGAAGTAAATGGAAAGACTCCCTTTGATTTCAGTGGGCTTTCAATCAGGAGAAGAAAATTCTGTTACTTTATGCTACTCACGCTACTTGCCCAGACCTGTAATATGACATTTGTGTTGCAGTTGTGACTGGTATGAATTGATGGAGACTAGTAATTGGAGAGCTTGCTGGTTGACTGTTTCATTGACTGTACTGATTAGAACCAAAAACCTCCAAATTTTGGGGCGGATCATATATGGCCCTTGAGGAAATGGGCAGGCACAAGGAGCATTTTTATCACTAATCTCCCACACAAGAGCTGGACAGAACCACAGGGCCTGATTCTGCACCATTAAGGGTTATGGGAGCTTTGCTATTGAGTTCAGTGGAAGCAGGATTAGGGCTATCATCCACTCTTGAGTGTAGGGACTGCTCCCTGCTTGTACCCTCTGGGGCATTAGATACCACAAAAGTGATGAGGAAGAGACAGAGTCATGGCTCAGTCACCACTACACTGGCCTGCAGAGCTGGCCAAATGCACAGGGGAGAACCTGCTGCCTCCCTGAAGAGATGTGGCAGTGGGAATACTCCCCTTGTGGTAACTGTGCTCCCCTGTAGCCCAGTGTCTCCTAGTGCCCTTGTTGGAATGCTGAGGTTTTGCACAACCATCATCACAGGGTGATGGCTAAAAATCGCAATAGAACCCTTTAGGTATATATGTAAGAGAATCAGCAGTTAGATTTCTATTTTGGCAAAACCCACATATAGTCTTTATTCCTAACCCTTGGTCAAATTTGTGACAATACAGAAATAAAATAAGTTATTTCTTGCTGAGCTTTGTATCTATTACATTGTACTGTGAAGTGAAGAGAAGTTTCTGAATAGAGCATACTGCCATTTTTTTTTAACATACAGATTTCAGAACTTATAATAAACAGTAACCAAACCATATTATAAAGAAGCTCATTTTGTAAGGAGCCCACAAAGAATTGGTTTGTGTTCCTTTCATCTCCTGAGGTCTGCATTATTAAAGAAAGAAAGAAGATTGTTTGATATTAGTAGATTATTAGAAAGAGGCCATTTAAATTTGCTTACTTTGCTATAACACCTGAACTTCACTGCTGTTTTACACAGTGGCTCACCATAACTATATGGATATTGTAAATATCTGATCCATTAGGAGCCCTCTTTTACCAGTATTTCTTAATTTATACAAGCATTCATGCATTGGGCAGTGAATGATATTTTGAAAACAGTGTAATAGAATAGGAGCAGGAGCAGGAGCAGGCTCCTAATTTGCAAACCAAATATTCTACATGAAAAGGCTTGTGCAGCATTCAACAATTTATAAAGCATAATTGCCTACCTAGTAAGGCAAAAGTCTGAGAGAAGCCACACCAATGGACTTTACACTGGAAGATTAATTAACTTAATTAATGGACTTTACACTGGAAGATTAATTAACTTAATTAATTAATTAACTGATCCAGGAAACACGTGGATAATATCAAGCATATACATAGTGGACTTAATGAGACTACTTGTGTGAGCAAATCTGTGTGCATAAGTGTATTTGTGCATAAGGTGGTAGAAAATAGGAGAAGCAAATTTCAGAGTTGAAGGTTCTAAAATGCTCTAGTTATTGTTATAAGACAGTTTTTGTCTTTCTTTATCAGCTTTCTTCAACCATTTTACATCATGTTCATTCTTAAGATCATTTCTACAAAATGAGGCAGTCTGTTTTTAATTTGCTGTTAAACAGAATCTCTGCAGAAGACAACCCCTGTCTCAAGGATGCTGTCCTATAGTTAATCAATGCCAAATAAGGTTCTGACTTAGATTCTTTTGCTTTCTTCAGTAGCCTTATTACTTTTACGCTTTTCTCTACTAGACCATTTGACTCATTGAAATATGCTTGAACTACTAGACTATTGCACATTTTTTGAATGTGCAAATATGCAAATTGTGGACTGCTGTCTGACATTACCACTGCAGAAATACCATGTCCAGTAGATATTGATTTAATGCATGCTATTACATGCTTTGCTGTGATATTTTCCATTAAAGCAATCTCTGCAAAGTGTGAGTAATAGTCTAAAATCAAAACCTAATCTTTGCCAGCATAATAGAATAAATCAATAACAACTTTTATATTAGGCTTCTAAAGCTTCCTGATGTACCAGCATAGGTGCCTTTGCAGACTTAGTCTGGAATATTTGCCATGTTTTACATTTCTTAACTGTTGTTTTCCATATCTTCATTCATTTGAGGTCAATACAACCTATCTCTGACCCTTCTTTTGGATTTTTCAATTCCTAAATGTCCTTCATGAATTCTAATAAGCATGTCAGGCTGTAACACTTTGGGAACAATTGATCTTATCCTGATAAACAAAATGCCATCAATCACAGAAAGTTCTTTGCAGTGAAAATATGGACTAGGTATATTTTGGTGTCCAGGCCAACCAACAGTTATAAGTTTGATCACTCTTTGCAAGGTCTCACCTTGTGCTATGGCTGCTGCAAACGCAGTGCACGTTTTGTTAGAGACTGGGTAGTTTTTCTTTAATAGGTTCACAGACAACTACATCAGATTCTGAATAATTTTCTGCTACAGTATTATGAAAAGCTATAGCCAGAATGTCCGCAACCTCTAAACCCCTTCCTGGTTTATATTCTATTTGCAAATCCATATAACTTCAACTGAAAAAAAGTCTCTCTATTGGGATGGATATTAAAGGCTTATGGTCTGTTTCAGCAATAACTGGTTGTCCATAGGCGAACACATGAAATTTCTTGCAACCATGCACCGAAGCTAAGCCTCCTGCTCAATTTGTGCATATTGACAATCAGTTTTAGTGAGTGCCCTGCAAGCATATGCAACTGGTTTCCAGCGTTCATCATACATTTGTAGTAAAGTTGCCCCTATGTCTTCCTTTGAGGCATTTGTGGACAGCTTAGTCTGCCTCTTGCAATCATAAAATCTAAGACAGGAGCCCACTTAATTAGCTGTTTCAGGTTGTTGCTGGCACAAAGTGCCCGAGGGGGCAACAGCGGGGGGGTCCGTCGCCCAGTGTGCATTGCGCCAATAAACACACCAGGGTGGAGAAGCAAACACAAGTTTATTTGAGCTCAAATAAGGTGCAAGGGAGAAATAACAATCTCAAATCCTGCACACCCGCACGCAGGCGGGGCACTAGTATTTATATCCCCTTTGTTATTCTTTCTTTGTACTTTTTCCCACTGTGTGGGCTACTTTCTCATGCATATAACCTTGGCTTACAACAACTGCTTTTCATCTATCTTATCTAGCATAAGTGGTACTACCTGGTCTTGCTGACTACGGCCTTACTGTTGTCAGTCAGCACACAATGCAGGTGGCTACAATTAGCTCATTAATACAGAAGGTTACAAAAGTTTAGTGAGGCTAACACAAACGCTTTTAACATGGAGGTACTTTAGTTCACACAGGCCTCAAGCAAAAAGATTTCTGCCTCGTGATACCAACAAGGTTTTCAAATTCCTCCGGTAGATTGACATCCCATGACTGTTGATAATCTTTGTGCCAGAGTGCTCTAAGATTGCTGGTTTTAGCAGCCAAATTAGGTACAAACATTCCCATAAATCTGATTATTCCTAAGAAGCTTTGAACTCCTCCATTGACTACTGGGAGGTGAAGTGTTTGTAATTGTCTTAATTCTGTTGGGATTTATTTGGACTCTTTGTTCTGCAAGTTTTTTTCCCAGGTATGTGATATCTTGGTCTGAACATTTTCATTTCTGCTTTTTTTTAAATTTTAATCTTGGCCTTATCCCTTTCTAATGCTCTCTGTAACCTGTAGTCATGTTCTTCTACTGTTCTTCCCCATATTAGAATATTATCAAAATACCTTAGCTCCTTCTATATCTTCAACTATGTGTGGCACTATCCTATGATATACCTCTGGTGCAGAACTCCAGAACGGCAGTCTGGAAAAGCAGTATCTATCATATGGTGTATTAAAATTACATAAACTTGTGCTACTCATCTAAGGGGATTTACCAAAATTCTGCTGATGCATCCATCCAATGTGGAGAAATATTTAGCACCAGACATTTCTCCAAAAATTTCTTCCCTAGTGGACATGGGAAAATGTGCTCTTTTGACATATTTGTTTAGTTCTTTCAAGTCTAAGCATAACATGAGCGTTCCATCTTTCTTTTGTACAATTACTAATGACTAAACCCATTCTGTAGGCACTTCTACTTTCTTGATTATCTTTAGTGCCACTAATCTATCTAGTTTGTCTTCTGAGCTTTTTTCTCAGAGCTAAAGGAACATTCTTAGGACAATTAGGCTTTGACAATTCACTTTGATAGTCTGTTGACAATATTCCTATGACCTCATAGACATCCTGAAACTGCTCCTCAATACCTGAGTCCCCTTGTCCCTCTAATGAGTATAGTCTCTCTATAAACCCGGAGGTTGACCTGTTTTCAAGCCCAGTATAGGCATGTTTTTTTTTCCTGGCATAATTACAGAATTTTTATTTCAATCTTATCTTTAACTGCAGCTTTAGTTCACATGTAACCAGAGTAGAAAGGAGTTCTCCACTGTGAGCCCTTAACTTTACCTATTGTCAGTCCACCCAGTTTTTTTCATTTTTTCATTCAAATATATTCTGCTACCACATTTGCTTGAAGTCTCAAGGTCCCAAAAGTTCCATTCATTTCCAGTCTTTTGGTACAGCTGCTTCATTCAAAGCTCCTTAACAAAATGCTAACACTGTTCTCCTTCTGCTACACAGCATGCATACATTGTTTCTTTTTGTCCACCTGCAGTTCCTAACTGCAGAGTCTTGCAAAATGATTGAATTCATTGTACTTGTTGCAACATTGCCCAAAGGCTGGCTAATGATGAAGTCAGTTTGCTTCCACACTGGGAGCAATTGTGCGCAATTCTTTATGTTGTCCTCAACAAACTCCTTATTTGTAAACTCACTTTTTGCATTTCTGCTTTGCACTGCCTTTGTGCTTTCTCTTTGCATTCAGGATTTGTGAGTCTGTTCATTAATGCAGTGTCTTGTTTTCCATCCATAAGTATCAATCTGTTCTAGATAATCTCTGCTGCTTGGCATATTCTTACTGCCTTGCCAGGTTTAAAGCTGAATCTTCCAACAATCTTCTTCTAATCTTTGGATCTTGAATACCCATCACAGTTTGGTCTCTGATTATTGAATCTGTGAGCTGTCCATTATTACATGTTTGGTTCAGCAGTGTGAGATCCAACATAAATGCTTCAAATGACTCTCCCCACTGAGTTCTCATGTGAAATTTGTATCTTTCAAAAGTTTCAATTGTCTTTGGCATTTAGTAGTCTTCAAACTTATGCATTACCATCTTTCAGCATGCCTTGCTCTGCCTGACAGCTGCATTCTGTAATAAACATCTACTGCTTCCTGCCCCACAGTAATTTTACAAAGATAGCTACCTTCTGCTTATCTTCTTTTTCATCTAAGCCACTCGCTTGCATGTACAGGCTGAATCTCTGTTCAAATGTCTTCCAGTTATCTGCTTCATTCCCAGATAACTTCAACTCCAGTGGAGCTCTCAGCTGCTCCACTTTCTTTATCCGTGTTGTCTGTCTGCAATCACTCTTATCAGTCTACTCCTGGCACCATGTAGTGTTTGGGAGTCTGCATAAGGAGACTCAGAATATATTGTTTATTATAGGTTCAGCTCAGCAGCTCAGAGTGATGTTACTTCCTAGGTGGCTGTATCAGAACTGCTCACAGCTCCGCCTAATGCAGGGGCAGGCAAACTTTTTGGCCTGAGGGCCACATCAAGTTTCGTTAATTGTATGGAGGGCCAGTTAGGGGATGGGGTGATGGCCTGGCCCCCACCTCCTATCTGCCCCCCTGGACTCCTGCCCCATCCAATCCCCTCCTCTCATTCCTGACTTGCCTCCCTGGCGACCCCTGCCCCATCCAACCACCCCTTCTCTCTGTCCCCTGGCTGCCCCCAGACGCCCTGCCCCTGACTGCCCCCTGCCGCCCCATCCAAATCCCCCTCCTTCCTGACAGCCCCCCTCCTGGGGCCCCTATTCACACCTGTGCCCCCTGACCACCACCTTAACTTCCCTGCCTTCTATCCAATCCCCCTGATCCCTGCCCCCTTACTGCGCAGCCTGAAGCATGGGTGGCTAGCAGCACTACAGCCACACCACCTTGCTGGAGCCAGCCACACCGCTGCCGTCACCATGCAGCATAGATACCGGGTCAGGCCAGGCTCTGCAGCTGCACTGCCCCAGGAGCTCATAGCCCTGCTGCCCAGAGCATTGAGGTGGCTGCGGAGCGAGCGAACTGAGGCTGCGGGGCAGGGGGAGGAGACGGGGCTAGCCTCCCAGGCCAGGAACTCAGGGACAGGGCAGGATGGTCCCACGAGCCGGATGTGGCCCACAGGCCGCAGTTTTCCAACCTCTGTCCTAATGTGTCTGTTCAGCTAAGTAGGGTACAGCTTTTCCAGGGACATCTCCTCACAGCACCTAGCCTTAGCAACTAGACTTGGCCCAGAGATTTTGTACTAAGGGAATTCTCTCCCTTAAGCTGCTGCATGATGGTTACTGTAGCCATAGATTGCTCCTGTACCTGTACTTCTTGGGAAGAATGGGGGTGCACAATGAAGAGTAGAACTGTGTAATTATAGGAAGCTTCAATTATGCATAGGGAGCCCTCTCATTCCCTTGGGCTGACTCTCCAAATCCTGCCCCCTCAGCTTTTCAGTGAAACCACACCAATTCCATAGTAGGCAGGGAGGGCAGGATTTGATCTTGTCTGCAAATACGTTGCTACCAGTGTGTAATCATAACCCAGTTTCCTGAATTAGGAATCTAATACAAAATTGGCTTTCAAACATGTCCTTCCCTGTTCACTGTCATCCATTATAGTGCTGAAATCATCTACTTCACCCTCCACAGCCCATTTTGTCAACCTTTCACTTTATCCGTTCAACCTCATCAGCAATTTTGCAGACAGAGGTCTTATATCTCACTGGCAGTGTTTTAACAAGTAGTGCTCTATCACCTTGCTAAGAATAGCCCAGGATTTAACATTCTTTTGCTGCTGCTGTGAGAAACACTGACTCTCTTTTTTTAGCTGATTAACACTCACATTCTGCATTAGCAGACATGTTTTAAATAGCAGAACAGAATGCAATAACCAGCTGCATGCTTTTTTAGCAATACTGGCTGACTCCGCTAGAATTTCCCCAGGGGCTCTTGAGATGCAAAGGTTAGAGGGGCAGCTCTGTCGCTTTTGTGTGGGATGACCTGCACACTCTCCTCTCCCTCCCCTATGTCAGCCAATGAGTCTAGCTCTGCTTGTCAATGTGAAGGCTAGGCAGATCAATATTCCAGCCTTGTTTGAGGAGGCTAGCACTAGCACTGGCAACAACCATCAGATATCCTTGCTTCCAGGGCTACAAGGAGTCTTTCCCCACCCACTGGAGCTCCTGTGAAGGGACCAACCACAATCTGGCCCAAAATGTGTTAACTGCAAATGTTACAGCTGATTAACAAGAACAAGCTGGTAAATAATTGATGGATAGGAAAAGGCCTGCCTGCTAACTATGGTAGGTCCCTTTTAGGCCATATCTTGCTGCCATTTGTTTTTATGCAAAATTTCCATGTGCATCACAATGGCAGGATAGGGTATCTAAATCCCTGGTTTGTCAGTGTAACCCTTCAGCTATTGCCATTACAACATTTTTCATTCTGTTAAATTCACTCATATTTTTCTCTTTGGAAGCCTTTTCTGGCAACCTAAAGCATTTAAATCCTTCAGCTCAGATGCTTCCTTCCATTCAGAAGTAAGAGAGATGAAGCATGTTAGTCATATAAAACAGAGAGGCGTCATCATGGAGGGAGAAGTCCTGATATGCTTTATTGCCTTTTCCTGAATTGTCACCTGCACCATCTAACATCTTTTGGGCACTAATTATTTTATAGGCAGGTGATGCAGTTAAAACCTTCACTATGGTTGCAGAGATATTTTAGGCATATGGAATCTTTCTGAAAACATCAGAAGTCAATGCAAGTCAATTGCAACTTATAATCAACATATGCCAGGGGAGGTCAAACTTGCTGACATTGCGAGCCACATACAACAATCTTAAGAAGTTTGAGAGCTGGGGCTCAGGGCTTCAGCCCTGTGGGGAGGGGGTTTCAGGGCTTCAGCCCCATGGGAAGCACCTTCCTGGGCTTAGGGTGCAGCCCCACTCCTGTTGAAGCGTCGAGCTCCAGCAGGAACACCCTGTGATGCTTAAGTCCTGAGACCCCCTGCTCCCTGCAGAGGTGATGCACGGGGGGCATGTGGGGTCACATGCTGACCCTCGAGAGTTTTGACAGGGTTTGCTTGCCCCGCTTGGTCACATAATGCTGTCAAGTCCCTTCCCTGCATGGCAGCTGCTGAAGCCGGCAAGCTGGGAGCTGCGGCCGAGGGAATGGGCAGTGGCAAACAGCTGGGGAGCTGCAGGGAGGGGCCACTGAGGGTAAGGTGCAAGTGTATCTGAAGGAGTGTGACACCTTTAAATTATGCACCCTCCATGCTCCACAGGCACCAGTCATCTCTGGCAGAAGCCCTAGCCCCACCACAGGGCAGAATCCCTGAGCTCCCCACCCCCCAGTCTAGTAGGTGAAAATGGGGGAGGCCTAGGGAGCTCCACAAGTCGCACTTTAACTTTAAAAGAGACACATGTGGCTCCTGAACCACAGTTTGGCCACCCTGCACTCTGTCCAGTGTGTCTATCCATCATGTAATTCAAACAGCTTGATTTCCTGTTTTGCTGTCTCTCTGGCTGAGTTTAAAACAAATCATGTGCAATCAACAAACCTCTTATGTGCACTGATCTTCCTGAGAACATCAACTAGTCTCTCTAATTATGATATCTGATCCAAGTACCAAAACTAAATGGCAACGCTCACAAATGTGTCCTAACAAACTAAGCATGCGGCAATAAAAGGGTAGACTGCTTAGTGTGCTTTACACAATTCAAAGCCACTCAAGGGTGCTTTTATTTTTCTAAACAATTCTAGCAGACGTGCATGAAGAGCAATTTTCTGAAGGGCATTTTTAAGATAAGTATGGCTTCTTGTCAGCAGCAGCAGCAGCAGCAGCACCTCCGTTTTGCATACGCATTTGGATGGGGGTGGAAACCATCATTTACCCTTCTGAAAAACATTCTGGGTAGATGACAATATCCATCTCTTTTTGAAATATTGCTCAAACTTGCATAGATTGTGGGCCAAAGTTGCAGGTACCCCATAAAGAGAAATTTATCACCAAATAATAATACCGCCTACATAGCACCTTTCATCAGTAGATTTCAAACTAAGGTAAGTGTCTGAATCCTCATTTTGCAAATAGGAGACACTGAAGCACAAATGTGAAGTGACTGGCTCAAGGTCATCCAGCAGGCCAATGGCAGAGCCAGGAATAGAAGCCAGCTCTCCTGAATACTAGTCTAGCGTTCTGGCCACGAGGCCACACTGCATAGCTATTCTCTATGACACTATAACTGCAGAACCTGGGGTGGGATTTTAAAAAGTACCTAAGTGACTTAAGGGCACAGGTCCCATTTAATCTCAATAGGATTTTTGCCTCTTAGTTACTTAGGGCCAGATTTACAAAGGTATTCAGGTGCCTAAAAATGCAGATAGGCATCTAGCGGGAATTACAAAAAAGTATGTATTTTTGTAAGTCACAATAGTTTCTTATCTGTATCTTTAGACACCAGACTACATTGAAAATCTGGCCCCAGACACTTCTGAAAATCTCACCTTTATTGTCCACAACCACATTCTATTTTCATAGATTCCAAGGCCAAAGGGAGCCATTGTGATCATCTAGTCAGATCTCCTGCATAACACAGGCCATAGAATGTCTCCAGAATAATTCCTAGAGCACATCTTAGAAAAACATCTGAACTTGATGTCAAAATTGTCAGTGACAGAGACACCATCAGGCCCCCTGGTAAATTGTTCCAATGGTTAATAACTGTCACCACTAAGAAGTTATGCCTCACTTCTGGTCTGAATTTGTCTAGCTTCAGCCTTCAGGCTTTGGATTGTGTTATACATGTCTCTGCTAGATTGAAGAGTCCGTTATTAAATATTTATTTACCATATAGGTACTTATAGACTGTACTCTAGTCATTCCTCAAACTTCTCTTTGTTAGACTCAAGGAGCTCAATCTATTTAGTTTATCAGTATCAGGCATGTTTTCTATCCCTATAACCAGTCTTGTGGCTCTTCACTGAACCCTCTCCACTCTGCCAACATCTTTCTTGAATTGTGACTGCAAAACTGGACACACTATTCCAGCAATGATCATACAGGTGCCAAATACAAAGGTAAAATAACCTCTCCACTCCTGCTCAAGATTCCCTTTTTATGCATCCAATGATTGTATTAGACCTTTTAGCTACAGCACTGAGTGGGAACTTAGGATCAGCTGATTACTCACCCTGTTTCCCAAATCTTTTTCAGTCACTGCATCCCCGGACACAGTCTCTCATCCCGTGAGTATGACCCACATTCTTTGTTCTTAGATGTATACATTCACATTTAACCATATTAAAATGCAGATAGTTTGCTTGCAACCGGCTTACTAAGTGATCCAGATCACTCTTTATCAGTGACCTGCCTTCTTCATTATTTACCACTCCTCCAATTTTTACGTCATCTGCAAACTTCCTAAATGATGATTTTATGTTTTCTTCTATATCATTAATGAAAATGTTGAATAGGGTAGGGCCTAGAACTGACCCCTGCGGGATGCCCTAGAAACATACCCACTTAATGATGATTCCCCATTTACAGTTATATTTTGAGACTTGTCAATTAGCCATTTTTAAATCCATTTAACTCGTGTTGTGTTAACTTTATATCTTTCTAGTTTTTTAATCAAAATGTCATGCAGTACCCAGTCAAATGCCTTATAGTAGTCTGTTACATCAACACTATTATCTTTATCACCCAAATTTGATCTCTTTTTTGGATGAGATTACAAGTTAATTTGACAGGTCTATTTTCCAGAAAGCCATGTTGACTGGCATTAATTAGATTACCCTTGGTTAATTCTTTATTAATTAAGTCCCATATCAGCTGCTCCATTACTCATAGACTCATAGGTCAGAAGGGACCAATATGATCATCTAGTCTGACCTCCTGCACAAAGCAGGCCACAGAAACCTACCCATCCACTTCTATAACAAACCCCTAACCTATTTCCGAGTTATTGAAGTCTTCAAATTGTGGTTTGAAGACCTCAAGCAGAGAATCCACCAGCAAGTGACCCATGCCTCATGCTGCAGGGGAAGGCGAAAAGCCTCCAGAGCGTCAGCCAATCTGCCCTGGAGGAAAATTCCTTCCCGACCCCAAATATGGCGATCAGCTAAACCCTGAGCATGTGGGCAAGGATCCCCAGCCAGCAGTCAGGAAAGAATTCTCTGCAGTAACTCTGATCCCATCCCATCCAACATCCCATCGCAGACCATTGAGCAGACCTATCTGCTGATAATCCAAGACAATTGCCAAAATTAAACTATCCTATCATATCATCCCTTCCATAAACTTATCAAGCTTAGTCTTAAAGCCAGATATGTCTTTTGCCCCCACTACTCCCCTCGGAAGGCTGTTCCAGAACTTCACTCCTCTAATGGTTAGAAACCTTCGTCTAATTTCAAGCCTGAACTTCCTAGTGTCCAGTTTGTACCCATTTGTCCTTGTGTCTACATTAGTACTAAGCTTAAATAATTCCTCTCCCTCCCTAACGTTAATCCCCTGATATATTTATATAGAGCAAGCATATCCCCCCGGAGTCTTCTTTTGGTTAGGCTAAACAAGCCAAGCTCTTTGAGTCTCTCCTTCATAAGGCAGGTTTTCATTCCTCGGATCATCCTAGTAGCCCGTCTCTGAACCTGTTCCAGTTTGAATTCATCCTTCTTAAACATGGGAGACCAGAACTGCACACAGTATTCCAGGTGAGGTCTCACCAGCGCCTTATACAACGGTACTAACACCTCCTTATCTTTGCTGGAAATACCTCGCCTGATGCACCCTAAAACCGCATTTGCTTTTTTAAACGGCCATATCGCATTGGCGGCTCATAGTCATCCTGCGATCAACCAATACCCCAAGGTCCTTCTCCTCCTCTGTTGTTTCCAACTGATGCGTCCCAATGTATATCGAAAATTCTTATTATTAATCCCTAAGTGCATGACCTTGCACTTTTCACTATTAAATTTCATCCTATTACTATTACTCCAGTTTACAAGTCATCCAGATCTTCCTGTATGGTATCCCGGTCCTTCTCTGTGTTAGCAATACCCCCAGCTTTGTATCATCCGCAAACTTTATTAGCACATTCCCGCTCTTTGTGCCAAGGTCAGTAATAAAAAGGTTAAATAAAATTGGTCCCAAAACCGATCCTTGAGGAACTCCACTAGTAACCTCCTTCCAGCCTGACAGTTCACCCTTCAGTACGACCCGTTGGAGTCTCCCCTTTAACCAATTCCTAATCCACCTTTCAATTTTCATATTCATCCCCATCTTTTCCAGTTTAACTAACAATTCCCCATGTGGAACCGTGTCAAATGCCTTACTGAAATCAAGGTAAATTAGATCTACCGCATTTCCTTTGTCTAAATAATCCGTCACCTTCTCGAAGAAGGAGATCAGGTTGGTTTGGCACGATCTACCTCTAGTAAAACCGTGTTGTAATTTGTCCCATTACCATTGACCTCAGTGTCCTTAACTACTTTCTCCTTCAAAAATTTTTCCAAGACCTTACATACTACAGACGTCAAACTAACAGGCCTATAGTTACTCGGATCACTTTTTTTCCCTTTCTTGAAGATGGGAACTACGTTAGCAATTCTCCAGTCGTACGGTACAACCCTGAGTTAACCGATTCATTAAAATTCTAGCTAACGGGCTTGCAATTTCATGTGCCAGTTCCTTTAATATTCTTGGATGGAGATTGTCCGGGCCCTCCGATTTTGTCCCATCAAGCTGTTCAAGTTTGACTTCTACCTCAGATGTGGTAATATCTACCTCCATATCCTCATTCCCGTTTAACATCCTTCCCTCATCCCTAAGCTCCTCATTAGCCTTATTAAAGACTGAGGCAAAGTACTTATTTAGATATTGGGCCATGCCTAGGTTATCCTTAACCTCCATTCCATCCTCAGTGTATAGCGGTCCCACTTCTTCTTTCTTTGTTTTCTTCTTATTTATGTGGCTATAGAACCTTTTACTATTGGTTTTTAATTCCCTTTGCAAGGTTCAACTCTACACGACTTTTAGCCTTCCTCACTTTATCCCTACATGTTCTGACCTCACTAAGGTAGCTTCCCTTGCTAATCCCACCTTTCTTCCACTCCTTGTAGGCTTTCTGCTTTTTCTTAATCACCTCTCTGAGATGCTTGCTCATCCAGCTCGGTCTACACCTCCTGCCTGTGGTCTTTTTCCCCTTTCTTGGGATGCAGGCTTCCGATAGTTTCTGCAGCTTAGACTTAAAGTAATCCCAGGCCTCCTCCGCATTTAGATCCACAAGTTCTGCAGTCCAATCCACTTCCCTGACTAATTTTCTTAACTCTGTAAAGTTAGCCTCGTTTGAAGTCAAAAACCCCTAATCCCAGATCTATTTTTGTTTATCCTTCCATCTAGTTTGAACTGAATTAGTTCATGATCACTCGAACCAAGGTTGTCCCCTACAACCATTTCTTCTACGAGGTCCTCACTGCTCACCAAAACCAAATCTAAAATGGCATCCCCTCTTGTTGGTTCTTCAACTACTTGGTGAAGAAATCCATCAGCTATCACATCCAGAAAAATCTGAGCCCTATTATTCTTGCAAGCACTTGTCCTCCAGTCTATATCTGGGAAATTGAAGTCTCCCATGATCACACAATTCCCCTTGTGTTTACTTCACTAAAAACATTAAAGAGGTCTCTATCCATATCCAAATCAGATCCCGGCGGTCTGTAGCACACCCCAAGCACTATCTCAGGGGAGGCTCTAGTAGCTTTCTTTCCCAGTGTGATCTTTGCCCAGACAGACTCTGTCTTATCCATTCCATCACTTCTTATTTCTTTACAGTTCACCTCATCATTGATGTACAATGCTACTCCACCACCTTTGCCTTTATTTCTGTCTTTCCTAAACAGCACATAGCCTTCAATACCTGTACTCCAGTCATGACTACTATTCCACCATGTTTCTGTTATCCCTATAATATCTGGTTTCACTTCCTGCACCAGTAGCTCCAGTTCCTCCATTTTGTTACCTAGGCTCCTCGCATTAGTGTACAGACATTTAATTTTTGGCGTTTGGCTTCACTGACATCCTTTACCCCGTTATGCACAGACATTCTACCACCAGCATCACCTGTTAGTCTGGTATGTACACTACCCTTCCTCCTTATGTCAATTCTTTGTCCACGGCCGTATCCCTCTTACTCTGTTTAACTCCCTCTCCTGGTTAAATTCTGGCGTGGAGATCTCCTGGACATCTCCCAACCATCTCCCCCAAATTCCTAGTTTAAAGCTCTCTTAATGAGGTCGATGAGCCTCCATCCTAGAAGTCTATTTCCCTCCTTACTTAAGTGAAGTCCATCCTGAGAGAACAGTTGTCTGTCTGTAAATGCTTCCCAATGTCCGTACATCCCAAAGCCCTTCTTATAGCACCACTGCCTGAGCCATCTGTTAATTGTCATAATCTTGTCAGCCCTTCGTCGCCCTTCTCTAGGAACCGGCAGAATCCCACTGAAGATCACCTGAGCCTCCATTTCCTTGAGCGTCTTCCCAGGGGCATTCCAACCATTTCTTCTTGGCAGAACTAGGCAAGTTGCATCTAGGGTTGCCTAAGATTTGAAAAGGGCGCCAAAAAGAGGGCCCCCCGTTAAATGGTTGCAGTGGCCGCTGCTTAGTCTTAGCTGCCGGCGGACAGCACACTGCCTGTTTCTGCCCGGCAGCTTAAAGGCGTCCTGGGGTCAGCGTCACAGCCACGGTCTCAATCACGTGTTAACTTAGGGCGCCCCGGCGTCAGCGCGCAGCCGCGGCAGCCCAGGGTGCCCCGGGTCAGGAAGCCGCCGCCGCGGCCCTCATGGCAACCCAGGAGCGTCTATTCCGGGTCATGACCCCTCCGCCATAAAGCGGCTGGTCCCGGCAGCTTAGGGCGCCCCGGGTCAGGAAGCTGCCTGCGGTGGCCCGGCACCCTGTCCCCTTCAGGGAGCCGCGCGCGGCGGTCCGGAAACCCGGGACGCTCCCTGGTCAGGGAGCCACCGCGGTGGTCGGCAGCCCGGGGCGCTCCCGGGTCAGGGAGCCTTCCGCGGTGGTCTGGCAGCTTAGGGCGCCCCGGGTCAAGAGCTCGCCACAAAAAAGTTTAATAAGCCCGGGGCGTCCCCTGGTCAGGGAGCCGCCGCGGCAGTCCGGACAGCCGGGTTGCTCCCGGGTCAGGGAGCCTTTGGCGGTTCCGGCAGCCCGGGACGCTCCCGGGTTCAGGGAGCCGCCGCCACGGGGATCCGGCGGCCCGGGGCGCCCTTCCAACCCACCCAAGGTCAGGAGCCGCCTGAGACCCATAGTGCAGGGGGCGGCTTTTTAACCTTTTTTCTCCTTCGCCTAGGGCATCAGAATCTCCCTAGCCCAGCGTCGGCCCTGCATCTTCCCCAATCTGGCATATTCTCCTTTATACAGTCCAATGAGTAACTAGCCGTATCATTCATTCCCACATGAAGGACAATCAACGGATTGCTTTCCCACTCCACTAGGATCCTTTTCAGCCTCAGGTCCACATCCTATATCTTAGCACCCGGCAGACAGCACACCCTTCTGTTCTCTGGATCAGCTCTAGTTAAGGCCTGTCTATTCTTCTCAGTAAAGGAGTCTCCAATCACGTAGGCCTGCCTTTTCTCTGGTGACAGTGTGATTCCCCGGTCCATCCCCTGCTCCCTCTACTGGCCGCAAAATGTTCCCCTTGAATTCCTATTGACCCTTACAATCCTCCTGGGCTCATATTTGGTGTCTGCCTCCATTGACTCCTCCCTCCTTCTGCAGGACTAGCTGCTCTTCTCTTTTCCTTGCCCTCTTCTCCTTCAGCGACCACCTGCTGTGTGCCCTTCTTCATTTTCCAACTTTGCAAATCTTGTTCCTGAGTTCTATTTCTCCTTCACTGGCTCTTCTTTTCCTCTGCCTGGTTTCTCTTAGTCACATGCTTCCACCGTCCACTTTCCTCACCCAGCAGCCCCTCCTCAGAATTCTTTGGTCCCGCTTCCATCTGCACATCTGAGCTTATACCTTCGGCCCCCTCCTGTCTGTGTTCCATCATCTCCTCAAACCCCCTCCTAAACTCAACCAGAGTTTCCACCTGCATCTCCAGGCCCCGGATCTTTTCTTCCATCAGCTCTATCAGGCGGCACTTCATGCAGATGTAACCCTTTTCAGGAAACCCCTCTAGGATCATGTACATGCCGCAGCTTCCACATCCAGTCATCTTCATTGTGTCTTTCACTGCTCCCTCTGTATCAGTCATGGCCTTCTCACTTTGTGCCTGGCAATCCGGGCCACACGTCACAACACGGACCTCCTAGGCACTGGGCTCCTGGCGCCCCACTGTCCTCCCTTTTCTCTGGCTTGTTGGTTCCTCTGCCTTGGTCTCTCCTGCAACCTCCCCCTGGAAACTCCCACTGACACTCCCCTGTTAGCAGCTCTGTTTGCTGGCTCCTTGCCGCTGCAGCTGTCTTGCCAGGGACTGACATCAGACTGATATAATCACCAGGGTCATCCCTTTTAAAATATTTGCACAACATTAGTTTTCTTCCAGTCTTCTGGAACTTCTCTGGTGTTCTAAGACTTATTGAAAATCAACATTAACAGTCCAGTGAGCTCCTCAGCCAGCTCGTTTAAAACGTTTGGAAGGTATTTGGGTCCTTTCTTTTTAGTGCTGTCACACCCGTGCACTGAACCTCTATGGTGCACAGCTGGGAGCACATAACTGAAAAAAATGTAAACCCTATGACCTTTATATTAAATAGGTGGTGGTGATGGGGCGGGGAGAGGAAGTTATAGGTGAGAAAGCTAACAGAGGTAAGTGAACAATAACAGACCTCTTATATGCAATTCATGCTATGGCTCTTGAGTACAAAATGTTTTTTTCTTGATGTACACTAAAAGTACATCAGCAATACAAAGTTGAGATACCCAGGAGCAGTTCATGAATACAGGTATCTCAAAGACACCCACACAGCTAGTTGCCTCACTGTTTAAGTTGAAAACCAAGTTTTTCCATCTACTGTAGCATGTTAGGGATCTGATTGTAATAAAAATGTTCCCTGTTTGAAATGTAATTGCCCCTTTGTGTTTAATTTGATTATCCATTGTTCATTTAAATTGCCCACTGTGTGGGCTGTGGGCTATATTATTGTTCAAACACAACTGGAAAATATACTATTTGCTTTTCCTACCTTGTAATATCAAGTAATGTAATTTTAAAAAGAAAATTCACTGAAAAAGACCCACTATACCACTAATGAAATACAGGCTAGTTACACTAAGGATACTGCAATTTTTACTATATAGTAAAATAGTAACATGTAACAACATGGATATTTTTATGGAGTTAAATGACCACTAGGAAGTGGATTGTGAGTACTAAGTTATTTCTTATAGATAACCAAACAGCCAGCTTGCTCAGTCAAACTCACAATGTCACTGAAAGTTTTTCTTGAAAAATAATAGCAGGATTAGGTACAAGGTATCATAAACTTTTGGTCATTAAGAATCCAAGTTGCAGTCATGGCATAGATGTGAAAGGCTCTATATTCCCAAGTCCTGCCATTTTTACAATGTAAGACTTTAAAGCACTGGATTTGCTATGCTAAAATCTCATTTACGCTGGTGTAAATTTGGCATAACTGCACTGGAACCAATGGAATTGCTCCAAAATTAAATGGTGATATCTGAGAGCAGAATTTGGCACACCGAGTCTACATAATTACTGCAAAATCATAAACATGTTAATCTAAACTATTCTTCTAGGGTCCAGTTCTGCTCTTGTTTGTACCCACGTGCCATTGACTTCAAATACAACAGTACTTGGCACACAGTGTAATAACACCAGTGATGAAGTGAAAATAAGAGCAGTTTTCCACCTTGTTGTTGTTCTAAGCATGAACTGAAGCACCAGCAGCTTTATTTAAGATGACAAAACTTTTATGCCTCAGTGAGACATTTTATTTCCAATCTTACAGAACATCCTAAAACTGTCTCATAGTCCACAGTTTCTGCTCTTTCCGGCACAGCTTTTGTTCAGAAGGTAAGGCCGGAGACTTGGGGCCAATACTCAGCAGATATAAATTGGCATAACTCCATTGAAGTCAAAGTTGGAGCTGGGCCAGTGCACACCGACTGAGAATCTGGCCCTTTCTGTTTGCGTGTGTTCTAACTAAATGGGAGCATTCCAATCTACATAAAAGAATAAATGGACACAAATCAGACATCAAGAATTATAACATTCAAAAACCAGTTGGAGAACACTTCAATCTCCCTGGCCACTCAATAACAGACCTAAAAGTCACAATATTACAACAACAAAAAAACTTCAGAAACAGATTCCAACGAGAGATTGCTGAATTGGAGTTAAATTGCAGATTGGACACTATCAAATTATGCTTGAAGAAAGATTGGGAGTGGATGGGCCAGTACACAAAATAAAACTATTTCCCCCCTCCATCCCCACAGTTCCTCACATGTCCTTGTCAATTTCTGGAAATGGGCCATTTTCATTACCACTACAAACAGTTCTTTTTCTCTCCTGCTGATAATAGCTCACCTTAACTGATCACTCTCCTTATAGTGTGTATGGTAACACACATTGTTTCATGTTCTCTGTGTATATATATATATATCTTCCTACTGTATTTTCCACTACATGCATCCAATGAAGTGGGCTGTAGCCCATGAAAGCTTATGCTCAAATAAATTTGTTAGTCTCTAAGGTGCCAGAAGTACTCCTGTTCTTATTCCAATCTGCAAAGCTGTTGATTTCCTGCAACAAGGATGAGTGCTGGTATATTGCACCTGAATCAATTTTGTTGGCATAGGTGGAGAGAATTAACTTGCATTAACTGCTGCCACTTCTCCTTCTGCAAGTATATGATCTCACGAAATCTAACAAATATTCTTCCTCTGCTAAATTTGCTGAAGTTTCCCAGATAAACCTGACAACCCTATTCCATTTCTGTAGAGAAGTTAAATCTTTCCTTTTATAAAATACTCTCAGTATAACATGAATAACAAGAAGAACTATGCTGATGCATAAAAATTGGAAATAGGCAAAATGTTTGTTGAATTAAATGTTGAATGGGAAAAGAATGGCTGAAAAAGACGTGTTTAGAATTGTTTTCTAACCTGGCCTTGTTGCCTGTGGAGGATAATACAAGCTACACTACAGGAGTAGGAATGGTCGAAGATCCCTGCTGCTGTGATGCTGTATATTTTCCATTTCCAAGCAGCATAGGAGCAATTCAAGTCCCGTCTCAGCCTGACTAGGGAAGTGATGCAATCCATGCATCAATTGTGCAGATACATAGTCTATTCATTAAGGGAGACATTCACCTAGCACCACAGAGCTGCGAAAAGCTCCCAGTTCAGTGTGAGTATTTAGCACAGAGAGAAAGTAATTCTGGAGTGGGCGTGCAGAAGGGTATTGGAACTCTTGCATTTATCGGAGCTGAGCTCTGTACCAGCTCCAAGTGGAGAAAAAGTTTGAGGCATGCTGCAGAGGTATTGGGGGAATGTCTACGTACACAGATGCAGTATCCACATGCTCCGATGTATAGGATAACCTGTTGCATCTCAGTGGCAGAAGCAGCAGCTGTGATGGAGCTGTATAATTCCTCTGGGCCAGGTTTTTTAAAGACACATAGGTATTGCTGACTGAGTGGAGGAATATCTAACCCCTGGCTGGCCCATTGCTTAGTGGAATTTTAAGCCCTAAGTTAGGCAGCTCTATGTCTCCTAGACCCCCCATAAAGAGCACGGGGATAGTTAAGTACCCAAGAAAGGGATTTTCAGGAGCTGGCCAGCTGAGCTAGCCCGGAGTGAAATGCCCAGGTGAACCTGACTGATGGGCTGGCAATGGGCACCTTCGTCCACTCGGGATCCTTAGCTATGAATACTCTCCTGGAGTTAGGCAACTAAGCCAGGTCAGCCACTTAGGTACCCAATGCCTGAGCAGCCAAAACCATCATTCACTTCCTCGCTTAATACCGCTATTGTGCTTGGCCTACATTTCCCTGTGCCCCTGACTGTCTTTTGTGTGGATTCTGTGCATAGGTGCAGACTTCCTCTCTACCCTGGGGGTGCTCAACCCCTCTCTCCACCCCTTTTGCCAAGCCACCTACTCTTGCCCTGCGTCTTCCTGCTCCTGTCCTGCCTCTTCCCCACTTCTTTCTGCTCCCTCCCCAGAGTGTGCCCTGTCCCCATGGCAGGCGGGAAGTGCTGGGAAGGAGGGGAGGAGTTAATCAGTGGGCTGCCAGCAGGCAAGAGGTGTTGGCGGAGAGGAGGAGCTTAGCTGCCAGTGGGTGCTAAGCACCCACTAATTTTTTTCTGTGGGTGCTCCAGGGCTGGAGCACTCACAGAGTCGGTGCCTTGGATGCTGTGCCATTCCCCCATCACCACCCCCATCCTTGGTCTTTGTCCAGCCTCCTGCTGCGGAGTCTGAGAGATATCAGATTTTAGGCATGCTCAGAGCATACCTACAGAATTGGGTTCTGCTAGCAAGACAGGGGTTCTCCTTCCTAGTTTAAAAATTCTGCTTAGGAGACTTCTGAGCTTCAGCTTGAGCTATGGCTCTGTGCAGCTTGTTAACTGTGGGGCATCAGCAGCATTTAGGCTGCTTTAAAAATGCCAATCAGTGGAAATGTAGGCACATAGTGAACTTAGGACATGGGTCCAAAGCACAGGATGTGGCATAAACTTCCCTGTGCACCTCATCTCTTTAGTGAAAAATATTACTCAAAACTAGCACAACAGACTTAGCATTTAGCTTGTCAAGCTGTTGCCCTTCCTTCCCAGATACAGACAGTTCAGAGTGAATCTGAGTGATTTTTATCTATCAAATAACAAAATTTCCTCAACTGGAGGGACTTGACCCTGCGGCTAAGTAGAGACAATAAAGTTACCGCTTTGCTTTCAATACAATCTTTGTTTTCTTTTTATTTAAAGGTAAAGTCTGGCCAGTTTTGCTGATTTTTTTGTGTGTGACATTAGGTAGGTTTCATTGTACATCAAAGTTAATTATAAGTCAGTTCTACTGTACCTAAAGTAAAACTTGTACCAAGCCTTTCTGTAGTCTTCAATCCAGATGCTCAGCTCCTTCCACCTTTTCTTCACAGTCTTTGCTGCAAGCATTTTTAGTAAGTAGAATGTACAGTTCTACTTCTAACAAAGGAGAAAAGCAACTATTTCTCATTGGTTGCTTTAGACCATATTTCCTTTGTGGGAATCAGCTTTTTTGGAAATTCATCACAGAAAGCTAAGAGAACGCTGTTACCAGAATGGGTTTTCCTCTCATCTGGTCTACTAAGAATACTGCAAAGGGAAGTTTGTGCCACATCTGAGAAGTTGCCTTCTTAGAAGTGTGAAAAAAGAAACTTTTTTTGTCCGTTCCTTTTCTGCAGCTTTTCACAGTTTAACTAGCCAATAATAGCAATCCAGAATGTCCTCTGTTGCTGCAGTTCTGAAATCCTAAAAAAAGACCCTACCGTATGGCAAGCCTAGGGGGAAATAAACTAAAATGAACTGAGAAATTAGAAGTGAAAACACTAATTCTCATTGCTTCCTCTAATTCTTCAAGGAAAGATTAGAGATAGAGAGCAACATTCAGAACAGGTGTAAGCCAATAAAACTCCATTGAAATCAATGGAATTCAAATAACTTACACGAGGAAAGAATTTGGTGACATTTCACAGATTATTTTAAACTAGAACATAATCATGTGGGGGTGATGTAGTGATTCTTTAGCCATAATTAACAGATAAAATTAGTAAGGGGAATCTGGACCCATTACATATTACCGTCTCAGCAATCCTGGAAGATGTTCTCAAGTTAGACTCCCAAGTGTATATCAGAATAGCCTTCAGCCTTACTCTCTCTCTCTCTCTGACACTGTCATAAAAATCAAGCAGGTAAAAAAACATATCAGGAAACTGACTTTAACCAAGAAAAGCATGGAAATTCAGAGCTAGTGTTGAAGTCCCACTGTGGTGAGACTCAGTAACATCAGGATCTGCACACTTGACAGTGTGTCTTTCACATCAAAAGCGATACAGTCATGCTTTGGTTTTTTTTCTCATTTGTTTGAATTAGAAATAGAGATGTGCTATATTGGAATCTGTTAGGTTATTGCAGACAGTCAAAACAGGTTTGCCACTAATTCAAAAATAGTGCAGGGTTTTTGAGGGTTTTTTTTAAATCATTGGTGGCAATAAATTGAATCAGTCAGTTCATTTTTGTGTTAAGAATAATTATCTGACATGTATGATTTTTGTTTGTTTCTTTTGACATATTGTGGCTTGTTTCAGTGTAACTGTTGTTTCTTTTACAGTGTAAAGCACAAAATATGTGACATGACAGAATACTACAATACATATGGAAAAGTGCTGGAAATTCAAACTAAAGTACACTGTACTATGAGTCAGTGTTTTGTTTTGTGTCTTGGCAGGTAATTGAGAACAGAAGCAGCTGAGGAAAGTGAGTAGTTATTAAGCTAGGTGCAATGGGTAATTTATTGCATACACTCTTATTTAAATCAAGTGGTTTATATCTATAAACAGTGCTGGAGTTCATGTTGTGAAAGCTACAAGCATAATTTACAAACAGAAAGATCTTTCGAACTTCGGGCCTTTGACTGTTTATTAATAATCTTACACATTTCAGGAAACATTCTGACACTACAATATCAACCAGGTACAGTGGGACTGTAACTATTATTTTTGTTTTGGTGTTTTCATCCTATCCCTACCATAGCTGAATGAACTTAATATCGTTTTCAGTGTTGTAGCCACGGGTCCCAGAATACCAGAAAGAGAAGGTGGGGGAGTTAATATCTTTTATTGGACCAACTTCTGGAAGGGGCAACCTTTCAAACTTTGCAGGCCTGAATAAGAGTTCTATGAAGCTTGAAAGCTTGTCCCCTCCACTAACAAAAGTTGGTCCAATAAAAGATATCACCTGACCTACCGTGTCTCCCTAATGTTGTTGATACTCTGTTTCCCAATTGTCCTTTCATATGCTGCTTTATTATATAACACTCTGCCCTTGATCAACAAACTAGAAACCAGAACAGAGCAAAGCAAACAAATTAGGCCTGCACCTCATTTACCTGTGGGAATAAGTTGCAGTTACAACCATTTTAAGGCCCATTTATATTCTCAGAGTATTGTAAAGGGGCCTTATTGTGAATGGGGGCCATTTTCTTTCCACATGGATAACATGTAATCCCTGGAAAACACATGCAATTACTTCTAGGACCAAATTCTTCCTTCACTTCTGCCAATTAACCCCTGTTGAATGATCCAAAGTTATTCAGAGTGGAGCCTGTCCAATTTTCCTGCTTGTATATGGGTACATATCAACAGAAATGTACATGAACATGAATTCATGTACATATGAATTAAGTGCAGATGGGTTTCTGCTCTAAAGAACAAGGCAGAGGGGCTAGAAGGCAGTTGAAATCATTGAAGCCAAAGTAGAGCTAGCAGGTGCTTCCAGCTGCATAGGAACATTAGCCTAAAGGTAAGATCTAATAGTGGAAACACTATTAGATGGGATAGAAGACCTAATTATTCATCTTTATCTCTAGATTCTCTTCAGTTATTGTCTGGATTGCCTAGCTGTAATTGAAGACAGAATTTAACCCAATGGGATTATGCTAGACCAGAAATCAGTGATTTGCCACATAGATTTACTTTTGTGTTAGTGATTTTTAATGTTTTTCAAATATGGGAGAATAATTTCACATATGCCTTTGCCCTTTTACAGATTTATTTACGTTGTGTTTAAACATAATCTCAAGGCCCTCCCCCATCAAATCTTATAAAATAAGGATATTTACTGAGATACCAATAAATGTGACAGAACTGTACTGCCCCAAAACAACAGCTAATTTAGAATTTGTGGGAGTGACTATCTTTTATTATTGCAGCTAACCAAAGCATGATATTGAGCTGCTAATAATTAGCCCTTCACATACTCAAAGCCATGTACAATCGCTAACTTCTTAATCTTCACAGCCACCCTATTCCCTTTTTAAAATTCAAGGGAAACTGAGACAGTTCAGTGAAGGGATTTAGCCAACACTCCCAATGCCTTGTTTATTCATTGAATGCATACTGACTCTTGGCTCTTTGAGAACCTCAACCACAATAATGATCACTGAGGCTGTGTTAACTACTGGTTCCACAGCAGTGCTGCTTATCTCTGTACTGTGTTTTTGCATATTCAATTCCCACAGGTCAGTCAGCAAAAAAGCAACATTTTGAAAGGCTGGTTCATCCAGCTTTTGAAAATTATCAAGAAAATACAATTAGCACAGATCCTACAGCCTTTTTATCCTGTTAGAGTAGGTGATACAGTGGATAAAAATGCCTTGCAAAGCTTTTTAGGCTTAAAACAGTGTAACAAAATTGATATAATTAAATTTTAACCAAGTCACTTATTGCCAACCATGTACTACTGAAATCTAGTCACATGAGAGTGCTTTTAGGAACTGAAACCTACATAAACTAACAGAGATGTTTAATTTCCTGATGGTCTGGAAATCTGTTTGCCAAAAAGAGCTGTACATAAATTGAACATATTTAAGGTATGTCTAAGTATTTTTAGGATCATATGAAACCAGAGATCATGGCCTCATAATCACCCTATATTGAAACGTAGTATTGAGTGCTATAGGATGGATTGCTCTAGGGCTGAACAGCTCTGGATGTACATGGCGTGGAAGAGCCTAGGATGTCATAATTAACTCTGAAGAAGGTGCTGATTTTTAATTTTAAACTTTTAAATAAATAATTTTAAATAAAACTAATTTATTTGCATGGCAAACTTTCATACAAAACATATCTTTTGAACATAAATATTAGTAAATCCAAAGGCATATGGCATTTTATATTTAAAACAATGCTGTACCATGAAGAATGACTCCTTAAAAACAGTATTGTGGGGCTGCTTCTTAGTGACTCCAGGCCACACTAGTATTTGCTCAGTTTACCAGAAAGACACTTTTTCCTGGTAGTCAGCCTTGAAAAGTCAGGTAGGAATTGGGAAATCAAACTGTGCTCTTTCCTGCACTTATTTTATTACCAATAGCCTGCCTCAGCTGAGATGTATTATCTGTATACTTCTAGACTTGAAAAACTGTTGTTAACATGTATCAGTCCAGGCACAAAATCTGCTTGCCTGCCTTGTGCTATGATAATTATGAGAAAACATGGTGTTTCACTCACCTGGGACCAATGGCTATGTTTATTGTGGACAGTAAGTCCCATGTGGCTTTCCCCATATGATGTTTTTCCCTAGCAAATACAATCTGAATTTGAATTACCCTGATAAACTTCAACATGAAAATGTATGTATCCCTCATTTGATGCGAAAATATTCCTAATGCATTTTAGGTTCAAGTCAATTGTTTTGCACATCTTTTTTTTGAGCCATCATTTTTTCAAGTGAGTCATAATAAAAGATAGAATTAATTATAAAGAAAATGGAGGAAGTTTTGGATTATGTTATAAACTATAAACAGAGCTTCATTTCAGCAACATAAGGGTTGAGATACCCTCCTCATCCCGTATTAAATCAACCTTGTCTTGCTGGTTGTAATTAAACTGGACAAATTAGTGACAGGGATATTTTGTTGCATAAGAATAGGATTATGTGGTACTGAAAATGTATTAAGGTGGCAAAACAAAATTCAGCAATTCTAATGTTTTCTAAACATGTTTTCTAAACATTCTTCTCATCTCTTAATCATATAAAATATTCTTCTGATTATTGTACAATGAAGATTAGCAGTCTCCATTATCAAGTACATAACCAGGGATGAATGAAATGTACAACACATCATCCTTGAACTAAATATTGAAGAGTTTAAAATCCAGATCAAGACATGAAAAATTAGCACTTTCACAACAGTTCCTTTTACACACAAAAAAATCAAGCTGCCAAAGTGTCACATCTGAAGATATTAATCACCACTCTTTGTCACAGTCTTTCCTTTTCAAAACCACTTTGTTCTATTTATACAATAAAAGGTCAACTGTAATCTGGTAAAAATGCAAAAATAAAATACAACCAGTTTTGTTCTGATGCCAAAGTGTATCCTTGGAAAATGTTAAAGAACAGTCATTAATACGTGATGGAACAAGCCAATCTTTAGCTCACCTGCTTCTTAGTCAGTCTTAAAGGGAAAGAGCCGAAGTGAAATCTGCAACAGGAATGAAAGTAGCTTTAATTATTTCCATATATCATGGAGGCCTGCTGTTGCTATTAGTATTTAATAATTCTGTTATGATATTGCTCAGAGCCCAGAATAGCCATCATTATACTTGATGCTGTACAGAGAGATAAACATTCCCCAAAAGAGATAGTATCTAAAAAACTATATTTTGTTCTGAAATGGTGTATTTAGCAGCAAGATGGATTTCTGAAAGTCACACTCCAGTTACCAAAGCTGATGGTGTCTGGTTCCTGGTTAGAAAACTAGCTAATCACAAAATTTTTGCATCTGCAACAAAAGTTAAATATAACTGACATTCAGCTCATTTGAACCCAGCTGTACACCACCAGAGGATTTCTTTGTGTCAGGTGAATCCCCAACTACTCCTTGGATGGGGCATAAAGAAATCTAGCCTATATATGTGTCCAATCACATAATTCATTTTCAACCTAGACCTCCGGTTCCAAGAATTATTCACTTTTCCAGTTTCCCATGGTCGTTGAGTTCACTAATGCAGCTCTCCCTGCTGATTCTATGGCTATTATTAAAATGAAAACAATAGGTAAGTGGCATCACTCGGAGAGGTTTCTGAGATCTCATCAGTGGCTCTTAGAATTGTTATTCACACTTCATTATCCATTACCAGGCTATTCATTTAAACCTCGTCTACCCCTCAGGGATCATGCCTGGCCATGACTTAACAGACAGATATCAAATATTAGACCCCTAGCTGCATTTATCAATGCTAGAGTTTTACAGTGCCTGCCTGGCTGTTAAGGTCCACATAGGTTGCAGATGTGAATGACACAAGGGGTGGAATTCAAGTTTTCATAAGAAATCAGAAGTTGGTATCACAGCTTTTCCCGTGCTCTAATCCGTTGAAGGAGGACCTCAAAAAGGAAAACCAAAGAGCTTTCATAGTCCCCAAAACTTTTCATCCTAGAGGCACTGAATGCAGACCCATTCTTCAGTACACAGCTCCGTTAATAACTCTTCAACATTCTCTTTTTTTCTTCAGTGAAAAGGGAGCATAGAACATTGAACCCTCAGCACTAGTTCAGCTTTCCAGCAGAAAGAAGGAAATGTTAATGAACCCTCGCTTCCTCAATGATTATTAGCTGAATGGGGAAAGTGCCTAGTTTGTAAAGGCATTTCTCTATTTTTGACCTGCAGATCAGTAGCCTTGTGTGATTCCAACCCTATGATTCTATGATTTTTAGAAGAAGTTCTGTTGCTCCTATTTCTCTGCTCTTCTTGCTGGATCAGTCCTAGTGAGTCTGCAATTCATTGTTCCAATGAATGTGGTGATATCCCAGGAGACTATGCTATATTCAGTGGCATAAATTCAGAGAGGGCTGCCTCAGCCTAATGTTCAATTCCTGGTCCTGCTTTTGCCTAGGCCTTGGACTCAAATGTATTTAGAGGACAAGCACAAAGATGAATGTGTGTGTTTTTGTAGCACACTTATGCCTGATGGCACAGATATACAGCACAGCAGAAGTTGTGAAGGCTGTGAAATAATTGTGCTCTGATCTTCCCTCAATGAACTGAATGAGCCAAATGCTTTACTCAGTTACATAAGTAGAACTTGCTCATTCTGTAGGGATTGCATTACATCAGGACAACCAGCTAACCACTCTGGTGGAAGTTGCATTGCTGACCTTTACATATGAATACTCTCTATATTATCTAAACAAATTGTTTTAATCACTTTTCATGACATCTATTTTGTGAAGTTCAAATGGATTAATTTTGTATCAAACCATGATGTTGACCTTTCAATCAAAATTGTTTTGAAAATCAAGGAGAACACACTATTTATCTTGAATTTCAATTAGACTTATACAGTAGGTGCTGTAAAGAGCTTTATTACCTCAAATTTCAGAGAAAAATTGACAGTTTTTTCTCTAATTAAGTTTAATGTTAAGAAATTACTTTTATTAATGGCCTGGCATGTTTTGTTTGCTTGTTTGTTTTCACTGCTGAAAGGTAGAGTTATTTATCCATGCGGTCTTAAAATAATTGGAATGAATGAAACAGCTGAAAAATATGTTTAGGTAGTCAATGAATCATAGGCCTCTCTGAATTTGAAGGCATTGAATTACCATTTATGTTTCAATGTAGTTAGATAGTAGTTATCAAAAAAAAGTTCACATTTCTCTCTCCTTTTATATTTGGCTGAATTTGGGTATTTGAGGTATTTCCTGCTGTTAGAATAGGAAAGTTGTAAAATAAAATAAAAAACCCAGCACACTTCAACAGGAAAGTAGCAACTGGAAACAGAGGGCAAACATTGGCCAAATGGCAACCCTAGACCCCTACGAATGGTAAGAAGTGTGCGTAACATGTAGGGCTGTGAGTGCCACTGAGTACAGCAGCGTGCAAGTGGTTTTGCTGATATAGCTTATGTTGCTCAGGGAACTGGTATAAGCTATACTGGCAAAAGCACTTTTTCTGCTGGTATAAGCTGTATCCAGTAAGAAGGATTGCTGGTATAGCCAAGTGTAGTGATATTGGTAGAATTTATCTAGTGTAGACCTGGACTAAGTGGAGCAACATACACCAATAGTTAGGTAAGCTGTGAGACGGTACATATACACCCTTTATGCATGGTGCAGCCCCAAGAGAGGTTCAGTCTGCCTGGGGCACAGTGTCCTCAGTGCTCCTGAAGCAATGAAGTTCCACATTTCCCATCATACAGTGCAATGGCATATGTTCCACAGTCTAGATCTGAGCAAATACTGAACAGTGGAGAGGTAAATATTAGAGGATTTTTTTTTCAGTAGCACCAACTATATGAACATTTTTCACCTGATCCCAGTAGACACCATAGGTTTTGTAGATGACTTTCTGTACCTCCACATGACATAGTCCTAGAAACATATATTTTGCTGTCACTTGTATATGAAGCAGACAGTGAGTAAATATGGTGGGGAGTTTACTACAGTGTTAGGAACCTTTGTGGTACAATACTACTATGTTTTATAAGTGTGCTTGCTTGTGGTCTATTGTCTGGCCATAGTTGCATAGCTGTTGAAAGAGCACTTGTTAAGCACGTGTAGACATGCAAAAACTGCACCCCTAAAATCTTGGGTTTTTTTTTCAGCAGTGTAGCCAAAGTCCCTATGACAACTGTTAAATCATTAGAGCTGGTCAGGAACCAGAATTTTCATGCTGCAGGAATTCTGACATTTGAAATATTTTTTTCATTATGAATCAGAACAAAAAGCTGAAATTTCAAAATTTCCCACGAGATAAAATATCTGAAAAATTTTGATTGGGGACTACGGAAATGTTTCATTTCAGCAGTGCTGATCAACACAGTCATTTCAATTAATTTCATTTTGACCATTATATTAAAATATTAATTTTAAGATTACATTATATTTATATATTGTATTTATGTACCTATAATATATACGGCTTCTCATTTAATGCAATATGAAAGTCAAAACAAAATGAATTGAACCAACAGAATTAAAATTAATTTTTGATATCGTTGTAACAAAATGTTTTGACTCTTGCCCATCTAAAAATATTGTCAAAATCCACGTTCCCGCAAAACATTTCAATTTTGATGAAACTGTATTTTTGACAGGAAGCTGTTCTATTAACAATTTTACAACCAGCTCTATTAATAATGCCATGATTATATAGGTGTTATTTTGCACACTCACGTGCACTTTGGAAATGTAGCCCTTAGTTCCATTTCCCTTCCTCCCACTGAGAGAGAGGAGTTCCAGAGTACGTTACACCCAGGGCCGGTGCAAGGATGTTTCGTACCCTAGGCGAAACTTCCACCTTGCACCCCCCCGCGGCAACTCCCTACCCTCTGCCCTGAGGCAGCCCCCCTTGTGGCAGCTCCCCAGCCCCCACCCCAGCTCACCCCTGCTCTGCGCATGAGCACCCCGAGCACGCCGTTGCTGCTTCATTTCTCCCGCCTCCCAGGCTTGCGGCGCCTAAGCTGATTGGCGCCGGAAGCCCGGGAGGCGGAAGAAGTGAAGCAGCTCACCCCTGCTCCGCTTCCTCCCCGAGCACATAGTGACTGCTTCACTTCTCCCGCCTCCCAGGCTTGCAGCACCAATCAGCTTAGGTGCCACAAGCCTGGGAGGTGGGATAAGTGAAGCGGCCATGGCATGCTCGGGGAGGAGGCGGGGCAGGGGTGAGGTGGGGTGGGGAGTTCCCCTGCATACCACCCCCCCCTTGTTGCAGGTGACCCTCCCCACTCTCGCCTGCCCCAGCTCCCTCCGCCTAATTGCCGGTGGCAACTGGGGTGGCCAAAGATCCGGCCGCCGCGGTCGCTGCTGAAGAAAATGGCACCCCCCAAATCCCAGCGCCCTAGGCGACTGCCCAGGTCGCCTAAATGGTTGCACCGGCCCTGGTTACACCCCCTTCCCTACCACACTGCTTGGGATAAAAGAAAGGATTTAACAACAAGGCAATGTTACAATGGATTGATATTACATCAGGATTTGACGAGATGATTACTTCGTGCCCGTGTGCTGTTCCATCTAATTATAAAAGGGCTTTTAAGTGTTGGGGAGTAAGTATCAATGAGACAGAGATCTTCAGAAATGATCCTCTATTTTGTGATTCTGAAATAACTGTGTTGTTGAGTAAGCCTGACTTGAACTTCCTTGATTAGGAAAAACTTGATGAAAATTAGAATGCAAATCCATTTAAATCAACATCTACATGATGAGACTCATCTACAGTAATTGTCTAGGATTAATCATTTAATAATATTTCTAAATTGCCACCAATGAAACTCTTATTCTTTCTTTTATTTTATAGGGGAGAGGTGCAAAATATGTTGATTCTGAGTAAATTAACTTTGGATGCCTTTATTTGCTCATGTCAAGAAGGTAAGTGTCTGTAACTAAATCAGTAACAGTCAGGGCTCCTGTGATGGGGTATATAAACCCCACACTGGGATAGCAGGGCCCAGGTGGCTCTGCCCTGCTCCACCTGCAGAGCCTATGCCAGCTAGAGGAGGAGCTTAAAAGAGAGCGAGACAGCTGAGAAGGGGGCAGACAAGATAGCAGCAGAGACTTATATTGGGAGTTCCTGAATAAGGATCCAGCTAGACTCCTGGCTGCACTGGAGAGGGCTACAAGTAGGGTGACCAGACAGCAAATGTGAAAAATCGGGACGGGGTGGGGGGTAATAGGAGCCTATATAGGAAAAAGACCCAAAAATCGAGACTGTCGCTATAAAATCGGGACATCTGGTCACCCTAGCTACAAGCAGCAGCTAACCCAAACCCTAGAGGAGGAAATATCCTTTCCCTAGAACTAGGGAACCATTCACTCCATCTTCCGGTGGATCATTTGTGAGATTTCTGATCAGACCCTGGACTGGGTGGGTAAATGGTAGAAAGTGGCTTGGGAGGCAGCCCTGAAGAGCCTGTAGGTATCTTAAATTGCTGCATCTTGGAGGACCCTAGACCAGAGCTCAGTTGTGAGGTTGGGCCTGGGCTCTTCTATGAATTCCCCCATCCTGCAAAGGGTGCACAAATTCCTTCCCTTCTGGAGCTAAGTGGAACAGATACACTGTAAGAGGTTAGGACGCACAGCCCACAGAGATCTGGACATGGGCTGAAGACTTTTGTGGCGAATATTGGCCTTACATATATCTTTTTGGACTCCCTTATTCCTGCGCCCTCAGAAGAGGGAAGACTGAACTGGTGACTTGGTCAGAGAGATAAATCAGTATCTACTGAAAAGGAGATCACCATTGCACTGGAATGACCACCAGCAAGGGACGCTAGAGATGGCGGAGAATCATGACCCACGTACTTAACCAGTATGTGGTACCATTGTTAAGCACAGCCTGGCACAGCTCCAATGAATATTTCCTTCAAAATTTTCTTATATCAACAACCTTCTTGACAAAAGTTTTTCAATAAATTGAAACAGGTTAGACACTGGTTAGAGTTAGATGAAGGCAAATAATATCAAAACAGGTACTTGAAGCCATAGACTACAGTAGTTGCTCATGTGTTTATTTTGGAATATACTATGCATACAGATAAAGGGAATGAATTGTATAGATTCAAAGAAATAGCTTGGTTTAGATAAATAGAACATCTGACCCTCTGCTCCTTTTCAATGTAGTAGTTAATAATTGGTATAGTATGAGGAGAGGGGGAAAAAGGTCAGATTAGAGTTTAAGGAGAAGAGACAGTATGAATGATCAGATTGTTTTTTGTACACAACATCAGGGACCTAATGAAGATACTTGAATAGACAGGAGAGACATGAAATTTGGACTCTGGGTCCAAATTGCAGATGCAACAGTTAAAACAGACAGGGAAGATGAGGACAGTCAGGAGTTACAAAGGGGATTCTGGCTGATGAGAGGATGGGAATAACAATAATGGAATTTCTTGCTGGCTTTCCCTAGTGCAGATCTTCTGTTATATTTTAGGCTCATTTTTTATTGTAAACCAAATGTGCACTTGTTCTCCACCCACAAAACTCCATGTGTGATTTTTGTTGCTCACGAAAATCAAAAACTAATTGCATAGCCTGGTGCATAAGTTATCCCTGCACAGCTCTGCCAGTACATCTCAGTCCCAAATACAACACCTCCTCTGTGCCTATCCTGAGCCTCTTGAGCAGAAACTGTTAGTCATGCCATATTGCGTGGGGAATTCGTGATGTGAGAAAACACCACTATAAACTAGAATGAGATGATCAAATGCATTTTCACTTATGAGCTATAATGAGCTCCAAACTCAGGACTTTAGAAGTGCAAAACTAGTGTGTGAATATACTGCCCTGCCTGGAGTCTCTTACGTCTTTTATTTTTGGCTACTTAAAAAGCTTGTTGATATCTTGCCATCAACTTATTTCAAGGGCTCAGTTCTCAAGTGAGTTATGACTCCTTTACTCCACTCAGGTGGCAAAAGTAGCTTTAATCTATCCACATATTCCCAGCAGAGAATTCCTCAGGCAGAACTCTCTGCCTAGGGTAACTGTGTTAGATCTCACACCCACCAGTGTAGGGATATGTTGGGGAGATGGTGGTGGGGAGTTCTGCTATGGCAATCCTCCACTCTCATGACAAGGACCATCTGTCAGTGGCAAAAATTAGAGTTGCTGGGCAAGTCTAAGAGGAGACTGAGTATGAGAGAGATGTAACTTGCTCCCTTTTGTCCTTCTTCATCTCCCTGACAGCTGACTGGAGTTCTGGTGCAAGATGGGATCTGGACTAACATAGCTAAAACTGAACAATCTGTTTGTCTGATCTATTTAGGTACGTATAAAGCCCTCTTTAACTTGGTATCTGAGTGTCTGAGGTTCCAACTTCCTCCACTCCCCCATTCTCTCTCACTATAGCTACCTCCACCACCATCAACTCTGTCTCTGAAGTCTGTACAGATCTTTGATTTCTCCCTCTTCCTTTGTTTCTCACATCCAGATTGAGGATCCTATTGCGTCTTACCCACAACATCTCCAAAATCTGATCTTTTCACTACTCCACATCAGCAAAAATTCTCATCCAATGCCCTTATCATTTCACATCTTGAAAATTGCAGCCTCTTCAGACCATTCAAAATGTTGCCTTTAAGATCTTGTTGTTTTGCCCCTTGATCTGACAACCTTTGAATTACTGCAGGGGCAACACCATCTTTGCTGTGTCAAGTTTAAGCTTCCCCTCAATTTCAAGGCCTTACATAATTACCTCCCCCCCCATTATTATTTGGATTACTTATGTCTCTGTTGTGCAAGACACTGTACGAACAAATAAGAGAAATGGACCCTCAAAGACTTTTCAGTCTAAGAAATCTTACTCTTAGCTGACTTTGGTTTTTTGCATTGCCCCTTTGGAATTGCTGGTGGAGCAGAAGGAATATTCTTGATAACTATTAATGATGGGACACTAGATGGGGAAGACTTTGAGTTACTACATAGAATTCTTTCCCCATTGTCTGGCTGGTGGGTCTTGCCCACATGCTCAGGGTCTAACTGATCACCATATTTGAGGTCATGAAGAAATTTCCCCCAGGTCAAATTGGCAAAGATCCTGGGGTTTTTTTGTTTTGTTTTTTCGGTTTTTGTTTTTTTGTTTTGCATTCCTTTGCAGCAGGGAGCACAGGTCACTTGCAGCTTTAAACTAGTGTAAATAGTGGATTCTCTGTTACTTGAAGTCTTCAGTGACTTAGCCAGAGGTTATGAATCTATTACAAGAGTGGGTGGGCAAGGTGCTGTGAGCACCAACAGAAACAGTAATAATACAAGAGGAATGGTAAAAATAAAAACCTGGGAAACATTGGGAGAACTGTGGGTGTAACTCAGGCTGAATCCTATGGGGAGATAGGAGAGGCTATAAATGTGAATTGCTCACAGCCAGTTATGCTGCACTTTCTGTCATTTAAATTTACTGACAGATGGCTTATGAAGGTTTTTCAAAATAAAAGTGCCCTCTGATATTGTGTTTGCAGTTGCAAGTTAAAAGGCCCATTCACCCTCAATTGCTCAGGTCCAGAGCCAATGAGTAAGGCTAGCTATGCATTCTTGCTATACATATTTAGTTAGAGATTATTCTGTGTGTACTCCTGTACTTACGACTTCAACCTTGGGTATCTGGACCTGTTCCTTTCTTCCAGCTGTAATAAAAATTGCCTAATGTATTGGATAAGAGTACAAGTAGGTAAGAACATATCAGGTGCCAGGTACCATTGAATGTAACATCTGTAATGCTTTAGTGCTGGCCTTTAATATTATGTGACAACAGATACTCTACAAGGTGAAACTGGAAGAGTTTATTGATATATTTTGAATGCTAATCGGTCATCAGACTTTGAATATGACTCTAATTCAGCAATATGGCTTCACTGTTACAAGATGGTTGCAGTTCTTTAAAATCAAGGTACAGTAAGTTTCAGAGAAAGAACTCTGCACAACTACTGTGATAAACTCTGATAAAAGTAACATACTGCCTATGAAAAAGACAAAGGTTTATTTGATTTGTGCATTGAAATATTTTTATAAGAAATGGTTATTAAAAACTGTTTGACAGCATTGCACAGTTTGTACATTGAAATGAAAAGTATGTGGCTTGTATTTCAGAAGCTGAGACAACCCAAAAGCTCATTCCAGCTGAAATCAACAAAAGCTGAGAATCATAACTATTTTGCTAATCTATATTTAATATTTCCTGCAATACACCATGCCACCTGCTGGAAACAGAAAATAAAGGAGCGTGGAATTGCAATACCCTCTACAGGACATAGAGGGTAAATCAAAATGCACACAGTTTTATGACCATGAACTATCCATTTTCTAACGATATGGTAAAGCCTAAAGTTAGGTAAAACTCAATGGAAATTCACTTTATGTAAAGATTGCAGCATTTAGCCCAATACCTTTGTAGTGATGGCATAAGAGTTTAAAAAAAAATACAAAACCAAAGGTATACACTGAAATTTCTAAAGCAGTTTTTGGTGGATTTTAAGTAGAAACTTTTGTTTGTCAAAATAAACAAATAGCCAACTCATACATACAGTAATAGGCATGGACTGAAGTCTAATGACTATGTATGCCAATCTGAGGAGAGGGGGTCACTTAGCCTGGAGGCTAGGCTACAGAGGCAGAGCCCTGGTTGGAGTGGGGCCTGTAGCCTAGGGGCCCAGGCTTCCATAATCCAGTCCGGCCTTGAACAGCATTTGCAGAGCTTAGCTGGTGAAATAGTACTAGCTGGGCTGCTACCAAAAATCAGTATTGAGAGACCTCAGAGAGCAATTCTCAAGGCTGCCTCTTAAAGGGAAAGTTCCCCTCCAGACTTATGGAAGTGAGACTAGGTGATGAAAGTATAGTCTTTAATGGTGGGACTCTCAGCCATCCTTAAAGGGGCAATAGATTTCAGCTGGAGATATCATTAACCCATGGTGAGACCACAAAGGATCAGAAGTGGATAAGCCCAGTGACACAAGATTGGTGCTCAGAAAGTTGCAGCTAACGGGTCTTCTGTAGGAGAGTTTCCAAAAGCACAGATTCATGGTGCTATCAGAAACAGCTGTCAAAGGAGAATCCCAGTTGGAAGCAGACATCACCAGAATACCAGATGTCCTCTCAAATTTGGCCTGTAGGGCCAGAAACACACGTGCATATGTGTACTCACACTTACAGGTGATTAGGCTTTGATAAGTAGCAGACATCAGAAGTAATAGTTCATAAACTTGACAGGAAATTATGCTGTTAGGGGTGAACAACTGACACAAGCTGTGTAGCTTAAACTTTCTAAGATGAGGATGTTGGTTAGCAATAGATAATGGGATTTTCTTGGCTTTCAGACAGTCACCTTTCCAAGTTCACCCATCCATCTCTCAGCTGGAACAAACATACAAACTGGGGAGGCTATAGGAATAGGTATATGGGGCTGGAGAAGGGAAAGAAATTTATACTTGCATTGAATGATGATGTTGGCTGTGCTTCATCTTTATGATCTTGTAGAATTCCATAAGTATTTGGAGCATCATCTATCTATATTTGCTGCAATTGCTGTGTCGATATACAGCACTTGTAATTGACAATTGCAGGCTGAGTTGCCTAAATGTCTTCCATATGGCAAGAAGTGACTGTTTCAGAATTTCTTGTTTGTACAGATTAGCTTTATCTTATTTTGTCCAAACTGTTTCTTTCTCAGTCCCAGCTGCCACATTTGATTGATAAAACAATAGCTTATAGAGGTTTACTGAGAACTGCACCACTGTGTCATAAAAGCTCTCAGCCTTATTGGCATTTCTGAGGCAATCTTGTTCACACTAGAGCATATTTACAGAAATGGTGTGCTGCAGTGAGAGGACAGCTATCACCTGTCGGAGCCTCTTGGAATGATCCCACAGAACAAGTGGAAGTGTCAGCAGGGTGTTCTAGTCTGAAAGGGAATCCTGCTTATCACATATTAGAGGGGTAGCTGTATTAGTCTGGATCTATAAAAAACGAGTCCTGTGGCACCTTAAAGACTATCAGATGTATTAGAGCATAAGCTTTTGTGGGTGAATACCCACTTTGTCAGATACATGTAATGGAAATTTCCAGAGGCAGGTATAAATATGCAGGTAAGAATCAGTCTGGAGATAACAAGGTTAGTTCAGTCAGGGAGGGTAAGGCCCTCTTCTAGCAGTTGAGGTGTGAACACCAAGGGAGGAGAAACTGCTTTTATAGTTGGCTAGCCATTCACAGTCTATGTTTAATCCTGATCTGATGGTGTCAAATTTGCAAATGAACCGAAGCTAACCAATTTCTCTTTGAAGTCTGGTCCTGAAGTTTTTTTGCTGTAAGATGGCTACCTTCACATCTGCTGTTGTGTGGCCAGGAAGGTTGAAGTGTTCTTCTACAGGTTTTTGTATATTGCCATTCCTAATATCTGACTTGTGTCCATTTATCCTTTAATATAGGAACTGTCCAGTTTGGTTGATGTACATAGCAGAGGGGCATTGCTGGCACAAGAGGGCATATATAACATTGGTGGACGTGCAGGTGAATGAACCAGTGATGATGTAGCTGATCTGGTTAGGTCCTGTGATGGTGTCACTGGTGTAGATATGTGGGCAGAATTGGCATCGAGGTTTGATGCATGGATTGATTCCTGAGTTAGAGTTGTTATGGTGCGGTGTGTGGTTGCTGGTGAGAATATGCTTAAGGTTGGCAGGTTGTCTGTGGGTGAGGACTGGCCTGCCTCCCAAGGTCTGTGAAAGCAACGGATCATTGTCCAGGATGGGTTGTAGATCACTGATGATGCATTGGAGAGGTTTAAGCTGAGGACTGTAGGTGATGGCCAGTGGAGTTCTGTTGGTTTCTTTCTTGGGCTTGTCTTGTAGCAGGAGGCTTCTGGGTACACGTCTGGCTCTTTTGATTTGTTTCCCTATTTCCTCGTGTGGGTATCGTAGTTTTGAGAATGCTTGGTGAAGATCTTGTAGTTGTTGGTGTCTGTGGGGTTGGAGCAAATGCAGTTGTACCTCAGTGCTTGGCTGTAGACGATGGATCATGTGATGTGTCCGGGGTGAAAGCTGGAGGCATGACAGTAGGCATAGCAGTTGGTGGGTTTTTGGTATAGGGTGTTGTTAACGTGACCATCACTTATTTGTACTGTGGTGTCTAGGAAGTGGACCTCCTGTGTAGATTGGTTCAGGCTGAAGTTGATGGTGGGATGGAAGCTGTTGAAAGCATGGTGGAATTCTTCCAGAGTCTCCTTCCCATGGGTCCAGATAATGAAGATGTCGTCAATGTAGCATAGGTAGAGATGGGGCATGAGTGGACGAGAGTTGAGGAAGCGTTGTTCCAGGTCAGCCATAAAAATGTTAGCATATTGTGGGGCCATGTGGCTGCCTATGGTGGTGCCACTGATGTGGAGGTATATATTGTCACCAAATTTGAAATAATTGTGCATGAGGATAAAGTCACAGAGCTCAGCAACAAGTTGTGCTGTGTCATCATCAGGGATACTGTTCCTGACAGCTTGTATTCCATCTGTGTGTAGGATGTTTGTGTAGAGAGGCTCCACACCCATGGTGGCTAGGATGGTGTTCTCTGGAAGATCACCAACGCGTTGTAGTTTTCTCAGGAAATCAGTGGTGTCACTGAGATAGCTGGGAGTGCTGGTGGCATAGGGTCTGAGTAGAGAGTCCACATATCCGGATAGTCCTTCAGTGAGTGCCAATTCCAGAGATGATGAGGCATCCAGGATTTCCAGGTTTGTGGATCTTGGGTAGTAGATAGAATAACCCCAGTCAGAGCTCTAAGGATGTGTTGATTTGTTCCTGTGTTAGTGTAGAGAGTGTCCTGAGTAGATGGTGCAGTTTCTTAGTACATTCCTCAGTGGGATCTGAGGTAAGTGGCCTGTAGAATTTGGTATTGGAGAGTTGTCTGGCAGCCTCCTTCTGGTAGTCAGACCTATTCATTATGACAACAACACTTCCTTTATCAGCCTTTTTGATTATAATGTCAGGGTTGTTTCTGAGGCTGTGGATGGCATTGCGTTCTGCATGACTTAGGTTATGAGGCAAGCAATATTGTTTTCCACAATTTCTGCCTGTGCATGTCAGTGGAAGCATTCTATGTATAGGTTCAGACTTTCATTTCGACCCTCAGTAGGAGTCCATGTGGAGTTCTTCTTCTTGTGCTGTTGGTACAAGGGTATCTGTCTACCAGTGCACTGTTCAGTGTTATCTTGAAAGTATTCTTTGAGTCAGAGGCTTATCACAGCAGCTGACTATGTGAGCTCCTACACTTTCCAGATTAATGAAAGTTTGTGTAGGTGACTATTGTACCCTGCCATTCTGTGTTGACTAAATGCAAACCTCTTTTAGCAAATACAAAGGAAAGGAGAGCACGGTCTTCTGTCCAATCTTCCCTCTGCTGTTTCAAGACATTTTCCTTGAGCTTCTCTCTGAATAAACTCAGACTATAGTCCATTTGAAAAAAATGTGTATGAATATATTGGTCATGAATGGTGCTAGGCTGACAGTCCCAGAGAATTAAGTCTTCCATTTATTCACAGATCAGTACAGCATGGGCTATGACAAATTTAAGTTTCTCAGTACTGTTTCTCATGCCAGACGATTTCTGAGGTCAAAATAATTCAGTTCCAGTGCCCCTCAGTCTTTGGTCTCTCTGCTGAGACTGTCAAGAAAGGTACCAACTAAAACCGATTGAGGAGGTTTTCGCTTTCATTTTGTAGATACTCGGCCATTGGTAAGTGGACAAAGAACTCCACATAAGCCATCAAACAGCAATCAGATAGTACCAGTGTTTTGCCATCCACCCATTTAGGCTGAATTTGAACAAATGTACTAGGGATGTTGGCCTCCTTTTCAAGTTAGACATGTCTATGTTTTAGCAGTACATACAAATCAATGAGACACTAAATCAGTATAATCAAAATGTGTTTCTTACCCATGTTTACTTGATATATATGTACGTTGTCTCTTGTAGCTTGAATTTCTGGTAATGAATTGTTCATATAACGGTATGCAACTGAACCACATTGGTGCTAGCACTGTTTTTATTTGGCATCAAGGAGATGAAGAAAGAAGGTGAACTGACTGCTTAAGAACTTTCTTATAAGAGGTGTGGCAGGGGACCCCTTCTGCCTCGCAGGACTTAGCGCTCCCTCGTCTGATCTGGACAGGGCCTGGGGTAAATCAGCCCCCCACTCTGGAGTGTCTGTCTTCCCTCTTCGTGGTTTGTTTCTCAGAGCCTTCTCAGTAGGCCTTGGGGCAGGACTGAGGAGTGCTCCTCTGCCAAACAAAGGGGAAAAGTCTATAACGCACTGAAACAAAAGGGGATTACATTTCCCTGGACCCACACTGGGGCACGTGTTGTCCTGTCACTGGCCCCAGGGTATCAGTCCTTCCCCTAAACAGGCACTGGGTTTTGGGTGTCTTCCCTATGGCGCGGAGTCTCTCACACTGGAGAAAACCTATCTCTCTGCTGCCTCTAGCCTTGCAGCAGTTTGTCTCTCATTACCTCACCAGGAGAGAGATTTTAACAGGCTTCAGGCAGCCCTTAATTGGACTCAGGTGTCCCTAATTGACCTGAAGTAACCCCTTCTCAGCTTGTAGGAAAATGGGCCTTTAGCATTCTAGAGCTAACATACCTGTTTTCCCAGCCCCTCCTGCAGCCGTCCAGCCTGACTTTGTCACAGAGGAAAAAGGTTACAAAATGTGTGAACAGGGACGGCTCCAGGCCCCAGCACGCCAAGCGTGTGCTTGGGGCGGCAAGCCGCGGGGGGTGCTCTGCCAGCGCCGCAAGGGTGGCAGGCAGGCTGCCTTCAGCTGCTTGCCTGCAGAGTGTCCGCTGATCCCGTGGCTTTGGTGGACCTCCCTCAGGTGTGCCTGCAGAGGGTCCGCTGGTCCCATGGCTTCGGAGGACCTCCTGCAGGCACGCCTGCAAGCGGTCCACTGAAGCCACGGGACCAGGGGACCCTCCGTAGGCAAGCCACCAAAGGCAGCCTGCCTGCCATGCTTGGGGCAGCAAAATGCCTAGAGTTGCCCCTGTGTGTGAATGAAAGAAATTAATGTAATAATTTATCTCACTTTTCAGCTCTGGCACTTTCTACTTCTCTTCTCATCCTTGAATATTTTAGGGGGCAGGGTGGAGAACAAGAAATGGAACAAAACAGTTTTAAGCAGAGTTGGTAGTGCTACACAGAGTCATGGTTGCCTGACACTTTTAATTATAAGACTTGGTTGTCAGTTATTTAAAACTTTACTAAACTGTAATTATTCAGGCTGAATTTTTCCATGCCCAGTGTCTGCCTCACACTGTCATTTTAAAGAAATACATATAATTTAAGCTTCAGCTAAAATGGTTTGCCCATTCCCAAAAAGGATATTAAACAAAAATGTTTTGCCAATCTGAGACGGTGAAGGAAAACTTTTATAACCTTTCATTGATGAGCTCAGGTGCCATCGTGCTTTGGAACAAAACCTTGGAACTCTGCAGAGTGGTTGCCCTTGTGTCAGTGGTGTGCCGTTTTCTGTGAAAATTTCCCCCAAAATTTGGCTTCTAAAAGAACCCCTCAGTTGGCACATGCTCAGTAGAGATTTGTTAGACTTAGGCAGCAAAACTTGCTATGCCACCTGTGCTGAGCATACTCCATCTCAGGACTGCAGAGGTTGAGCAGGACTTGTTGCAACTGCTGGTCAGGTTGCTGTGCTGCCAGACACCAGAGTTGAGAGTGGGAAACTATCTGCCCTGTGGTCTCCAGATGCTGTAAAGAGGCAGTTTGGAGGATCTGAGTTTTAGAAAAGACAGCTCAAACCATGGAGGGAGATAGCAGAGAGAGTAAATTGGAACAAAGAACCTGTGGAGAAGACTGGGACAGGGTGGGCAAGGACACTGAGGGTTGGTCTACATTTAAAATGCGGCAGCTATGCCACTGTATATACTTTGATTTTAATAAGGTTTTTGACACAGTCCCACATGACATTCTCTTAAACTAGGCAAATGTTGTCTAAAAAATTATTATAAGGTGGATGCATAACTGGTTGAAAGACCATACTCAAAGAGTAGTCACCAATGGCTTTTTGTCAAAATGGGAAGGTGTATTTAGTGGGATTCCACAGGGGTTTGTTCTGGGTATGGTATTAGTCAACATTTTCATTAATTACTTGGATAATGGAATAGAGAGTATGTTTATAAAATTTGACACCAAGCAAGGAGAGGTTGCAAGCAGATTAGAGGACAGAATTCCTCCAATTGAAAATGATCTTGAGAAACTGGAGACTTTTTGATCTGAATTCAAGATGATATTCAATGAAGACAAGTGCAAAATACTTCACTTAGGAAGGAAGGAAGGAAGGAAGGATTGGAATCCCAGTCACTGGAGGTTTTAAACAAAAGGTTAGACAAACTCCTGTCAGGGAAGTTCTAGGTTGGTCCTGCTTCAGTGCAGGGGGCTGGACTTGATGACTTCTTGAGGTCCCTTCCAGCCCTACATGTCTATGATCACATAATTTTTTCCATAATACCCTGGCTCCTTCAGTGCACGGGATCTATAGTGCTCACTTACTGAATAGCCATTCAGTATTTTATTTTCTCCTCATTCAGTGTGTGGCCTATGACCTTATTTACTGACCATCATCCAGATCCTGCTCTGAAGACCGAATTAACTTCTTTAGGGCTTCTTTTTAACAGTTCACATCTGTGCTATCTGTGTGCTCCACAAACGTTAATTTATTTTCACAACACTCAGGTGGAGCTGAATGGACAGGCTGCTAAATTGCCACTGTTTGTGGTGAGAGGTAATTATCCAGCCTTAATGGATAGGTCTTGCCTTAGGAAGATTCAGCTGAACTGGGCAGAAGGGCACTGAATGACTAAAGAAGAAACCAGTCTGACCATTATACTAAGGAAACATGCTGTTGTTTTTGGAGAGGATCTGGGAAGTATGAAGGGAATCACTGTGACATTGAACATTAAACCTGACAGTCAACCAAAATATCTGAAAGCCCAAACTGTGCCATATTCCATCAGGTAGAAAGTTGAATCAGACCTGGAGTTCCTGGTCACCAATGGAGTCCTAATACCAGTTACCCATAGCCCATGGGCGCACTCCTATCATTCCAATAGTGAAGAAAGATGGCTCTCTCCGGATTTGCGGTGATTTTAAAGTCACTGTCACCCAGTGTTGTGTGCAGAGCAATACCGCTTCCCGCATCGATGACCTCTTCGCAGGCCTGGCTGGGGGACAAAAGTTCAGTAAGATTGATCCTTATAGATATGGGGCAATTGATCTGGGATTTATCAAGCAGATACGTTCTGCTCATGTGGTCTTGTTCTCTTGTGAGGGCTATGTTGAGATGGGAGGGATCTGACGTCTGCAGGATTATCATTTTCCTGGGTGCTGCTGGTGAGGTCTTGCCCCATGCTCAGGCGTTTAGCCTGAATCGCATAATTTGGGGTCGGGAAGGGAATTTTCCTCAGGGCGCGGAATGGACAGGGGCCCTGGAGGTAAGGTTTTTCGCCTTCCTCTGCAGCGTGGGGCATGGGTCACTTGCTGGTGGATTCTCTGCAGCTTGAGGTCTTCAAACCACAATTTTGAGGACTTCAATAACTCAGTCATGGGTTAGGAGTTGTTATAAAAGCGGATGGGTAGGGTTCTGTGGCCTGCTTTGTGCAGGAGGTCAGACTAGATGATCATATTGGTCCCTTCTGACCTACGAGTCTATGAGTTAGCAACACTGCTAAAACCACTTCACGAACTCCTTGGGCAGAACAAGACCTGGAAGTGGACTGAAGCCTGTGATGTTGCATTTAACAAAGATAAGGATGCTTTGCTAAATTCTGAAGTTCTTACGCACTTTGATCCATCCTTACCCCTATAATTGGCCTGTGATGCCTCCCCTTATGGAGCGGGAGCAGTCATGTCACACATTATGCCTTGCTTTTGTTTCACGCACTCTGAGAAAAGCAGAAACTAATTATGCCCAAGTCGAACATGGGGCATTTGGAATCATTTTTGGAATTCAGAAGTTTCATCATTACCTGTTCAGGCAGAAGTTTACTCTTCTCATAGACCATCGACCTCTGATTTCAATTTTTGGACCCCACACTGGCATTTCCCCCACTAGCTGCTAGTCGTATGCAACGTTGGGCATTGTTGCTTTCAGTGCACACGTATGAAATCAAATATCGGAAATCCACTCTGCATGGCAATGTGGATGGTCTCTCAAAGTTGCCTTTGCCAGTCAAACATCAAGATACTGCCCCAAAAGAAATCTTTCTCTTTGGACAAGTAGAGAATACACCCATCATCGCTACTCAGATAAAGAAGGCAACTCACATTGACCCAATATTGTCCCAAGTTATGGACCTGGTGATGCATGGAAAATCTCAACAAACCTCTCCGGTCTTACTCTATCTTGTTACCTACATGTCTGGGAGGACAGAGTTATCGATCCAATCTGGTTGTTTGTTGTGGGGAAGACATGTCATTACCCCAGCACCACTGAGATCACAGATGTTAGAACAGTTACATTCTGGTCACTGTGGAATAGTGCACATGAAGGAAATTACATGAAGCTATTTTCGGTGGCCTGGATTGGACAGTGCTATTGAAGAGAAAGCAAGAGCTTGTATGTCATGTCAGGGTGTCAGGAATGCACCCCATTGGGCGCCCCTACTCCCATGGGACTGGCCTGAAAACCCGTGGCAACGTATTCATGTTGACTTTGCTGCCCCCTTGAAGGAAGCATGTTCTTAGTGGTGGTAGATGCCCATTCTAAATGGCCAGAAGTCTCTTTAATGCAGTCCACTACTGCAGAGAGTACTATCCAAAAACTATGGGGACTCTTTAGTCGTTTTGGTCTGCCAGAACAACTTGTGAGCGACAACAGACTGCAGTTTGTCTCTCAGGAGTTTCAAAACTTTATGAAGGCAAATGGGTACACCAAATCAGTTCAGCACCACATCATCCATCCACCAGTGGATTAGCTGAAAGATTTGCGCAGACAATGAAACAAGCTTTGATATTGGCAAGGAGACAATTATCCATTCAAAAGCATCTGGACACCTTCTTACTATGCTACAGAAACACACCTCATGCTACGACCAAGACATCCCCAGCCTTTTTAATGATGGGATGACAGCTGCACACTTGCTTTGATCTGCTGAACCTTTCTGAACCCAGACAAATTGTGCAATGTCAGCAGCAATATCAAGTCATCAGGCATGCACTCAGAACAAAAGACCAAACCTTTAGCCTGGCACAGTCAGTTTTGGCTCGGAATTATACTTCTAGAGCTAAATGGGTCCCTTCCATGGTCATTGCTCAAACATGACCTGTTTCCTACACAGTTCGGACTTTAGAGAATCTGACCTGGCAACGACATGTAGATCAGCTGTTGCCAGATCATACTAGTCCTCAGGACATATCTTCAGTTGAGTTATCTGACTTCAGCTCTTCTGGCAAGACACCGAATCAAGAATCACCTGTTCTTGACTGTTATCCTCCATTACTGCTGGCGGCTGAGATACTCCCTTTCCCAGAACGAGCTGATACCACCTCCTCATCCATTCATGCTACAAACTCTGAGCCTGTTGTCAAGCCTGCACACAAGAGGATAGACCGGAGAATTGCATCATCACCAGGAAAAAGCAGGTCTACATGATTGGGGACTCCTTACTGAGAAGAATAGGCAGGCCTGTAACTAGACCTCATCCGGAGAACAGAAGGGTATGTTGTGTGCCGGGTGCTAAGATATGGCATGTGGACCTGACGCTGAAAAGGATCCTAACGGGAGCGGGAAAGAATCCGCTGATTGTCCTTCATGTGGGAATGAATGATACGGTAGATTCTCACTGTAATGTATCAAGGGAGACTATGCGAGGTTGGGGAAGACACTTAAGGAAATCGAGGCTCAGGTGATCTTCAGTGGGATTCTGCCTGTTCCTAGAGAATGGCAACAAAAGTGTGACAAGATTATGGCAATCAACAGATGGCTCAGGCAGTGGTGGTGTAAGGAGGGCTTTGGAATGTATGGCCACTGGGAAGTATTCATGGACAGAAGACTGTTTTCTCTCAGGATGGACTTCACCTGAGTAAGGAGGGAAATAGACTTCTAGGATGGAGGTTGGCACAACTGATTAAGAGAGCTTTAAACTAGGAATTTGGGGGAGATGGTTGGGAGATGTCCAGCTAATCTCCACACCGGAATTTAACATGAGAGGGAAGAAAATGAAGTAAGAAAGGATACAGCTTTGGGTAGGAGAATGGACATAAGGAGGAAGAGTAGTGTAGATACCAGCCTAATAGTGAACTGGATGGTAGAATGTCTTTCCTATTGGTTCAAAGAATGTCAGTGAAGCCAAATGGCAAAATTAAGATGTTTATACACTAATTGAGGAGCCTAGGTAACAAAAAAGCTACTGTGCAGGAAGTGAAACCAGATAGTTTAGAGGATAACAGCAACATGGTGAATATTAGTCTGACTGGAGTACAGGTATTTGAATGGTATGTGCTGTTTAGGAGAGACAGAAATGAAAGCAAAGGTGGGGTGGAGGAGCATTGTATATCAATGATAAGGTAGATTGTAAAGAAATAAGAAGTGATGGAATGTATAGACAGTCTGTCTGGTAAAAATCACACGGGAAGAAGCTACTAAAGCCTCCCCTGAGTGGGCTTGAGTGTGCTACAGACCACCGGGATTCCGTATATGATATGGATAGAGAACCTCTTTAATGTTTTTAAGTGAAGAAACACTAATGGGACATTGTGTGATCATGGGGACTTTAACTTCCCAGATACTAGGCGTGGAGGACAAGTGCTAGTAATAATAATAGGCTTCAGAGCTATTCCTGGATTGCGAAGCTAAGTCTTTTGAAGAACAACAGGGATGTCCATTTGTTTCTAGAGGTTGGTTTTGGTGAATAGTGAGACATCATAGAAGAAAATGGTTGTAGGGACACCTTGGTTTGAGTGATCATAAGTTAATTCAGTTCAAACTAGATGAAGGGATAAACAAAAATAGATCTGCGGGACTAGGGTTTTTTTATTTCAGCAAGGGCAAAACTTTAAAGAATTAAGGAAAATTATTTAGGGAAGTTGGATTGGATTGAAGAACGTGTGGATCTAAAGCAGGAAGGCTGGAATTACTGGCAAGGTCAACGCTGCAGAAACTATTCCGAAGCCTGCTCCAGAAAGAGGCGGAAAACATTCATAGGCAGGAGTTGTAGACCAAGCTGGATGAGCAGCATTCTCAGAGAGGTGATTAAGAAAAGCAGAAAGCCTACAAGATGGAGCATGGGCAGTGATTCAGCAAGGAAGCTACCTTATTGAGGTCAGAACATGTAGGGATAAAGTGAGAAAGCAAAAGCCATGTAGAGTGTGACCTTGCAAGGAATTAAAAACCTAATAGGTAAAAGTTCGTATAGCCATATAATTAAGAAGGAAAACAAGAAAGAAGTAGACCCACATAAACACTGACGGATTAGATGGCGTTAGGGATAATCTAGGCATGGCCCAATATCTAAAATTACTTTGGCTCCAATATTTAATGGAGGGCTAACGAGGAGCTTAGGTGGATAATGGGAGGATGACAAATGAATTTGAGAATATGGAGGTAGGATATTACCACATCCGAGTAGAGCCGAACTCAAACGCTTTAAGGGATGAAATCGGCAGGGCCCAGATATCTTCATCCAAGAATATTTAAAGGAACTGGCACATGATTTGCAAGTCCATTAGGAAGAATTTTTAATGGAATCAGTAACTCAGAGGTTGCTACCAGTACGCTGGAGAAATTGGTAACATATTCTATATTTAGAAAGGCAAAAAAAAGTGATCGAGTAACTATAGGCCTGTTAGTTTGACATCTGTAGTATCGAGGTCTTGGAAAAAATTTGAAGCAAAGTAGTTAAGGGACATTGAGTTCAATGGAAATAGGGCAAAATACAACGTGCGTTGTACAAAGTAGACGTGCCAAACCAACCTGATCTCCCCTTCTTGAGAAGGTAACAGATGTTTTTAGAGCAAGGAAATGCAGTGGATCTAATTTAACTCGATTTCACTGAAGGCATTTGATATTGAGTTCCAACTCATGGACTATTAGTTAAATGGAGAAGATGGAGATCAATAATGAAAATTGAAAGGTGGATTAGAACTGGTTAAAAGGAGACTACAGCAGATCATACTAAAGATGAACTGTCAGAGCTGGAAGGAGGTTACTAGTGGTGTTCCTCAGACACTCAGTTTTGGGACCAATCTTTTTAATCTTTATATTACTGACTTGGTCACAAAAAGTGGACTGTGCTTAATAAAGTCTGTGGGATGACACAAGCTGGAGTATTGCTAACACGAGAAGACCGGATGGTCATACAGGAAGATCGGATGACCTTGTAAACGGGAGTAATAAACAATTAGGAGGAATGTAATAGTGAAAGTGCAAGGTCATGCATTTAGCGGATTAATAACAAGAATTGTCGGTTATAAGTTGGGGACACATCCGTTGGAAGTAACAGAGGCGGAGAAGTCACAGGATGACTATGAAACTGCCAATGTGATTATGGCCATTAAAAAAGCTAATGCCGGTTTGGGATGCTGCGGGGAGGTATTTCCAGTAAAAATAAGGCAGTTTAGTACCGTTATACATGGCACTTGGTGTTGAGACCTCGATCAGGGTGCGCAGTGGTTTCTGGTCTCCCATGTTTTAAGAAGGATGAATTCAAACTGGAACAGTCAGAGAAGGGCTACTAGGATGATCCGAGGAATGGAAAACCTGTCATATGAAAGGAGACTCAAAGAGCTTGGCTTGTTAAGCCTAATCAAAAGAAGTCTGAGGGGAGTTATGATTGTTCTTTATAAATATATCAGAGGAATAAGTAACAGGGAGGGAGAGGAATTATTTAAGCTCAATACCAATGTGGACACAAGAACAGATGGACATAAAGTAGCTATCAGGAAGTTTAGACTTGCAATTAGATGAAGGTTTCTAGCCATCATAGGAGTGAAGTTCTGGAACAGCCTTTCAAGGGGAGTAGTGGGGGCAAAAGACATCTGGCTTCAAGACTAAGCTTGATAAGTTTATGGAGGGGATGTTATGATGGGATAGCCTAATTCTGGCAATTATTTCATCTTTGATTATTAGCAGGTAAATATGCCCAATGGTCTGTGATGGGATGTGAGTTACTACAGAGAATTCTTTCCTGGGTGTTGGCTGGTGAGTCTTGCCCACATGCTCAGGGTTTAACTGATCACCATATTTGGGGTCAGGAAGGAAATTTCCTCCAGGGAAGATTGGCAGAGGTCCTGGGGGGTTTTAACCTTCCTCTGTAGCATAGGGCCCGGGTCACTTGCTGGAGGATTCTCTGCACTTTGAGGTCTTCAAACCATGACTTGAGAACTTCAATAACTCAGACATAGGTTAGGAGTTTGTTACAGGAGTGGGTGGGTGAGATTTTGTGGCCTGCATTGTGCAGGAAGTCAGACTAGATGATCATAATGGTCCCTTCTGACCTTAAAATCTATGAGTCTATGAGTCTATTACTGCTGGTGGCTGAGATACACCCCCTTGCCCAGAACCAGCTGATACCACATCCTCACCCATTCACGCTACAAACCCTAAGCCCATTGTCAGGCCTGCACCCAAAGTACTTTCAGGTGCAACAACACCAGAAATTCACCGTAATCCACCTAGAGACAGAAGACCTCCTCATTGGCTGGATCTTTAGCTAGGGTGAACCCACGGTTATGGGGCAAAATAATCCCCAGGGTTTAGCTGGGAATGGAGACAGTCTACCTTCCTTCTTTAGTTTACTGTTTGTTTTAATTAGGGGATGTTCTTATTAAGGGGGGAGGAATATGTTGTATATTTGGTTGTTGTGGTAATAGCACCTTGTTGTTGCTATGACAACTGAGTTAGCTTATTAGGGGATAGCCCAGCGAATTTTGGCTGGTTTTGGTTAGTTCAGTGCATGGAAATAAATAGCTGCTTTTAAGGTTCACAGCTCTCTGTGTCTCAAGTGATTTCTTCCTAAAAATACTGCCCCCAAGGATACAACAGCCACCTGTGAAAAGTTTGGGTTAAGTGACTTGTCTAGCATCACATAGGAAATAGAGAGAGGATCAAGTTCTCTAGTGTGTCATTCAACCGGGTCTGGGGCAGGAGCTGTGGGAGGGCACTTTTGGGGGCCCCGCAGTCCCAGAGTGGCCCGGGGGATTAGTGGGAGGCCGGGAGCAGCCCACTCTGCTTCCCTTGCCCCGGCCCCATCCGTGTCGCTCAGGAGAGGGGGCTTGGGGGGAAGGGATCCCTCCTTGCACTTACCAGCAGCGGCAGAAGCAGAGCCGCTCGGCCCCAGCCCGCTCCACTCTGCCAGCTCCCAGACGCAGTGCTCCGCTTCTCATCACAGGTGAGTATGGGGAGGCATCCTTTCCCCAACCTCCCTGCACTGACCTGCGGCGGGAAGCAGAGCGATGCGGCCCCATCCCACTCTGCTTTCCTTCCCCGGCCCCAATTGTGTTGTTGGGGGGCAGCTGGGGAAAAGTCCTGCTCTCACCTGCCTGGTGGGAAGTGGAGCACCACAGCTGGTAGCTGGCAGAGTAGAGCTTGCTGGGGCTGGACTGCAGGGCTGCCCAGAGGATTCAGAGGGGCGGAACAAAGCAATTTTGGGGGCCCTTTCCATAAAAAAGTTGCAATACTATAGAATACTATATTCTTGTGGAGGGCCTTGTAGGGCCCAGGGCCTGGGGCAAATTGCCCCACTTGCTCCCCCCTCTGGGCAGCCCTGCTGGGCTGCTCAGCTTCCCACCACTGGTGAGCGCGGGGAGGTTGGGGAAAGGACGCCCTCCGCACTCACTAGCAGCAGGAAGCAAAGCAGCCCAGCCCCAGCCAGCTCCACTCTGCCAGCTCCCAGCTGTGATTCTCCTCTTCCCGCCACAGGTGAGTGCAGAACCAATCCCCAGCCACCTCCCAGCAACACAGCTGGGACCAGGGCAAGGAAAGCGAAGTGGGCTGGGCAGCGCTGCCTGCCTGAGATACCCATCTCCTTAACACTCCTCCCCTCCCACAGTGGATAGCTGGGTTACTCAGCTCACTTGCCTGCCTGGGATGCTGTTGGGAAGCCAGGGCTCCCAGGTTACTTGGGTCCCTGACATCTCATCAGGTGGGCTCCCCAGGCTCTCCCTAGGCTGGCTGGCTTCCCAAGCACTCTCCTTGCAGTTATTCCTTATACATTCTTCTAGTTTTAAAAGACAGTGAATAAATTGGGTAAAAATAAAGTAATTTTGCTGCAAATTGTGTAGCGTACATTAGCATGGGTTCTTAATATAAAACAAATTAAAAAAAAACATATTTGCAGTTGGGTCTGCAGTGGACATGAAACTGCTTTGTAGCTGAATAAATGTACAGTGTGCATTGCTGTTAATCCTGAGAATGTAACAGTCTGTTCACACTAGCATACTATGTTCTAGGGGTGACTGGTGCATCTTGCTTGCAGTTCATCCTAAAATCCTGCGGATGCAAATTATTTTATCCTTCAGCATCTGTTTATTAACCTTTTCTTTTTTGGTCTCTGAATTTCATATTCTTTTAATTACTTTGAAAGCTACAGAACGGACGAGTAAGAGAATATAATCTAGGACAATGGGGTCAGTTTGCCATATTATAAATATAACCTTTTGAAATTCAGAGCAGTCTATTCTCCTTTAGATATGATGGAGGACATCAGAGTTAGTGAGTCTTGTAGCTATGTAGTCTAGTTGTTAGAACACTGAACAGTGTGTTAAAAATGGGCTCTAGGCTTATCAAAACCTGGCTGTGAGACCCTGGACAAGTGACTTACGCTAGCAGTTTTAAAGGACCCTAACGGAGTTAGGCACCCAACTCATTTTTAAATCATGAGATTTGGGCACCTAGACCCAAATTAAGAGGTATTCAAGTGCCTAGAGATGCATATAAGTGCCTCGTGGGATTTTCAAACGCACCTAGGCACTTAAGTCTGAGTTAGGCACTCTTGAAAATTCTATTATGTACCTAAATACTTCTAAAAATATAGCCTCTAGTTCCCTTAAACGCTTTTGAAAAGCCCTGCCTCTCTGCTTCTGTATCCCTATTTCTAAAATGGGAATAATAAAAATAACACTTACACACCTTTGTAGAGCCCTTTTGGATAAAAAGCACTATCTGAATGAAAAGTGTCATTACTAAGCATGGAATGTAACAACACTTCCCCATTTTAGAGACCAAACTAAAAAATGCAAATCTAGATTTTTAAATAACCCCAAAGTCCAGGGCTGTTCACGTTCATCTTTAATTTGTGTGCAGGTGTCACCCTTTTATTAACAAAAAGAAGTGTTGAAGCATTTCTGTCTAAACCCCTTTGGAGGTTCTCTCTCTCTCTTGCAGGTTTGCAGCAGTGCTGTGGTGAGGACCCAAGCACACAGGAAAGGATATCTTCACAAGTGGTTAAGCTAGCTGGACATACCATAGACTGTGTTACTTCCTTTCTCATCAGGGCCTTCTGCAGCCATGTGACTTTTTTAAACCTAGATTGATATTTTCTCTTGGACTCGCATAATCCCTTTTATTGCTTATCTGTGCCAACAAAACACAAACCGCATCTTTTGATGCATGTCCCTTTATCATACACAGCAAAGAAAGCAGTTCTGTGTGTCTGAGGTACTTGTATGATCCTCATGACTAAGCACCTCATAATCTTCAATCTATTTACCTCACAACTCCCTGTGAAGTAGGAAGGTAGTAGTATCCTCATTTTATAGAGGAGGAACTGAAACACAGAAACTAAATGAATTGCTCAAGATCACACAGGAAATCTGTGGTGGACCAGAGAATTTAATGTGGGTCACTCAAGTCCCAATCTAGCATCCTAACCACCATCATTCCTCCTTGTTTGAAAATGCTAGGGCTTCATCACTGAGTGAAGCAATAGCAGCAGAAGAAGAATGCCATTGCTGAGGATGAAAGAGGAATGAAGGAGGGAAGGGATTCAATGTTTGTTCCTTTCCCTTCCAGCACAGTGCTACATGTTATATTTCAGCAGGTCAGATTGCCAGTGGATGGCAGATGTCATTTGCCCATTCATATTGCAATCAACTACTGTCCCAAACTGAAAGTTCAAAACCTGATATTCTTTATGGTACCATTAATGTTGGTTATCATTTGACTAACAGAGAGAGTTAGAGAGAGACCTTCCTTCTAAGGTCTAGTGCTGTATTTCATATCTGAACAACTTGTTCTTACTGAAAGCAGCACAGTTAATTTTTTTAATATTTCTTATAGAAACAAGAGTTAGCATTATTGTCCTGTTACAGGTAGTAGAGATGGCTGTTCTAATCTCCTATATTACAGTCAAAGGCTCCATGGAAATCAGGAGAAACTCCACTGAAGTCACAGTAGCTACACTTGTATAAAGCCAATGTAAGTGAGATCAGAATCAGGCCTATTTTTGTTTCCAATTCAACGGGCACATTAGTGGAGCTATGAGACTTGCTGCAGTTTTGGTTCTTAGGGAGTTAAGGAGATGTTTTATGCATGGGTTTGCACCTCCTTTGAGTGAAACTCTTCTGCAGTTTCAGATTTTAGTCAATTTCCCCAGCACTCATGCAGTGAATAAAGAAAAAATTCACCCAGTACCTGATTCCAGTTCAAGGTTCACTCAATATTTTTTAACTTTGTTGTATTTGGGTCATGTTCTGAGCTTGTAATGACTCTTTCCTAGCTCCATTCTGGAGCCCTGTAGAGATAGAGCAAGAGTTAAAGACATGCAAAGTTTTCTCCATTGCTATTTATAACCACACAAGCAAGCCAAGACTAATCTCTAGTGCTAAAGAAAAAGGAAAAGCACCATCTTTCTAACTCCAGCTCTCTCTGTCTTTCATATGCACCAAACAGTTGAGCTGGCTGGCTGTATAGGGGAAATAATTCCTCCCAAAGCTCCCCTACCTACTGCCAACAGCAACCTATGCCTTAAAGGCACACTGAGCCCTAAATGATTTAGTCTGATAAAAGCTTAAAGTGGCTGTGCATGGAAACACAGAGAAAAGGATGTTATAATTTACCATTTCTCTGTCCTCCTGTCTTTCTCTCTCACTTGCTTTTATGGCACAGAAGAAAAAGCAAGCAGTGAAAAGAACTAAAATTTCAGAGGATAGTAACATTTGACTGGAATTAAAGTTTGGCCTGCTTTAAAACATCCCTTTTTTTAAAGACACACTGTGCACATTGTCCCTTTGGGAAGAATCTCAGTGACTCATCAAATATGACTAAATGAATCACTCTGTATAATCAGCATACTCACCAGAACAGGCTTCTGACAGATTAACAAAGTACATTTTTCTGCCCCTCCCACAAATTGTAGGCATGTGTGGATTCATACAATATTTAATGGCAGGGGAAACCCAACAAACCAGTTCCAATGACACATTATTATTGATACCACTCTCATCTCCTCTCATTCATCTTCTTTAAAACTTAGACAGTTCTAATCTTTTCACTGCTTCCAAGTCTCTAATCATTTTTGTTACCAATCTCTGAACTTCTGCTGTTTCTACAACTTTTTTCTTTTAGAGGGAGTCACCAGATCTGAAAACAGTATTTGCAGTGAAGATATATTTTTGAATTATATAATGGGGCTAGTACTATTTTCAGTGTTATTTTTTTCTCATTCTTCATGCATCCTAACAGTTTGCTTGCTTGACTTCTGATGCTTATTGAGTAAAAGTTTTCATTGGGCAGTCCACAATCACACCTAGGTTTCTTTCCTCAGTGGTAACGCTAAATTTAGACCCCGGCAATATACATGAGTAGTTGAAATGATTCCTTACAAAGTGTACTATCCGGCAATTGTCAACAGAACATTTCTAATGTCATTAATAGAGGAGAGTGTCCAGTACACTGGACTGGGACCCAGGGGCCTGAGTTCTATTTCTGGCTCTGCCACTGGCCCGCTGGGTGACATTGGGCAAGTCACTTCACCTCTCCATGTCTCAATTTCCCCGTCTGTAAAGTGAGGATAATGATACTGACCTCCTTTGTAAAACACTTTGATTTCTATTAATGAAAAACTAAGAATTATTTTTATCATGATACAAATTCAGCTCTGTTAGGTCCTTCTCATTCTCCTTCCAGTCTTCTGCAATTCTGATAATTCAAAATAACTTCGTTTCATCTGCAGATTTGTCACTTGATTGTTCATGCTTGTTTTTCAATCACTGAAATGTACCTTATACAACACCAGTTCTAGGAGGTAGAAAACTGGCTTAACCAGCCCATTGAGGATTGTCCTAGCATAGGGGAATTCCCAAATGGAATAGGGCCAAGAAAATTAGCTCTACGCCGCCTCCTTGCCATGCCCTAACATAAGAGGAATGGCTGAGAAAAAAGGGGCATGGCTGGAATGCTCTGTACTCAGGTAATCCTCAGCTAGTGGAATGGTTTCTTGGTCCCCAAGGCTGCTCTACATTGTTCCGTGAGACCAGACCAGCCACCAGGAGTCTGAGGATCAGGAAGCCTTCACAGCTCCTATTCTACCCCCTAAACAGGGCTAGGTGCAGCATAGGGACCTGAGAATCTCACCCCCAGTAAGTATGTTGGAAAAACCCACTGTTTACCTTGTGACATGTTGAAAACTGATTATTCTTTATTTTCTGTTTTTTAACCAACTTCTAATCAATGACTCCATAACTGCTTAGTTTTCTTAATAGATTCTTGTTAGGGGCTTTCTCACAGACTTTTAAAGTCCAAGTATCTACTAGTTCCCCTTTATGTACATTTTTTAAAAATTCTAATAGATTAGAGGCAGATAAACTCTGCTTGTTTGACTTTATCATATCTTGTTTCTTCTTATTATTTCACTCATTAATCTCAATATGCACCATAATTTGATCTTGTTTCAAATAGTCTTATAATTGCTACAACCACAGGAGTCAAACTGACAACTAGAAATAGGGATAGTGGACAAGCAGAGAAATAAAATAGGGACTGGCCTGAACTTTTTCCCCAACTTTGAACGAACCTACTCCTGACGCTTTCTAAGATCAGTAAAGTTTGGATAAATATACTTGAGGTTAGTCAAGAATGTTGTATGTTTTAAATTATCATAATTTTATGCAGTCAAAATAATGTAAACATACACAGCATTAGTTCTGAACCCTTTCTATTCCATCTTGGTAAGTAAAAAATATGAGATTTTCAACCACGTTATACAACAAGCGAGATTGCCCCTGATGTGTTTTCCTCCACACTATCAATTCACATCAGCAAATCTACATATACCCAAAGCAAGCATAATGCTAAAAAAGTTTGTGGATGACACAAAGCTGGGAAGTATTGCCAGTACAGAGAAGGACCGGGATATCACACAGGAAGATCTGGATGACCTTGTAAACTGGAGTAATAGGAATAGGAATAGGATGAAATGTAATAGTGAAAAGTGCAAGGTCATGCATTTAGGGATTAATAACAAGAATTTTTGTTATAAGCTGGAGACGCATCAGTTGGAAGTAACAGAGGAAAAGGACCTCGGAGTATTGCTTGATCACAGGATGACTATGAGCCGCCAATGTGATATGGCCGTGAAAAAAGCTAATGTGGTCTTGGATTCATCAGGGGAGGATTCCAGTAGAGATGAGGAGGTGTTATACAAGGCACTGGTGAGACCTCATCTGGAATACTTGTGTGCGGTTCTGGTCTCCCATGTTAAGAGAGCATGATTCAACTGGAACAGTACAGAGAAGAGCTACTAGATGATCCGAGGAATGGAAAACCTGTGCTTATGAAAGGAGACTCAAAGAGGCTTAGCTTGTTTAGCCTAACCAAGAGAAGGCTGAGGGGAGATATGATTGCCCCCTATAAATATATCAGAGGAATAAAACCAGGGAGGGAGGGGAATTATTTAAGCTCAGTACCAATGGGGACACAAAACAAATGGATATAAACTGACACTAGGAAGTTTAGAATTGAAATTAGATGAAGGATTCTAACCATCAGAGGAGTGAAGTCTGGAACAGCTTCCAAGGGAGAAGTGGGCAAAAGACATATCTGGCTTCAAGACTAAGCTTGATAAGTTTATGGAAGGGATGTTATGATGGGATAGCCTAATTTTGGCAATTATTGGTTTGACTATGCAGTAAAATATACCCAATGGCCTGTGATGGGATGTTAGACGGAGTGGGATTTGAGTTATTACAGAGAATTCTTTTCCTGGTGTCTGGCTGGTGAGTCTTGCATGCTCAGGGTTTAGCTGATCGCCATATTTGAGGTCGTGAAGGAATTTTCCTCCAGGGCACATTGGCAGAGACCCTGGAGGTTTACTTACCTCTGCAGCATGGGGCACAGGTCACTTGCTGGAGGATTCTCTGTCACCTTGAAGTCTTCGAATGATTTGAGGACTTCAAAAGCTCAGACATAGATTAGGGTTTTGATACAAGAGTGGGTGAGTGAGATTCTGTGCCTGCATTGTGCAGGAGGTCAAACTAGGTGATCATAATGTTCCATCTGATCTTAAAGTCTATGATTCTTAATCAACAGGCTTCACACTGACACAGTTAAATTGCCTATCTTAGCAGGCTGGGGAATCATTTTTGTTTTTCCTCACTTTAATTCTTGTTTAACAGCATTTCATTTTCCTTTTAGACTGCACCATTGTAGCCCTTCACAACCAGCTATATGTAGATGAAATCCAATAGCAACATAAAAAGTTAGTACTTGTACTGTATGAAATCTCTTAGGCCGGATACTTATTTACAGTAGACCCTTTTATACTGCTCAGGCAGCATAAAGAAACTTAGTGTAAATGAGAATCCATTCATTACTCTTTGCTGCTTGTGATCTAAGTCCAAAACTCAGTTCATTCTGACTCTAATACAGCACACTGTTTTTGTGGCAACAATGTCCTTTCAGGCTATCAGCTTTTATTTTCTCCAATGTTGTTTACTGTTGTTGTACTAACAGTGATTACTGTTTCTTTGGTAGTTAATAACTCTCAACTGCCATATATATAGAAAGGATGGTGATGGAATTCAATAATTTGGTTAAATTTTCTTTCCTTATCAAAATGAGTCACTTTCTCTCTTACCTGTACACTCAATGGAGCCCAATCCGCTGACATTTACTGTGGCATACAGCTCCTCCCATGAGTTGTTTCTTGACTTAAATGGAGTCACCAAACAATAGTCTACACCAGATATCTTCACATTCAAAATGAAATATTTCAAGGTTTCGTTTCAAAAAATTGCCTAATCTCTTCTTTAAAATCTCATTAAAAAAAAAGACACCCTAAACCAAATTGTCTTGTTTAGGTTGAACAACAATAGCTTTGTCTCACCCAAAACAAATTTTTGGTTTGCCAGAGAGCCAAAAAATAAATTATTTGCACAGCTCTAATGAAAGGCAGGAAAGTGTTAAGGGTGGAGGAAGCCCCTGTATTGAGCAACAGAAAGGAGCTGAGGAGATAAATGAGGAGCAGCCCTTTAATGGGAGGAGCGGGAGATGTCAAAGGAAGCCTGCTTGTGTGCAGTAGCAGCTCCCAGGAAGCAGAGAAACTCAGTTTGGAGTAGGAGAAGCCATGGGGACCAGCAGCAGGGCGCCCCGGGGGGTCTGCAGAGAATTGGTTGTTGTCATGGTGCTGGCTTCTCCTCATTTCCATCTGCTAAATCACATGAAAAGAAAGCTAAAATATATGAAATACCTGAATAATATTAATTTCCCATATAAGCAATTGCTATGGTTCCAACAGGAATAGCCTTCCAAGGGGAGTAGTGAGGGCAAAAGACATATCTGGCTTTAAGACTAAGCTTGGTAAGTTTATGGAAGGGATGTTATGATGGGATAGCCTAATTTTGGCAATTAATTGGTCTTTGACTATTAGCAGTAAATATACCCAATGGCCTGTGATGGGATGTTAGACGGAGTGGGATTTGAGTTATTACAGAGAATTCTTTCCTGGGTGTCTGGCTGGTGAGTCTTGCATGCTCAGGGTTTAGCTGATCGCCATATTTGAGGTCGTGAAGGAATTTTCCTCCAGGGCACATTGGCAGAGACCCTGGAGGGTTTTTACCTTCCTCTGCAGCATGGGGCACAGGTCACTTGCTGGAGGATTCTCTGCACCTTGAAGTCTTCGAATGATTTGAGGACTTCAAAAGCTCAGACATAGATTAGGGTTTTGATACAAGAGTGGGTGAGTGAGATTCTGTGGCCTGCATTGTGCAGGAGGTCAAACTAGGTGATCATAATGGTTCCATCTGATCTTAAAGTCTATGATTCTATAATCAACAGGCTTTCACACTGACACAGTTAAATTGCCTATCTTAGCAGGCTGGGGAATCATTTTTTGTTTTTCCTCACTTTAATTCTTGTTTAACAGCATTTCATTTTCCTTTTAGACTGCCACCATTGTAGCCCCTTCACAACCAGCTATATGTAGATGAAATTCCAATAGCAACATAAAAAGTTAGTACTTGTACTGTATGAAATCTCTTAGGGCCGGATACTTATTTACAGTTAGACCCTTTTATACTGCTCAGGCAGCATAAAGAAACCTTAGTGTAAATGAGAATCCATTCATTACTCTTTGCTGCTTGTGATCTAAGTCCAAAACTCAGTTCATTCTGACTCTAATACAGCACACTTGTTTTTGTGCAACAATGTCCCTTTCAGGCTATCAGCTTTTAATTTTCTCCAATGTTGTTTACTGTTGTTGTACTAACAGTGAATTACTGTTTCTTTTGGTAGTTAATAACTCTCAACTGCCATATATATAGAACAGGATGTGATGGAATTCAATAAATTTTGGTTAAATTTTCTTTTCCTTATCAAAATGAGTCACTTCTCTCTTACTCTGTACACTCAATGGAGCCCAATCCTGCTGACATTTACTGCTGGCATACAGCTTCCTCCCATGAGTTGTTTCTTTGACTTAAATGGGGCTAGTCACCACAATAAGTGCTACACCAGATATCTTCACATTCAAAATGAAATATTTCAAGGTTTCGTTTCAAAAATTGCCTAATCTCTTCTTTAAAATTCTTCATTAAAAAAAAAAGACACCCTAAACCAAATTGTCTTGTTTCAGGTTGAACAACAATAGCTTTGTCTCACCCAAAACAAACTTTTTGGTTTTGCCAGAGAGCCAAAAAATAAATTATTTGCACAGCTCTAATGAAAGGGCAGGAAAGTGTTAAGGGTGGAGGAAGCCCCTGTACTTGAGCAACAGAAAGGAGCTGAGGAGATAAATGAGGAGCAGCCCTTTAATGGGAGGAGCGGGAGATGTCCAAAGGAAGCCCTGCTTGTGTGCAGTAGCAGCTCCCAGGGAAGCAGAGGAAACTCAGTTTGGAGTAGGAGAAGCCATGGGGAGCAGCAGCAGGGCCGCCCGGGGGGGAGGGGGGCAAGTGGGACAATTTACCCCAAGCTCCATAGGGGCCCCCATGAGAGTTTTTGGGGGCCCCAGAGCGGGGTCCTTCACTTACTCCAGGAGCCCCAGAAAACTCTCACAGGGCCCGGGCCCCTGGAGCTTCTTCCACTCTGAGTCTGCGGCGGTGGGGGGATCCGGGGCGGAAGTACCCCCCCACCGGCGAATTACCGCCAAAGCGGGGGGCCCCCACCTCCAAAGACCCCAGGTCCCCCGTATCCTCTGGACGGTGCTGGGGGAGGATGCACTTGACCCAGCTATCGGGAGCTATACTGTCTGGCACACAAGAATGAATTTAGTCTAGGCTGGGCACATACAAAGAAGTCAGCTGCGGGGAAGGAGAGGACATGCAAATCTGCTGGGAATGCTTATGCGCACACGCTTAAAGTGGGGACGATTGCTTGTAAATATATTGTGGACACGTGCTGGATACATGGAATTGTAATTGATTTTAGGCTGGAGGGTGTGAATGCAGGGTGATCTGATTTTGCAGGGGCATAGATAGGCTGGTTACAAATGAGTTTAATTGGTGTGTTTTTGGCAGGGCATGCAAACTTGAATGGTAGGGAAAGAACACCAAACTAGCTTCACCTTACATAACCATCTTCTACACCAACCATCCACAACTACCGGTGTTGGGAAAAAATAATCTAGTAAAGGGTAGAAGAGGAAAAAGGGGTAGAGATGTGTGTGGTCTGTTACAGTGGAAAGGCTAATTATTACACAGTTCATATTTTTTTCATATGGAAGACCAGTGAACTTGAGATTCATCAGTGTATTTAAGTGTGTTCCGAACTTCAGTGAGATGGGTCTCATGCTTAAGTACTTTCTGGAATTGGTGTTTTAAGGATGAACAACTACAGAGTTGGAGTAGGTTTGGTTTGGGGTTTGTTTTTGTTTATATAGATATTTAATGCAAATCACTACTGTTGGAGGCTCTCATTTTGCATGATATAATATTTTATTTATAAGCAATCTATACCTATGATGTCATAAATAAGAATAAACAAATAGTAGACTGACATAAATATAGTGTAACAATACAGTAAAATGATCTGAATATATTTCCACAATGCACAAATAGAATAAATAATAGAAACAGCTTTTAAAATTCCATTGCATCTCATTTTAAATTGTGTATAAAATGTTAATTGATTTTGGTTAGTACTTCTAAAAATTTTATTTTAATTTCTAAACTTCTTTGTGAGTTTGTCCTATAGTTGAAAACTTTCTAATTCCACTTGGATTCTCTTGCCAGCACTGTGGCTGAACTGCTTCTCTGCTAGGAAATAATTGATATCTCTTCACTTTCATCCTGGTGAGCTGAAAGTCCTTTCTTCCTTCCTGGTTAGAGAGTCCCACCTTCCATCAACACAACGAAATGTCTCCAGATGCCCAGCTGGCTGATGAGTCTATGTTGGACTCTCTGAATGGAACTCCCATCTCAGGTAGTTTTGGAGAGATTTTTGCAAAAGCAGCAGGAAATATGTTGGAAGATTTCTTGGATTGTCAGGGACACTCAGAACTTGAGAACCTGTTGGTGCCACCTGAAATCTTTCTTTGTTCTGACATTATAGGAAAATTATCCACACTTCTTTGTTTGGAAGCTGTTCCAGTTCACATGTATTATGTTCTTTAACTGTGGTTATACTGCATGTTACAGTTCAGAGGTGAGATTTGATCAGAGAAGAATCAGAGGGGTAGCCGTGTTAGTCTGGATCTGTAAAAGCAGCATAGAATCCTGTGGCACCTTATAAACTAACAGACATTTTGGAGCATGAGCTTTTGTGGGTGAACACCACGATCAGAGAAGAGTTGAACCATTGAAATATATAGCAAACACATAATGTCAACAATGTTTAAGGTCCAACCCTTTCTTTTAAAATTCTTAATTGTCTTGTAACTATTTTGCATCAATATCCTTCATTTTTCATTTTAAACACTAAGTAAATGAACAGAGTACTATCACATAAAATGTACTTTGTGCAGTTGGAATTCCATAACAGAGTGAATGTATTGCATAATATGTCAAGCATTATGGAGTGTTAGAAATGACTGTGGGAAGAATCAGCAGAGAGGAGGGATTCCACTGCATCCTCCTGTTTTAACTTCAGTAGTTGCAGCATCCAGAGCTGAAATGAAATAAGAAATAGTTGAAACGCAAAGGGATAAAAATATAATTTTCATTGAATTGATCTCAATAAATTAAATGAAAATATCTTTTCCACACATAAGCTTGCAAGTCATTTAGTATGTAAATATTTTTTAAAAGTCTCTAGGAAGCTTCTCAAACCTCGGAATACTAGAAATAGTTCTCATGGGGACAGATTAATTAATAACATTGATGATAATCATTGAAACACACTACATATGTCGAAGTTAGAGTACTTTGTGGTGTGGGAGGGCGGAAAGTATCATTATCTGTTGACCAAAATGCTGGTGAGGTGCCTGTGGATTCCACATATGTGTACTTTATTACTTTTTACAGATCCAGACTAACATGGCTACCTCTCTGATATAAAATATCCAGCTGTAAAAATTATACTAATGTTAGGTCATTAACTCCAGGGAAAAGCTTGGTACTGTACTTTAGTTACTAAGGTTTCTAGTGAGTTTGTCAATCAGTACAAAACATCTGGGTATTTCCATGCAAATAGTCTCCCAGGCACACAAGCTGTATTGCATTTCTTTCAGGAAAGCATCTGTCCCCTGAAAGTATTGTTTCACTCTCCGACTGGTGTGCTGGAGGTCCTCACTTTGTGGGTTGGTTAAGTCCTTCTCCATCTGTGCTCTCAAACATGCCTCCAGCCGCTGAATTTGCTGGTAAAGTCCATTTTGGAACCTGACTATAGAAGTCCCATCCCAGGTACTTTGAGTGAGGTTTTTGCTAAAGATGTTGAAGATCTCTTGGAGGATCTCTTGGATTGCCACCTTGGCATTCTCCTTCTGGAACAGTGAGAGTTGGGAAACTTCCTGGGTGGGCTTGAAAGCTGCCCTTTCATGTATGCATTGTGAAGGGAAATTTCCACTCATTTTCTTCAGAAGCTCCAAGCTCTCTTTGTTCACTTTGTTCTGCTGGAAGTGAAGCATGGTACAGAGCCGAGACGAGATTTCAGTGGAGAAGAGCAGTATGAGGCAAACATGCAGCAAACACCTGGAGGCATGATGATGTCTATGCAGTCCTTTTCTTTGTGTGGAACCTTGTGCCTGGAGTTTGTTGAGGGTCCTATGTAGATTGTTGTGTCTTTCCTTCATGTCTCTGAATTTAAGTATTTGGTTGGAGAATGTTTCTTTGATCATTTTCTGTTTACAATATTTTCCTTCTTGGAGGTTTCAGAGTTTTTCTTTCTGTTTTTCTTGCTGTTTTCTAGTTTTTACTATGTTTTCTCCTTCTTTTTTGTGAAATTGACCACCTGTGACAGTACACAACCCTGTTAACTCATTTTGGATCCACACAAATACAGCCTTTCTATCATACATTAATTTTTATAATTTAAGATCATCCACAATTCCAAAATGGTACGGAAAAGACCTCCAGTTCATCAGCCAGTGCACGTCCTATTCATAAACTCCTTCATTTAAGAGACAGAAATCATTTAGGAATGTTTAAAGGTTGCTAGACATGGAAGAAGTAAATATGGGAGGAAAGGGTTAGTCCTACCAAAAATATTGGCAAATCTCAACTTTAATCATTTCTTCCAATTTAGAAGGCACATTTAAAATGTAGACAGCACAAACCATTGGTATTTTCCTTCTGTGAAACCACAGGAGCTAGAATGCTCTGAGAAAATGAAACCTTAACTCATTGTTTATTTCCAGGTCTTTATAAACATACTGTAGCTGATGAATAGTTGCAGTTGGAAGGTGTGAATATCAGGTCCTATTGATCACTCCAATAGTGACAGTATGAAAAATTGAGACTAATTTGTAAAACAGGATGAGCAATTAGTATAGTAACATGCTAGAGAGGTACCCACGTGGATGACTATGATTTATAATGTGGTCAGAAGGAGGTTATGCAGAGAAGTCTCATTATGTATTTTTTACCAATTGTGTCCCTGGGATGAAAGAATTCAAATAATTAAAAAAAAATCAAATTCAGTGTTCACCATTTTTGCTGGTTCCTTCTTTTTTAACATTTGCCTTCTCCTCAGCTTGGGCAGGGAAATTCTTCTAGTTTATTTAATTCTCTTCACTTCCTGTGGTCACATTTCATTTTCTGGTTCTCAAGCCCTAGCACAGACTTTTGTGCTGGAGTTTCCATCATAGCAGGGAAATGTGGTTTAGTTGAAGAAGAAAACACTGAAATTAAAAAAGAAAAATCACATGAAGAAACCATGAAAACATTTTTGTGCATACTAATTTGGTTAAAGTCTCCCAAGTCTTCCTGCACTTTTATAAGAAATTTGAGATTTTAGCTTCAAATTTTTGAAAGACACTCTGCAAAGCAGAGAAAATAGACTTACCAGAGCCCCCAGATTGTCCTGGGTTATGCTCCCCATTCTCCCGTGACTTTCCAGGGGTGTTGGGCATCTGTATTCCACACCAGGGTGAAATCCCAGGGGAAGATGTTGCGGGGTACTGAAAGCAAATGCAGTATATGAATGAGATCATTCTTTTTGTCACTCTTATTACTTGAAGCTTTCCACCCCCGGCACCTATTGTTCAAGCCTAGGCAGCCCTGGCAGGGTGGCTGTAATGGAACCACACTGATAGGGACCGGAAGGTATGTCTGACTAGGCCCTAGAAGTGATGCAGCCACTCAGGTGCTCTGTGTGAAATGATTTTGTGTTCTGTGCAGAAACCATCGCATCATCTATTTCTATGATGAAAGCACTGCAAACTATTTCCTCCTGCCTACTAGTGAGATGATAAGGGTGAGCTTAAGTGGGGATGTATTAGTTGTGTTTTCCTCCCTTTTTATCTACCTGTGGTTGGCTTTCCCACAAGAAGACCTAAAGTCACAGATGATGGATAACATTACTTAGCTCTTAAGGACATTAAAAGATTCTTCTACGTAGCACAGCTTAAAAACAATGTGATGGAATGATTGTCAGGAGGTTCTCCTATGCACTCTAGGGGTAATGAAGAAGTTAGACTTTGAAGAAGAGTTTGTATGGCTCCCAGGTGCAATATGACTAGGTCAAGGCCCCACTCCAGCCACTCCCCATAATTGAGGTTCCGTTTCGGATATTCTGGTCCTTTCCATAAGAAGACACCCAGAGGAAAGCTCTACATACTGACTTGCTTGACTGCAAGGCCAGGGCCACTGCTGCCTCTGACCAACAGTTTCATAAAGATGTATTCAGCTATTGAGGGTCTAATCCTCCCAGAAGAAATGGAACATTTTCATGGTGTGACGTTCTATACCTCCACCACTCAGGCAGTGCAGCTCCCCTCCCACTCTTAGAGCCATAACTGAGTCTCATATGTATATATTTGTTATAACATTGCATTGGCAATGAAGCATGCATTGAAGCATCACTTTATATTGCACATGCTACATTATACATGTACATTATACTTAAGATCATATTTCCTTTTGTAAAGATGTAACCACCTTATGTAAAATTGAGCAAAATGATTAAAACAGTTCAGGCACATTATGTGAGGAAAATATACACACTGAAAATGTGTTGCGGTTACAGAAGTCTTTCCCAGGCCTATCTCCTTCAGTCCTGCATCTCAGGATATAAGATACTCTAGATCTGCTATAAGCTGTAACAAAGGGAGACCGTCTCTACAATATAAATAGATGAAGTGGTCTTGCTTTTCTTGGGCAAGACCTCATAAGATCAGATGACATGTTCTTCAATTTTGCTCAGTTTTGCTATGTAAAAGAATGAAAGCTAGCACATCCTAGAGTAGAAAACCTCCTAAACATTTTAGAAACTAATTAACCACTATATTAAGTCATATGTGCTGCCCTACCCTCTTTTTATAAACAAAAGCAGAATATAAGCAGAATAGCTGTACTGTGGTGAGAGCAGGGTGTGTGCTGGGAAGTCTCTATGCCCCTTGGACTCTGTCGTGCCTTTCTCTGCAACAGAATGGAGGGCTGCGGGTGTAGCCACTATACAGGTCTGTGCTGCAGTAGGTGACAACAAATGTATGAGGTGTATAGGAACCCCATTTGTCTGTACCACGAGAGCACCGGTGCAGCTATTCCATGCCAACCCAGCAGACTAAGGGGTAAAAGTTTTTTTAGCTTTGTTGAGTGGTGGCACCGTTTGGCCCCATGTGTTCTGTATTTCTTGCCTCATTTTCTTGCTAAGGATATTTGCATACCATAATCTTCCCCTTTCTCTGACCTCATAACTTCCATAGCAAGTTGTTTCTAATGTCATAAGCAGTGATGATATGTGGTAGATAAGCAGCAGTAGATGAACTTAAGATGTACAGTGTATAGCAGGTTTTCAAGCTTAACAAAAAAAAGCTCAAGTGTTGATTTGTTTTTAATCCTTATTTACAACCTTTTACCAAATTTTTCAAATGTCTTTGAACACATTGGATTAGAATGAACAATCCTGGATCCTTGGATAATTAGGGTAGTTTAATGACTAGTAGCAATGGAAACCAAGTGCTCCACCTAACAAAAGCAATAACTTGGAAGTTCGCAGGACTAGGCAGATACAGGGCCAGAATAAGGTGTAGTGATCCTTTCCCCAATACAGGGTATATATGTAGTGCTCAAGGTAATGTTAAAAGATGCAGTCCAGGTGCCCCAGACTACTACATTGCCCAAGGAAATGTGGTTCACAAACAAGGGGGCAAAGCTATGCACCAGCTAATGCATTCCAAGTTGCTAATACATAGTCGTCATCTTCTGCACAGAAGCACAATGTACGTGCGTGGCCATGAACCAAATGCTGCTTGTTTGACTAATGGCAAAACTGTCAATTCCATATCCATGCCATCTTATTTTATCCTTTTGTCTGACCACTTTTCCTTGCCTAACTCTAAAGCAAAGATGAAGCAGAATGTATGCTAGCTGTTCTGAAGCACCAAGGCAAATCAGTTTGATGTCAAAACTGCAAAACCGATATGGAGTGAGGCTAACCCAGATAGGATCCCATACTTTATTGCATTCGATAATGTGCTACACAGGATTGAAAATGGTGGTATAATACCCTATAATACAAACAAGTAGCATCGTGGTTTTTCTATATTTCCCAAACTTGGATGACCTGCTGAGGACAGAAATTGCTCTAATGAAAACACTAGAGATTAGCATATAAAATGTGGACACTTTACTCTGACAGAATGGGCAAGAAAAATTTTGGCCCAGCCAAAGCATAGAAGCAACCTGATGTAACCTCTCTTCAAGCAGGCCATCTTAACTCTTCACTTTTACATACTATCTTCAGAGACTTTATGTAAACTCCCCATCAGTAATGACTAAACTGGGAAAAAGCATAGGATAGAAAAAACAGAAGTAGATCATCCAAATAGACTGTTGTTGCCATATTCTGTTGGCATCTACAGGAAACTAAGAACGTCAACAGGGCCAGGGGTGGCACCAACTCTTTTCATGAAAAGAAAATCCCATTTTTAGACCTGCTCATGAGATTTTGGCTACTTTATAACTGGACCTGGAAGAAGCACCCCTACTGATTTTTGGATTTGTTTTCGATTCTTAACCGTGGAGGAAATTCATATCCCACCTGTCAAAAAACACAGAAAGTGAAATACCTATTTTTCCTGTGGTGGTTTCTTTTCACAATTTTTAGTGTCTTGTTTCTTCATGTTCATCCCTGTATATTTATACAAGGCACTCAATTTACTGTTCCACTGTTTTTGTATTGGGGAGGATGTTTTCTCTATTCCACTTGACACTATAATGTTTATTGTCCTGCTGTATGGGGAGATTTCAGATTTCAGAATCAGTAAAGTGCTGTAAACCACTATTGCTTATTGCTAAGAGCAGCCAAGTCAGTAGGCCATAAAGTAGCCATGCAACAGCCTTAACTTGACCAAGGCAGGAGGGGAGGGGGATTTGGGTGCCACAGAAAGGGCGGCTTGACCCTGTGTCCTTCCTGGTAAGAATTGTGTTGAAGTTGCTGATACATGCATTTTAGAAGAGTAGGATGTGCCCTAAGGAATGTCTATTAGGACCTCAAGGCTGCAAACTCTGGGATAAACCCACACGTGGTTAATCAGTAATCAGAAGAAAACCTCTTGCTTGACCACTGAAACTGCTTGCTTAACAAATTTTCTTTAAGGAACATGTCATTGGGTTACTAATGTATAAAATAAGGGGAAAAGTTTGAGGTAGTGGGACTCTTCAGGATGGCACTCTCCCTCTGAATGCATCTTATGTTCCCCACCGGCAGACGGGCTGCTGCTTAGCTTTAAGTGAAAGCACTCTTGTGTTGTCCTGGTTCTGCCAGCTATGTATCGGTCAGATGGCTGTGTCTCCCCAGATTTATTTCCTGACACCATTTCACACAGAGTAAAAGTTACCAAGAGTTTGGGGTTGAAAGAACCCCGGGTAACACTGCCCCCATCATAAAAACTGTTTCACAAAGCTAGAGATTTTCTAAAATACCAAACACTGTTGGGCTGTCCAGTCCATAAATACCTTTTAGAAAATAACAGATCTTCAAACTAAGTCTAAATAATTATCTTCTATATTTCCCTTACGCCTACTGTTCATCTAACAATTATGGCACCACAACAAAATTCATGGCATATTTCCGACATCATTTCTTCTCTTTTTCCTCTCTCTTGGTCTGTGTCAAGCTTGCCTATACTTTTCCTTTATGGACAGCTTCATCTCCCTGTTAGACCAAAACTGTGCTAGATAACCTGTAAGGGCCATCAAATAAACCCCTTTAATTCTAATTTCCCTGGAGGGATTTTCCAACCTTGGGGAACTTTTTGGCTAAAAGACAAGCTCATCTTGGCCTATATTCATCTGAACATCTGACAACGTGGCAACCCTTCAACACAACTCCTTACACAAAAGAACAATTTCATACTTAGCGAGGTGAGTGTTTTCAATTACTTGACTATGTATTCATGCTGGTGATGGTCAAATGCACAGATATTTACAGCGTTTATGCAACTGACATTTGCAAAATAATAAAATGTTAAACTATCTTCTATGTTGAAATGTTATGACTTTCAAAAAGCTATGCTAAATATGCGAATTAGAATGCATCAATTCTCCCTATGTACAAATCTGTATGGTGTAAATCTGCTCCTTGAACATCTGTCAGATACTTCTTTGTATAATGTATGAGAAAATGTAAGTGCACTGATATGACACACACGCTCACAACACAGACTGACGTACAAGCAGAAGGACATAAATAGACAAGGCAGAGGTGCTATGGTTGTTACCTAAACACAAAAACTTACATAAGGTAAAGAACCACCACAGGGTATGGCAAAGGTGATTCCAAGTCACAGGAGCGAAGTTTTTCATGTTCCTACTCACAGAGTAAAACATACTCTTCAGTCTAGATTTGTTTTCATTCAGGTCAAGGAAAAACATCAAAGAAAGGGCTTAACCCTGAGAGACACTAACTGCTTCCTGCAAGGTCCTGAGCACCCTGATCTCCCACTGAACTAGTGGGTGCTCAGCACGTCTCAGAATTGGGCCCAAAGACTGAACAAATAGAAATTTTCCACGACAGAGAAAACACAGTGACTGTAACATGCTGCATCTTAAGGACAAGACGGCAGCTGCATTAGACAGGGAGAAAATCTACTTTTAAAAGTGTAGTATTTAGAAAACAGCCTTTAATTTACATTGCTATGTGTAGAAAGAATAGTTAGACATAATAGGCAAGATTCTGCCCCTCCTACTCACATTGAGTAATACCTCACTCTCCTAACACTGATTTCAATGGGGGTTGCTTGTGGGGTATTGTACTAGTCAACATAAGGGTGGCAGAGTCTGGCCCAACATGAGAACAATGGGCCAGATCCTCAGTTCATGGAATGCAGCATGGCACCATTGGCTGGCCCAATATCATTAGAAGAATCCAGATAAGCCCAGAGTAGAAGTCAGTTACAGAGATTGGTGTAAGAGGGTCAGAGCCACCAATATAATATATATATACTATAGACAATAAAATTCAGATATATATCTAGAGGAGAGAGAGAGAGAGAGATCAACATCAGATATCATCCAGATCTCTGAGATAATAATAGAGAGCCCCTGACTAAGCCAGCCCTGATTACAGAATGGCTCCCACCTGAGAGAAATTAGGTGATTTCAGGTTTAACTACTGAGTGGGCCCAGGTAAGGAAGGGCTGGAGGAAAGAAAATGCTGGGAGTCAGAAGCTGCCTGCAGGGTTTTGAGTGAGCAAGGAGGCACCTGGGATAACCAGGGAACAGATTTGGAGACCTAGAAGGGAAGGACAGAGGTGACGAAGGAAGGAAATAGCACAGGGAAAACTGCAATATGGGTAGAGGATTTGATGTAGCTGTGCAGTACAGGGCCCTGGGCTGTAACCCAGAACTGAGGTTAGGACTGGATTCCCCTACCAGCCCCAAGGAAGTGGTGTACAAGGGTAGCTGAGCCCAGCAAGGGTGCTACAGGTTGAATGTGACCTTGCTGAAGAAGAGCTGTGGGGAGGGTGGAAGCTTTTTATTTCTGTTAGATAGTTTTGGTCTTTAGTTTGGATAGCTGACCCTGGAAGGAGTGGGCTAAAGACTGTGCCCTGGCTGGAGGGATGAGTTATGTGAAAGAAACCACCACAGCCCCAGAGTGACTGTTGACAAGGGCTGCTACCCCAGAAGGAGACTGTGATGCCATGCCTGGCCATGAGGAAGTGCATCGTGGTGAGTAAACCCTGTTACCATGCTTTTTCTTACATTAGTTGTTTCAGACATGCTGCAGTTAAAATATATTTTTGTAGTTTTCCTTGTTCACTGTCTCTTTTTCTGCATCTCATGGCAAGTGCTGTATCTCAGCCCTAGTCTACATCCGGCCCCTACTTCCTTCCAAGGCCAGTCTCACTGGTGATAGCACCTCTGGCAAAGAGTAAATGACTGACTGTCCTTGGCCACTTGGATATTGTGTGAGTACATGTGCTGCCAGACCCCCACCTGCATAAGGGGTTCTTTCAGCAGCAAATTAATATGAAGTGATTTACTTTGTCCATATTGGATCCAAGGTTAAGGGAGTGGGGGCAATAACTGCAGGTTCCACTTGCATTTGACATTTTTATTTCCATATTCCATAAGTCCTTTGGAAGAAATTTCATACAAAATGAAATCAAAGATTGCCTACTTGAAATTTCTTTTTTGGATGAGATAAGTATTGCTGGTAAGATTTGAATTTACTTAGCTCCTGGCCTAGCCCAAATGTGGTGTCTTTTTATTTTTTTATTCTACGTAGATTGTGCTGCTTTGGAACAATAAA